>NW_027397079.1:37068695-37102571 GCF_003265705.2 Callorhinus ursinus | reverse complement strand
GGAATATTATGCAGCCATCAAAAGGAATGAGATCTTGCCATTTGCAAGATTTCAACGACGTGGATGGAACTGGAAGGTGTTATGCTGAGTGAAATAAGTCAATCAGAGAAAGACATGTATCATATGACCTCACTGATATGAGGAATTCTTAATCTCAGGAAACAAACTGAGGGTTGCTGGAGTGGTGGGGGGTGGGAGGGAGGGTGAGGCTGGGTGATAGACATTGGGGAGGGTATGTGCTATGGTGAGCGCTGTGAATTGTGCAAGACTGTTGAATCACAGATCTGTACTTCTGAAACAAATAATGCAATATATGTTAAGAAAAAAAGAAGATAGCAGGAGGGGAAGAATGAAGGGGAGTAAGTTGGAGGGGGAGACGAACCATGAGAGACGATGGACTCTGAAAAACAAACTGAGGGTTCTAGAGGGGAAGGGGGTGGGGGGATGGGTTAGCCTGGTGATGGGTATTAAGGAGGGCACATTCTGCGTGGAGCACTGGGTGTTATGCATAAACAATGAATCATGGAACACTACATCAAAAGCTAATGAAGTAATGTATGGTGATTAACATAACAATAAAAAATTTAAAAAAAGAATATAGCAGGAAGGGAAAAATGAAGGGGAGAAGCTGGAGGCGGAGGAATCATGAGAGACTATGGACTCTGAAAAACAAACTGAGGGTTCTAGAGGGGAGGGGGTTGGTGGGATGGGTTAGCCTGGTGATGGGTATTAAGGAGGGCACGCTCTGCATGGAGCACGGGGTGTTGTACACGAACAGTGAATCATGGAACACTACATCACAAACTAATGATATAATGTATGGTGATTAGCATAACCTAATAATAAAAAAAAAATGTAATGACTTAAAATAAAAAAATATCTTTGGGCTAGTTGACATGACAGAACAGCTCTCCCACCACTTTCCTTTAAACTAAAGGAAAGCAAAACCTCTTTGTGGCCTTAGCAAAGTCAGCGACATACATTCCCTAATCTGTGATCAGTTTCAACACCTCTGTTGCCTGGTACCACCGGTGACAAAATCCTTCCTGATGGATGGAGCAACCTGGGACAGCTTCTGATTAAAACTTCCTCCTCTCAGCTTTTCCCAGAAATAGAGATGTTTACAATTTTCACACAATTCAAAGGAAAGTAAAACTGAAACACAGAATCACATTTTCAGAAATCTGACATATGACTACTCTAAAGGAAGCCCAATTTGCCAGGGAATTTTTTTTATATGAAGTCAGAAATGGAAATTTCTTCTAAGGGGTTATCCATTAACCAAATCACAAGACAGTCATGATCTGGCTCTGGACATCACAAGCACTTGATACCTGTTATTCTTTCTCATCTAGTTTTCTTATTTATCAAAAAGGAAACACAGAGGGGAACTCAGTCATTGTGGTGTTATAAAGTTACATACTTTATAAGATTATTTTTCCTCTGCTTCGTGTATATATTTAATCTCAGTAAGAGTGTGTTAGCCTTTTCTTTCTTGTGAACGAGGGATGATGGGAATATCCCCAAATCAAGTTTTACACACACAGTGGAGTTTGTAATGAGCACTGGACTGAAGGTCAGGAGAATTGCTTCTAGTCCTTCACTGGATTTATTAAAATGTTTCATTCCACAGGAATCCAGTGGGAGTGGCACTAGATCTCCATCCACTCCATGTGAAAACAGGGTTAGGCAATGCTTGTGATTCACACAGGGTTACAAGAGTTAGTAAGTGCAAGTCAGAGTGACTGACACATTCTGGTTGCCCAGGACTTTCCTGCTTTAGCCCCTGAAAGACCCCCATCTTGGGAATCCCTTCAGTCCCTGGCAAAAGCAAATTCTTGGTCACCATAGTGGCAGTCAGAGAATACAATCTGTACTCTGGGCTACAACTCTACTCTCCCTAACTCCCTGAAGTCGTTACTTCTAATGTTCAAGTTACTTGCAGATCTGTGGCTTGTTCTCTCAACTAACAGCTCTACAAACAGTTTTTGGGACCAATGAATAGATGATATATTCATCTGTTTCCTCAAATAACAGTTGAAAGTAAATAAGCATTAGAGGGGGTATTCAATAAAAGCTCATTGAATTCTAGACATTCTTTAATCACAGTTAAATGACAAATTAGGCTTATGGGGTGGGGAAATTGGATCTATTAAGTTATTGTAATAACTTCAGTATTGGACCCCTAGATTCTCAACCAAGTAATTTTGGCCCTTATCTATGACATAGTAGAAAAAAAAGATGTTAAGAGCCCTGAGTACTAGTTCTGCTTTCAACACTAATATGACTTTGGCAAGTCACTTCCTTTGAACTTCAGCAAGCTCAAATATAAAAAGCAGGGAGTTGGGACCGGATGGTTTCTAAGCACTCTTAGAGTCTTACCATTCTAGGCTTCGGACCCCATTCAGAGAATTAAACAGTACTGTTAAAGGTTAAGTGATGAAACAGAATTGTATTACAGGTTGTGCCTTCAGTACAATTAGGAAATAGGTATTGCTAGTTCTCAAGGTTTACTTCCTCTTCTCAGCAATGTCTATGAATATCTGATTCCTCTGACCAAAGCCCAAAGTACCCACAGCTTCCAGTGTTCTTTTGGTTCTCCCACTAGCAAGCCAAGATAAACTGATTTGCCTCCTTAATTGATCTATAAGTTCTGTCTTTTCCTTGGTAACTACAGATTTGCTCATAAGTTTACTGGACTGAGTGGATGACAATCTATTAAAAACAGCTGGCCTTAAAACATTCTGTTTGAGCTGTGCTGTGCTATCACTTTTCTTTTGTTCATGATTACACAGGTATTTAGATCACCTGTCCCCTGACGACCACATAAATTAAGCAGACAAAAGAAGGAACAAATCAGCATCTCAAGAAACCTATTCTGCCCTGGTCCAAGGCTCTATACTTACCAGAGGATGTGGAAGAAGAAAGCCATAATCTTCAGAAATGTGAAATCTTCCTAAAGATAATAATGGTGTTGTCTTCAAATTCTGACTTGGAGGCTCCATAATTTTGTTTGAAGTATCTACACTAAAGCCTGAGTTCCTGAGCTCCCACTACCCCAAATATATCAAAGATCCAGGGAAAGGGAGCTTCAGAATAGCATCTTCCCACTGAAGTTAATTCTGCAGTGCCTCAGCAACAGAGAAGAACCTTGGTCTGAGGTTGAATTCCGACTGCCATGAACTTTCTCTGACACAAGACTGAGTAAACAATAATAAACTGCTGATTAAAACAAACAGGTAAAACCACAGCAGAAAACAAATTTCTCCTTTTTTTTTTTTCCACACAGGTGTAGTAAAAAAGGATTGGTTTTAAATCCAGACACAAATATGTTCTCCTTTGGAAAAGGAAAAATGAACTAGAATTTTGGTCATGGCTGATCCCAAATACCCAGACAGTAACCTGGTCCACAATGACTTTTGACACACTGGGTCTTTATCCCAGAGGAGTAAACTATTAAAACTGGAAGTTAGTTACATTTAGACAGATATTCCAGTGGTTGGTGTTGACTGGCAAGGAGAGGAAGACTCTAAATGCATGTCAGAACCTCACAGGGTTCTGAACAACAACATACTCTAACACACTGAATGACATACTCTAAAATACAATTGCTTTGATTTTCTTTAAGAAATAATATTTAATCATTTTTCAAAATCTTTAATCACAACAAGGAGGACATACATATTTTTAAGTTTAACGAATGAGGGAGTAGATGTTAACAAACTTAAGAGCCTGAACAGATGATTTGATTTAACCCTCTACCTTTACCCACCATCTTTTGAGAACCTACCACTAAGATAGGTGACTTTACCTATCAAGTACCTACTAATTTTACTGATTTTACAGATTAGTAACTGGGGCACACACATGTGAATAACTCTGTCTATTGTCACTCCACTAATTATTGGCAGAGGGAGGACTAGAGCTGAGGCATCTCGACTTCCAAGCCATTGCTGTGTTCCCCAGATCAGGATACCAGGCTGTCTGTTAAAAGTGCTATCACAGTTTGAATTCACTTAACTATGGAACCCATAACCCAGTTATGAGTTCCAGGCCATAGCGCTGCACTATGGAAATTCTGAACATTCTGCCTTTTGCCGAATGGGCCCTGAACTTGGGTCATAAAGTTGTAAACAAATTTATTTGATATGCTTTTTAAAAAAGATTTTATTTATTTATTTGAGAGAGGGAGAGAGAGAGCACATGCACACAAGTTGGGGGAAGAGCAGAAGGAAAGGGAGAGGGACCAGCAGACTCCCCACCAGGCAGGAAGCCCTACCTGGGGCTCCATCCCAACACCCAACACCCAGAGATCATGACCTGAGCCAAAGTCAGACGCTTACCAACTGAAGCACCCAGGTGCTCCCCTCCCCCATAAACAGATTTCTTTGGAAGCTAATTTATCTAAACAGAACTTCCCTTTCCTCCCCTTCTCTAAGATAAATAGAAAAGCTAAGGTGTGCTTGGGTGCCTCAGGGTTGAGCGTGGGACTCTTGATCTCAGAGTGGTGGAATTGAGCCCCAAGTCCGGTTCCAGTGCGAAATCTGCTTGAGATTCTTTCCTCCACTCTCTCCCTCCCCCTCTGCTCCTCCCCCTACCCATCACACATGCTCTCTCACTCTCAAATAAATAAATAAATAAATAACACCTTTTTAAAAAATGCTAAAAGCAGGAAGTTCTCTGATCATTCATTGAACAGTTACCATGGAAGGTTCAACTTTAAAAGTTGTATGTCAAAAGCAGCCTAATTGATTTATGGTTCATCAAACACCTGGGAGCCATTTTCAGTTATCTACTTTCCCTCAACCCCATATCCAGCCAGTCTTGAAATTGTTTCCTATGCCTTCTAAATCCAATTTCTCAAACTTTATGCATTTAATCATCTTGTTCTCGCCTTCATTTTTGGACGAAAAGAAGTCCCAGTTATTTTTGTTGATGCTAGTCATGTTATTTTGCATCCATTCCCTCTGCACCCTCTCCAGAATTTACTGTAACGCTATAAAAGCATAGACTCATAAAATATCAGAACTAAAAAGGAACATTATAGAGTACATGATCTAGTTCAACACCCTCGCTAAACATATGAGAAGCTTGAAATTTACGGGAGTGAAATGACTTATCAAATGTCATCCTGGAAGTGCACAGAAGAATTGGACTGGAGTTCTGACTTGCTGCCTCTCAGTCCAGAATTTCTCACTGTTAATTCAGCCGGGCCTACCTGCTGAGTAGGAGTGTGAATTTCTATCACCTATCTGCTATGAGGCTTTTCAACAGGTGGCTTAAAGTTCTGAGCCTCTTTGTCCACTTCTGTAGGAAATAGTAACATTTATCCCAGAGACATTTTGGGATAAATAAATGAGAAACCATTAAGTGAAGCACTTATCAGAAAACAGTAAATGCTATTTTTCTCATGCTCTTATCATCTCATTCTGGAAATCCTTTTTTAATATGTTTCTCTGGTTTTCTTTCCTATAAAAATTCTGATTATATCCTTTTCTATTTCAATCACTGATTCCTCTTTTTTATTTTGACGCTGAACATGTACATATTTGTAGTGTTATTACAACTATTCTCTACTTCAATGTGCTTATGTATTTCCATCTGATCTTAGCCATCAATTCTATATACCCACATTCCCAACTCTGAATATTCAGTCTTGAACTTTCTGGCTCCCAAGGTTTAGATCTTATGGTACTTGTGGGTCAGTGAACATCTCAGGTCCTACCTGAAAATCTTTCAAGTGCTCCTTACTGTGGGGCGCCTGGGTGGTGCAGTCGGTTAAACATCTGACTCTTGGTTTCAGCTCAGGTTTTGATCTCAGGGTCAGGGTTATGAGATCCAGCACCACATGGGGCTCTGCACTCAGTGTGGAGTCTGCCTGAGATTCTCTCTCCCTCTCCCTCTGCCCCTCCCACCATGCTTTCTCTCTGTCTCAAATAAATAAATAAATCTAAGAAAAAAAAAAAAGAGCCCCTCACTGTAAATTAAATAAAATTCAAGTTTTCTTGATCAGGCATTCAATAATGTCCATTGCTGGACCCCTTATCATCTTTCTAGCTGTGCAAAATTCTACAATCACTTTGGACTTTTTCATGTCCCATTCAAGTTCTTCCTGGTTTGACAGTTACTAACACATTCATCTCATCTTTTCTGTTAGATTGTAAGCTTACTGAAGAATTCATACCCAACTTTGCATCTTCCTTTAGCAGCATGTGTCCAGTGTCTGGTGCTCAAGAAGTGTTTGTTAAATAAGTTGTCTCTCAGAGTCTCCTGGTGGACCCCATATTTTTAGAACCTGATTCTTGATGCCAGGTAGAAGTTTGTACTGGCCCCGCCCCAGAGACTTACTCTGCCCTAAGGAACATAGTGGCCACACAGCCCATGAAGCTCTGCCTGGCATCTTTCTTATTTACTAAGAGGAAGTCGGTGAAACATAATTGTGCACAGGAATGTCCCCTCCTAAGAGAAAGGTTTGGAATTTCAGAGTCTTGTGTTCTATATAATTAGCTTTCCCACCAATTACGGTAGTATCAGTGTGCAACAAGGGTTCTTTGTCTTTCTGGGTATTAGGGCCTTTTGGAAATGGAACGAGGGGTATTCAGAAAAGGAAAACATTCACAATTGAAATTTTTAAGATACCATTTATATGTTTATTTTTTTGAAGATTTTATTTATTTATTTATTTATTTAAGTGCGAGAGAGACCACTAGCAGGGGGAGGTTCAGAGGGAGAGGGACAAACAGACTCTGTGCTGAGCATGAGCTTGATGTGGGGCTCAATCTCACCACCCTGAGATCATGACCTGAGCTGAAATCAATAGTCAGAGGTTTAACCGACTGAGCCACCCAGATGCCCCAAAGTATCATTTATATGTTTAATGGTGGCAATTTCAAATATAGTTAGTCTCAGTTTCAAACTGGTAAAGTTCATCTGACTTGTCACAAACAATCAACCCAAACAGTGCTGGTACACTGGGACTACTCCTGTACAGCTCATTAATCCCTTCTTTGTTTGTAAATTTGGTGGGACTTTTCAGTCCTCTCTGATGAACCATGCGGAAATCTGGCATTTTGCCTTTTCTTCTCTCCCCCCGCCCCCACTTTTTTTTTTTTTAACTCTCTTCTCTTCTTGACATTTGCTAGGACATCTGTTCCTTCTGGTTTGATTGTACTTAAAAATAATAAGAAAAAAATAGTTAATACTCACTGATTTTTCCCGTGACAAGTCTTCTTCCATGAATTATCTCATTTAACCCTCACACAGCCCTGTGACTTAGGTCCTATTATTCCCATAATTCAGTTGAAGAAACTGAAGCTTGTAAAACTTAAGTAAAAGCCTAAGGTCGTATTTTTTGTTAAGTGGTGGATTCAGGACTGGAGCATAGACAATCTGACGTTAAAATCACCAGTCCTGGTGCACGCAGGGGAGGGCGCGGGAGGGGGTGACGGGTCCGTGTGCACGTGGGGGAGGGGGCGAAGAGGGGGTGACGGGTCTGTGTGCACGCGGGGGGAGGGCGCGGAAGGAGGGGGTGATGGGTCCGTGTGCATGCGGGGGAGGGCACGAGGGAGGGGTTGGTGGGTCGGTGTGCACACGGGGGAGGGGCTGCAGAGCAGGTGACGGATCTGTGTGCATGTGGGGTAGGGGTGCAGAGGGGGTGACGGTAGGGGAGCACGCTCGGAAGGTGAAGGACAGAGACCTGGGCAAGCAGCAGGGAGAACTGACAGAAAGGGGCTCAGCACAAAGATGACGGAGGGGCGGGTGACGGAAGGGTAGACACCAGAGTCATATTTGTTTTTTATCTTCTACGTTTATAGTGTCACACTTGGATTATGAAGACTCAGTAGTTTTCCCCTCTTTGTTGTATGCCAAAAATATTCTTTGGAACTTAATAATTTTCCACTCTTTCAATGTGCATTTGTTAAGGATAGTGATTTTTATTTTTTATTTTGGTATCAGCAATGTTTTTTGTTTGTTTGTTTTTTAAAGATTTTATTTATTTATTTGAGAGAGAGAGAATGAGAGATAGAGAGCACGAGAGGGAAGAGGGTCAGAGGGAGAAGCAGGCTCCCTGCTAAGCAGGGAGCTCGATGCGGGACTCGATCCCCGGACTCCAGGATCATGACCTGAGCCGAAGGCAGTCGCTTAACCAACTGAGCCACCCAGGCACGCAGCAATGTTTTGTTTAAGCAGTTTGTTTAATAATCCATTTTCTTTATGTGATCTTTTAACGTTGTGGGCTGTGAATTGAAGTTTCCGACTAAGTATGTGCTCCTTTTATCCTTCCTCAGTGAATGTTCAAGGATGGGCTGAATGATAGGGATGTTTTGTTCTAACAAAGCCCATCTGTTCAGGATGAATACATCACATAGAGCTGTTTACATGGGTGGCTATCCTTCATGATTTCCAGTGCCAGTAGTTCTTAACTTCATATTTTCTGAGAGTCTAATGTGATATTTGAGAAAAGAGAACTACTTGAGATCGTTATGATTAAAACCATGAGAGAGAAGTTGCTGAGGAGTATGAGATACGGCCTGTAATCTGTGGAGGCAGGGCTGGGAAGAGAAAGTCTATTCCTGTGAGGGTACTGGTGGTTTCATCCTGGGCTTCTGCTGACCTCCTTGCCTGTCCCAACACACATGAACAGGGTTCCAGGGCACTTGGGTAGGTGAGGACCAAGACTGTTTACACTAACCACAGAACATAGGTGTCTCTCCCAAGAAGAGGGGCACCCAGTGATGTGTCCTGAGCTTGGGGAAGGAAAAGAAGAATGCAGAAGGGGGTTAAAGAACCAGGAGTGGGTGGGACATTGGGAAGCTCCAAAATAGGAGAAATGAAAATCTCTGCCTATCTTCACCTGGAGATCTATGCTCAGCAGGTACTAGCAGTGTCTTCAGTGTTTGATTTCAGTCACGTGCCCACTGCTGCCAAGTGACATGTGGGTTTCACTAGGATAGGAAGACTTTCTGAAGAAACAGAAAAACCAAACTCTGGGTCTCCACGTTGAAGTTTATTGTTGATGCAAGTTCTGAAGAAAAGATTCAAGGCAGCTGTTCTCATTTCAAAGGGGAAAAAACACTCCATTGATATTATAAAAATCTAATAGAAACCGAAAGAAGGAAAGGGAGATCTGAGTATAGATGAGGGCAGGAGTAAGCAGTAAAGGTGAACAAGACAAAGTTACATCAACTCAGGAAAAAACAAAAACAAAAACAAAATAAATAAATAAAATCACCACTCCTAGGGGAGGTGGAAGGAAAAAAATTAAAAATAAATAAAAATAAAATAAAATAAACTCACCACTACTAACCATAGGGGCAGGGCTTCCCTGCTTTGGTTATTCTTTCCTGTTAATTCTGGTTACAGTTTACTATTGGTGATCTCCATAGTTCAGATTCCAGCCTCCCTCTCCTCACTTTGTCCTCTCTCCATTGGTGACTTCATCCATTCAAAGACTTTGGCTATCATCTCTAGACTGATGATTCTCAACATTTTGTTTCTAGTTGGATCTCTTCTGCCGTCTGCTAGATGTCTTCACTTGACTGTTCTATAGAAGCTTCATATGAAAATCTTAACACATAGAACATATCCTAGATAACTTTCATGAAGGCAGGGGCAAAGGCTTTTAAAATCTCCAGCGACTAGCTCAGGATCTTGAGCAGAGAACCCACTAACTAATGACAGGTCCAAGCTATACTTATCAATTTATTCTTTCATAATAACAAAACTCATCTGCCTTATCTATTCCATGTCTTGGTGAATGGTATCCCTCAGAACAAGCAATATAATGTGAGGAGCCAATGGAGAATGAAAAGGTAAGGACCCTTGTTCAAAATTATTCAGAATTTCAAGACACTGACAGTAGAATATTAAGCCAAACATTAAGCCTTTCTGTATGCAAGACCCTTTGTGACTGTAGAAGTTGAATGTCCTTGAACCTGGCCCTGGTACTTCTGTAGCCACAGGTGACCAGCTAGAAACCTGGAAGTCATTTCCATTATATACGAGAGAACATCAGTCTTGCTGGTCCTGTTGCCTTAATACTGCTCATATTTCCCTTTATTGCTAATCCTGCTGCCATTGTTTTTGATTTCTTGCTATTTACTATTGGAATATTATATCATAATCCCTAACTGATCTCTCTGCCTCAGATCTAATCCCATAATTCTTTCCCATTTTGAGACTTAAATATAACCTATAATATATAACCTCCAAACTCATCTCCCTGTCTTTATTGTGACCCCCCATTTTATCCCACCCATATAATATTTCTTTTCAACTACTACCACAGTCATTTAAATATTTGTTTATCTGTGATGGGCAGCCTTTCATTTCAATATTATTCAAATATGCAAATATAATAATGTCATTTCTCTGCTTAAAATCTTTCCCTTGGTTTTCAAGATAAATTGAAACTATTTCATTGCAGGACCCTTGAAGCTGATCATAGTTTAATCTCACCAACACATCAGCCTTATTTTTTTATGCTTCAGCCGTGCTAGACTATGTGTACTTCCTCAGACAGACCATGCTTATGCCACTGTTCTTTGTACACTCTTCTCTCTTTCTGACATTTTTAACCTTTCTTTTACTTGCATATATATTCATTGCCCTTTAAAACTCATCTAATATATTACCTTAGCAAAGAAAGTCTATTCTTACCACAACTCTTTTCAGTACCACCTCCCCTTCCCTGTTTTGCCCATTCTCTCTCTGTTGCCCACTAGTCTGGTTAGGGACTATACCTCTTTGCTCTCACACTCTCTGTTTATATTTGTATAGCTTCCATCCCATTGTTCTGAATTAATTTACTTGTCCCTTTACCCACTAGTGAGCTCCTTGAAGTAAGGTTAGTGTCCTTAATCTTTCCATCTCTACTATTTAGCTTAGGGACTAGCAAACCATGTTTGCCTATTAAATAGTTATTGAACAGATGAGTAATTAGGGTAGAAATTCTGATGCTTGTAGGGTAAGATTTAACTCCATTAATGAAATTATGCTTGAGTCAATACAGCATTTATATATTTCTACTCTTAGCAGCCAATATTTTAAATGCTTTGCTAAGTGCTATGATGTTAAGAATGAAAAAGCTATGGATCCTATCTATAGAGAACTGGTAAATGAGCAGCTGAAATAATACACACATACATACACACAGAAAGAGAGTGCCATAATCACTCTGTAAGAGCAAAACTGGTATGTTCAAAAAGAGAATTTTAAAAATCTATGGGAAGAGAGTTGAGAGGCACTTCCCTACAAGTAAAATCCTTCAGTCTGGGTTTGGGCAATGGCCTAAAATAGCAGTTCTCAAATAGAAACGGGTATGTGGGAGGTGCTTGTATGAGCACGATCACTGGAGCTCTTCTCAGAGTTCACAAGGCTTTGCTCATCCTCGGAAAATTGGAGGGCCTGGTATGCATATTCTTCAAAAACACTCTCTTCCAAAAGACAGGTTATTCTGATATTGCCCTTTCCTCATTCATCCTGCTGCCAACGTTTTTGAAAATCAGCAAAAAATAAAAAGAGTTCCTGTTCTGATTTACTGGCAGGGAAACAAAACAAATTTATTGATAGGAAACAATGCCATTGATTTTGTAAACTTGTAAAATAAACAAATATATAAAAATATTTATTACATCAAAATCATTGTTTTTGTAATCTAGAAGAAATATCAGTGCTATTCTAATATTGAACACATGTTGACTTTATGTTGTTTAAAATTTCCATTAGATTGACCTAGACTGTCATTTAATTTTTTTCATGGATGAATTTTCAGGTCACATATATGAGTGAATCACAGGATTGGAAGTCTGATCTTTTAGATGTGTACAAACAGACCAGAGAAGGTAAGTGAATTATTTAGGCTCACATAGTAGTTTTCTTTTTAATAGACTTTACTTTTTTAGAGCAGTTTTAAATTCATAACGAAATGGAGAAGAAAGTTCAGGGAATTCCCATTAATCTTCTGCCCCCACAAGCACAGCTTTCCACACCCACAGTGGTACGCTTGTTAGAATCAATGAACCTGCACTGACATATCACTATCATCCAAAGTCCATAATTTACATTAGGGTTCACTCCTGGTGTTGTTCATTCTATGGGTTTTAGCAAATGTATAATGATGTGTATCCACCATTGTAGTGTCACACAGAATAATTTCACTGCGCTAAAAATCCTGTTTTGCTTATTCATCTCTCCCTCTTCCCTAATCCCTGAAAATCACTGATTCTTTTATTGTCTCCATGCTTTTGCCTTTTCCAGAATGTCATATAGTTGGAATCATACAGTATGTAGGCTTTTCAGATTGACTTTTTATACTTATTAATATGCATGGTAGTTTCCTCCTTTTTTTTTTTTTTTTTGCTTGATCACTCATTTCTTTAAAATGCTGAATAAGGAGTACCTGGGTGTTCAGTCAGTTAAGCATCCAACTTGTGATTTTGGCTTAGGTCATGATCTCAGGGTGGTGGGATTAAGCCCCGCATTGGACTCCACACTCAGTGGGGAGTCCGCTTGAGATTCTTTCTCTCCCTCTCCCTCTGCTCCTCCCCCAACTGTGCTCTCTCTCTCTCTCCAAAATAAATAAATCTTTAAAAAAATAAGGTGCTGAATAATATTACATTGCTAGGGTGTACCTCAGTTTCTTTTTGTGTTCACCTACCGAAGGACATCTTGCTTGCTTCTAAGTTGTGGCAATTATAAATAAATAAATAAATAAATAATATATTTAAACATCCATGTGCACGTTTCTGTGTAGACATAATTTTTTTAATTTTTTCATTGTTATGTTAATCACCATATACTACATCATTAGTTCTTGATGTAGTGTTCCATGATTCATTGTGCATAACACCCAGTGCTCCACGCAGAACGTGCCCTCCTTAATACCCATCACCAGGCTAACCCATCCCCCCTCCCCCCCTCTAGAACTCTCAGTTTGTTTTTCAGAGTCCATCATCTCTTATAATTCATCTCCCCCTACGACTTACTCCCCTTCATTGTTCCCCTCCTGCTAACTTCTTCTTTTTCTTTTTTCTTAACATATCTTGCATTATTTGTTTCAGAAGTACAGATCTGTGATTCAACAGTCTTGCACAATTCACAGCGCTCACCATAGCACATACCCTACCCAATGTCTATCACCCAGCCACCCCATCCCTCCCACCCCCACCACTCAGCAACACCCAGTTTGTTTCCTGAGATTAAGAATTCCTCATATCAGTGAGGTCATATGATACATGTCTTTCTCTGATTGACTTATTTCACTCAGCATAACACCTTCCAGTTCCATCCACGTCGTTGAAATCTTGCAAATGGCAAGATCTCATTCCTTTTGATGGCTGCATAATATTCCATTGTGTATATATACCACTTCTTTATCCATTCATCTGTCAATGGACATCTTGGCTCTTTCCACAGTTTGGCTATTGTGGACATTGCTGCTATAAACATTGGGGTGCACGTACCCCTTCGGATCCCTACATTTGTATCTTTGTGGTAAATACCCAGTAGTGCAATTGCTGGATCGTATGCTAGCTCTATTTTCAACTGTTTGAGGAACCTCCATACTGTTTTCGAGAGTGGCTGCTCCAGCTTGCATTCCCACCAACAGTGTAGGAGGGTTCCCCTTTCTCCACATGCCTGCCAACATCTGTCGTTTCCTGACTTGTTAATTTTAGCCATTCTGACTGGTGTGAGGTGGTATCTTCATTGAGGTATTGATTTAGATTTCTCTGATGCTGAGCGATGTTGAG
This sequence comes from Callorhinus ursinus, assembly GCF_003265705.2. Classification (NCBI taxonomy): domain Eukaryota; kingdom Metazoa; phylum Chordata; class Mammalia; order Carnivora; family Otariidae; genus Callorhinus; species Callorhinus ursinus. The sequence goes on along the minus strand of NW_027397079.1, from coordinate 37,088,820 downwards.
CACTTTTTCATGTGTCTGTTGACCATTTGGATGTCTTCTCTGGAAAAATGTCTGTTCATGTCTTCTGCCCATTTCTTGATTGGATTATTTGTTCTTTGGGTGTTGAGTTTGATAAGTTCTTTATAGATTTTAGATACTAGCCCTTTATCTGATATGTCATTTGCAAATATTTTCTCCCATTCTGTCGGTTGTCTTTTGGTTTTGTGGACTGTTTCTTTTGCTGTGCAAAAGCTTTTTATCTTGATGAAATCCCAATAGTTCATTTTTGCCCTTGCTTCCCTTGCCTTTGGCGATGTTTCTAGGAAGAAGTTGCTGCGGCTGAGGTCAAAGAGGTTGCTGCCTGTGTTATCCTTTAGGATTTTGAAGGACTCCTGTCTCACGTTTAGGTCTTTCAACCATTTGCAGTCTATTTTTGTGTGTGGTGTAAGGAAATGATCCAGTTTCATTCTTCTGCATGTGGCTGTCCAATTTTCCCAACACCATTTGTTGAAGAGACTATGTTTTTGCCATTGGACATTCTTTCCTGCTTTGTCAAAGATGAGTTGACCATAGAGATGAGGGTCCATTTCTGGGCTCTCTATTCTGTTCCATTGATCTATTTGTCTGTTTTTGTGCCACTACCATACTGTCTTGATGATGACAGCTTTGTAATAGAGCTGGAAGTCCAGAATTGTGATGCCACTGGCTTTGCTTTTCTTTTTCAATATTCCTCTGGCTATTCGGGGTCTCTTCTGGTTCCATACAAATTTTAGGGTTATTTGTTCCATTTCTTTGAAAAAAGTGGATGGTATTTTGATGGGGATTGCACTGAATGTGTAGATTGCTCTAGGTAGCATTGACATCTTCACAATGTTTGTTCTTCCAATCCATGAGCATGAAACGTTTTTCCATTTCTTTGTGTCTTCTTCAATTTCTTTCATGAGTATTTTATAGTTTTCTGAGTACAGATCCTTTGCCTCCTTGGTTAAATTTATTCCTAGGTATCTTATGGTTTTGGGTGCAATTATAAATGGGATCAACTCCTTAATTTGCCTCTCTTCTGTCTTGTTGTTGGTGTATAGGAATGCCACTGATTTCAGTGCATTGATTTTATATCCTGCTACTTTACTGAATTCCTGTATGAGTTCTAGCAGTTTTGGGGTGGAGTCTTTTGGGTTTTCCACATACAGTATCATATCATCTGCAAAGAGTGAGAGTTTGACTTCCTCTTTGCCGATTTGGATGCCTTTGATTTCTTTTTGTTGTCTGATTGCTGTGGCTAGGACTTCTAATACTATGTTGAATAGCAGTGGTGATAGTGGACATCCCTGCCGCATTCCTGACCTTAGGGGAAAAGCTCTCAGCTTTTCCCCATTGAGAATGATATTGGCTGTAGGTTTTTCATAGATGGCTTTTATGATATTGAGGTATGTACCCTCTATCCCTATACTCAGAAGAGTTTTGATCAAGAAAGGATGCTGTACTTTGTCAAATGCTTTTTCTGCATCTATTCAGAGGATCATAGGATTCCTGTTCTTTCTTTCGTTAATGTATCACGTTGATTGATTTGCGGATGTTGAACCATCCTTGCAGCCCAGGGATAAATCCCACTTGGTCATGGAGAATAATCCTTTTAATGTACTGTTGGACCCTATTGGCTAGTATTTTGGTGAGAATTTTTGCATCCATGTTCATCAAGGATATTGGTCTGTAATTCTCCTTTTTGATGCGGTCTTTGTCTGGTTTTGGGATCAAGGTAATGGTGGCCTCATAAAATGAGTTTGGGAGTTTTCCTTCCATTTCTATTTTTTGGAACAGTTTCAGGAGAAGAGGTATTCATTCTTCTTTAAATGTTTGGTAGAATTCCCCTGGGAAGCCATCTGACCCCGGGCTTTTGTTTCTTGAGAGATTTTTGATGACTGCTTCAATTTCCTTAGTGGTTATAGGTCTGTTCAGGTTTTCTCTTTCTTCCTGGTTCAATTTTGGTAGTTGATACATTTCTAGGAAGGCACCCATTTCTTCCAGGTTATCTAATTTGCTGGCATAGAATTGCTCATCATATGTTCTTATAATTGTTTGTATTTCTTTGGTGTTGGTTGTGATCTCTCCTCTATCATTCATGATTTTGTTGATTTGGGTCATTTCTCTTTTCTTTTTGATAAGTCTGGCCAGGGGTTTATCAATCTTGTTAATTCTTTCAAAGAACAAGCTCCTAGTTTCGTTGATCTGTTCTACTGTTCTTTTGGTTTCTATTTCATTGATTTCTGCTCTGATCTTTATTATTTCTCTTCTCCTGCTGGGTTTAGGCTTTATTTGCTGTTTTTTTCTCTAGCTCCTTTAGGTGTACGGTTAGGTTGTGTATTTGAGACCTTTCTTGTTTCTTCAGAAAGGCTTGTATTGCTATATACTTTCCTCTCAGGACTGCCTTTGTTGTATCCCAAAGATTTTGAACAGGTGTGTTTTCATTTTCATTGGTTTCCATGAATTTTTTAAATTCTTCTTTAATTTCCTGGTTGATCCATTCATTCCTTAGTAGGATGCTCTTTAGCCTCCATATATTTGAGTTCTTTCTGACTTTCCTCTTGTGATTGAGTTCAGTTTCAAAGCATTGTGGTCTGAAAATATGCAGGGAATAATCCCAAACTTTTGGTACTGGTTGAGACCTGATTTGTGACCTAGGATGTGATCAGTTCTGGACAATGTTCCATGGGCACTAGAGAAGAATGTGTATTCCGTTGCTTTGGGATGGAATGTTCTGAATATGTCTGTGAAGTCCATTTGGTCCAGTGTGTCATTTAAAGTCTTTATTTCCTTGTTGATATTTTGCTTAGATGATCTGTCCATTTCAGTCAGGGGGGTGTTAAAGTCCCCCACTATTATTGTATTGTTGTCAATGTGTTTCTTTGCTTTTGTTATTAATTGCCTTATATAATTGGCTGCTCCCATGTTAGGGGCATAGATATTTACAATTGTTAGATCTTCTTGTTGGATAGACCCTTTAAGGAGGATATAGTGTCCTTCCTCATCTCTTATTACAGTCTTTGTTTTAAAATCTAATTTGTCTGATATAAGGATTGCCACCCCAGCTTTCTTTTGGTGTCCATTAGCATGGTAAATGGTTTTCCACCCCCTCACTTTCAATGTGGGGGTGTCTTTGGGTCTAAAATGAGTCTCTTGCAGACAGCATATTGATGGGTCTTGTTTTTTAATCCAATCTGATAGCCTGTGTCTTTTGATTGGGGCATTTAGCCCATTTACATTCAGGGTAACTATTGAAAGGTATGAATTTAGTGCCATTGTATTGCCTGTAAGGTGACTGTGACTGTATATTGTCTCTGTTCCTTTCTGATCTGTGCTGCTTTTAGTGTGTAGACATAAATTTTATTTTCCTTTCCTCAAATTATGGATCCCAATGTGAAGCAAATGCAATGACTTTCGATGACATGGACCATATATATCTTTTGTGTCCTCTTTCAAGCTATTAACTTTACTTTCTGCTATGAAAGTGTAAGATTTCCCAGTTTTATCAACCATCTGACTTAAATCTTCTCTTTGGGGTATTTCTGACCCATCATAAAACCAAACCTCAAAGCCAACACAGGATAATTTTCCATCAAAGTGCATTTACACTACCTTGTATAATAGGTAATTTTTTAGAGTCTTAGATCTTATAAGCTGAACCTGGAAGTATATTCCTATTTCCTGAAATAGGATTTGTCAAGTCTATACCTATGATACTGTCAGCAGGTAAGCACATTCTATGAACAAGAGAAAAACTTTGGGTGCCTGGGTGGCTCAGTTGGTTAAGCAACTGCCTTCGGCTGAGGTCATGATCCTGGAGTCCTGGGATCGAGTCCTGCATCGGGCCCCCTGCTCAGCAGGGAGCCTGCTTCTCCCTCTGACCCTCTTCTCTCTCGTGCTCTGTATCTCTCATTCTCTCTCTCAAATAAATAAAATCTTAAAAAAAAGAGAGAGAAAACCTTTTCCATCATTTGGATAATAAATAATAATTGCATTTCAAACAGTAAATATATGAACTCCTTTAGAAAATTTGCTCACCCCTTCTCTGAATAAAGCATATTTACCAACATATTTATAGTTTTCAGTCATATTGATTTTAACCTGTAAATAATTTTAAAAAAAGATGGAATGGTTCACAATGTACAATTCTGATAACACAACTATGGCTACACACCTCAGGTTTCACTTTCTTCAGAAAAAAAATTAGCATTTTATAATCTGCCAATACTACTTTATTTAATCATTTTTGACTATGTCAATGTCAAAGCTGTCCTCCGAATAAGTAACGTCTAAAGCATACAGCCCATGGACCAAATGTTATCCAAATCCATGTGCAATCTGAGTTACAATTTCTAGGGCAAATGTAATTATGAGTATCAAATAACGTATAGTGCTTTCTATAATGTCATTTTCAGTTAAGTTGCTAGCCTAAAATAGGCCATTTTAATGTTCACCTTTTACCTAAGAAGTGAGTTCCTAGGGTAGTATGTAATGAAAATGAAGATACATTATTCTTGTGAAAACCTGGTGCATGATGTTTTAAACTGCTTTTTGAAAAGGTTTTCATTCTGCTTTTTTACATATCTGTTCTTTTTATTATAGTACATTTCTTTTTAAATTTAAATTCAATTAATTAACATATAGTGTATTATTAGTTTCAGAGGTAGGGTTTAGTGATTCATCAGTTGCATATAACACCCAGTGCTCATTACATCAAGTGGCCTCCCTAATGCCCATCACCCAGTTACCCCATCCCCCCCAACCCACCTCCCCTCTAGCAACCCTCAGTTTGTTTCCTAGAGTTAAGAGTCTCTTACGGTTTGTCTCCCTTTCGGATTTCATCTTATTTTATTTTTCCCTCCCGTCTGCTATGATCCTCTGTTTTGTTTCTTAAATTCCACATATGAGTGAAAGCATATGATAAATATCTTTCTCTGATTGACTGATTTTGCTTAGCATAATACCTTCTAGTTCCATCCACATCGTTGTAAATGTTAAGATTTCATTTTTGATGGCTGAGTAATATTCCATTGTGTATATATATCCTACATCTTCTTTATCCATTCATCTGCCAATGGACATTTTGGTTCTTTCCACAGTTTGGCTATTGTAACATTGCTGCTATAAACATTGGGGTGCAGGTGCCCCTTTAGATCACTATGTTTGTATTATTTGGGTAAATACCTAGTAGTGCAATTTCTGGGTCATAGGTTAGCTCTATTTTCAACTTTTTGAGGAACCTCCATACTTTTTTCCAGAGTGGCTGTACCAGCTTCATTCCCATCAGGAGTGTAAGAAGTTTCCCCTTTCTCCGTATCCTCACCAACGCCTGTTGTTTCCTGACTTGTTAATTTTAGCCATTCTGACTGGTGTGAGGTGGTATTTCATTGTGGTTTTGATTTGTATTTCCCTGATGCCAAGTGATGTTGAGCATCTTTTCATGTGTCTGTTGGCCATTTGTATGTCTTCTGCCCATTTCTCGACTGGATTGTTTGTTGGGTGTTGAGTTTGATAAATTCTTTATAGATTTTGGATGCTACCCCTTTATCTGATAAGACATTTGCAATTATCTTCTCCCATTCCATAGGTGGTCTTCTGGTTTTGTCAACTGTTTCCTTTGCTGTGAAAAAGCTTTTTATCTTAAAGTCCTAATAGTTAATTTTTGCTTTTGTTTCCCTTGCTTTTGAAGATGTGTCTAGCAAGAAGTTGCTTCAACCGAAGTCAAAGAGGTTGCTTTCTGTGTTCTCCTCTAGGATTTTGATTGATTCCTGTCTCACATTTAGGTCATTCATCCATTTTGAGTCTATTTTTGTGTATGGTGTAAGCAAATAGTCCAGTTTCATTCTTCTGCATGTGGCTGTCCAATTTTCCCAACACCATTTGTTGAAGAGATGGTCTTTTTTCCATTGGATGTTCTTTCCTGCTTTGTTGAAGATTAGTTGACCATGGAGTTGAGGGTCCATTTTGTGTTCTCTATTCTGTTCCATTGATCTATGTGTCTGTTTTTGCACCAATATCATACTGTCTTGATGATGACAGCTTTGTAATATAGCCTAACGTCCAGAATTGTGATGCCACTAGCTTTGGTTTTCTTTTTCAACATTCCTCTGGTTATTTGGAGTCTTTTCTGGTTCTGTGCAAATTTTAGGATTATTTGTTCCAGCTCTGTGAAAAATGTTGATGATATTTTGAAAAGGATTGCATTAAATGTGTAGATTGCTCTGGGTAGCATAGACATTTTAACAATATATTTTCTTCCAATTCATGAGCATGAAATGTTTTTCCATTTTTTTGTGTCTTCCTCAATTTCTTTAATAAGTGTTCTATAATTTTCAGAGTTGAAATTCTTTACCTCTTTGGTTAGGTTTATTCCTAGGTATCTTATAGTTTTTGATGCAATTGTAAATGGGATCAATTCCTTAATTTCTCTTTCTTCTGCTGCATTGTTAGTGTATAGAAATGCAAGTGGTTTCTGTGCATTGATTTTATATCCTGCCACATTGCTGAATTGCTGTATGAGTTCTAGCAATTTTGGGGTGGAGTCTTTTGGGTTTTCCACATAGAGTATGTTGTCATCTGTGAAGAGTGCAAGTTTGACTTTTTCACTGATTCGGATGCCTTTTGTTTCTTTTTGTTTGATTGCTGAGGCTAGGACTTCCAGTACTATGTTAAACAACAGTGGTGAAAGTGGACATTCTTGTCATGTTCCTAACTTTAGGGGAAAAGTGAATGATATTCACTGTGGGTTTTTCACGTATGGCTTTTATGGTATTGAGTTATACTAAGTACACGTACTTGCTATCTTCAAAATAGTTATAAAGATCCAAAGTAGAAGGCTGATACAATTGGCAATGCATTTTCACCTCAGGTTGGACTATTTGTACCCATTCCAACTTTCTCGTCTATTATTTTGACTGCAACTGCAAAGCCAGTGTGAATGGACTCAGCACTGTAGACACAAGCAAATGATCCTTTACCAAGCAGATTTCCAACTTTCCAATTTACTACCTTCTCTCCCATACAGGACACATATTTCCAGACACTGGTTTTGCTCCTATTAAGCTCAGTTCCCATTAGGCTAAGTTTCCATGGCTACAGTTCCAATGGAAAAAACCACAGCCACAAAAAGGTCTCCAGGACAACTTCTAAGTCAGGAATATGCCTCTGAACTTCCATTTTAGAAAGCTAGGGCTGGCTGACAAAATAGCAGTAATGGGAACAAAAATACCACCCTACCTCCACTACTCTCCTTACTACAACATAATAAAAAATTCATGCATGAGTTGGAAATTTTAGGGAATACCCATGCAATCAAGTACCCAATACTTCTATTGCAAAGGTCAAGAGGAGCAGAGTTCCCATGTACAGACAGTTTTTCCTTTAGGGGAATTTTTACTCTGTAGTGGTTTGACAATTCTGGAGTCAGTTTGCCTGGGTTTAATCTTTCACTTTGCCATATACTAGCTGTGTAGCTTTTAAAAGACACTGAACTACACCGGGTCTCAATTTCCTTAAAAGTAGCTAGTGCTTATCTCATTGGCTCATTGAAATAATTAAGTGAATTGATATATGTAAGCTCCAAATAGGAGTTTTCTATATTGTCAGAGGCATTGGAGAGGGATTCATGTGTTGTATGGACCATTGTATCTCAGAGTTGGCAAGAACCTTAGAGACCAAGTGCATGTTTATATGCCAAATTTTTAATCTGTTTGAACTTCTAATTTTTCAATTTTTTTTAAAGATTTGTTTATTTATTTATTTGTCTGAGAGAGAGAGTACAAGCAGGGGGAGCAGCAGGGAAGCAGGCAGAGGGAGAAGCAGGCTCCCAGCTGAGCAAGGAGCCCGATGTGGGACTGCACCCCAGGACCCTGGGATCATGACCTAAGTTGAAGGCAGAGGCTTAACCAACTGAGCCACCCAGGCGTCCCTCAATTGTTTATTGTTATTTTAGACAATTCTGTGGAAATGAATAAATTCCTATCTTTAGCTCATGGCTCACAATAAGAACTGTACATCTCTATGCATTAACTCTTACAGAATGGTATAAGGAGTCCAGAGTGTATGAATTCCCTCTGTATCATGTAATATTATATCTAATATATTAGAGTGAGAAAAAACATGATATGGATTATATGTAAGGAACTTCAATCATTTATTGAGCAAAAGTTAATTATAGAGGGAAGGGTGAAAGGAACACTTTTCCTTGATATGAAAAAGATACTTATTATTAGGTAAGTTTTCCTCACTTACGGAAAACGACGTGTGGGGAATATACCGGTATACACTTCTGATTTTACTAACACAGAGTGGGATGGAATTATTGTTAATTCTATTCAAATGGAACCCATGTTACTGAGAATCCACTGAATCTAGCTAAAATCTTCTCTTATGATAGTAGACTACCTTCATCTTCCAGTAACTCAACGACCCCTCCCCCAGGAGCACTCACTGGGATGAGCAGAGGCCACATGACATGGATGCAAGAATACCGGGACTTCTTTAGAAACATATCCAGTATTTTATTGTACATCTTCCAGTCTAGAGATGAGTGAGTTAGAAGAAAAACAAGAATCATGATTTCTATTATTTGGACAGATAGAAGAGAATAACCTCTGAGGAACAAGCATCCACCCTCTTTGTGGAGAACTTGAAACCTGGTTTCAGTCTGTCTATAACCTATCTAACAACAGTGCTGTGTTAGGGATAATGCCCCCTCCTTCTCCCTCCCTCTACCTACTTTTCATCCCTACAGGCCTGAAATATGTGATGTTCTTAAAGAGAAGATGTGGGTGCAGCATCTCGCTGAGGGAATCAAAGATGTTTTGCATGTCAAGGTGATTCATTACTAATTAGGTAAAACCAACTCTGGAGGAGAAATTCCTGGTGTGTACCTTTTAGGTATGTAGTTGTGAAGCCAGAGTGATCAGTGTGGAAGACAGGACAGATAAAAATCTTAACTTGGAGCCAATAAATGATCCTTAGCAATTTACTTACTTATATTCTGGTAGTATTTTGTAGTTTCCTAAGATCTCAACACTATATTTCATTCAGTAATAACCTTGTGAATGAAGCAGGGCAAGAATCATGATGCTCATTGTACAGAAATACAAAGTGACTTGCCTGAGGTCACAAAAGTGATAGATGTGCAAAATGGAACCCACATGTTAGTCTCCTCTCAGTTAGGTGCTTTCTGAACTGCATCAGGTCCTAAGACATGATGATCTTTCCGGCCAACCCTTAAAAATTACATACATGTATTTGGTCTGCATGCATACATTCATGCATGCATGCATACTTTTTGTTTGAGAGAGAGGGAGAGAGAGAGCATGTGTGCATTGCACCTGCATGTAAGCGGGGAGTGGGGAAGGGCAGAAGGAGAGAGAGAATCTTAAGCAGGAACCACGCACAGCATGGAGCCCAATGTGGGGCTCAATCTCATGACCTAGAGATCATGACCTGAACTGAAATCATGGGTCTGACACTTAATTGACTGAGCTACCCAGGTGGCCCCATACTTTTTTTCATTGTAAACTTATATATGCTTATTGCAGAAACACTGACAGGAGAATAAAGAAGAAAATGTGTCCCATGCACCTAAAAACTATTACCATTGACATTTAGTATATTTTCTCCACAATCAAGTGAAATTTTGCTATAAGCGGGGAGATTTCATCTATTTCATTGGGTTAGGGTGTATTTGAAAAATAATGTTAAAATAGTTTTTAGATGTTTGCCCTTAGAAATATGTGACTACATTTCCTTCCTTGACTCTGCTTGTGTGCACTCAACCCATCTCCTCAACCTGGGCTTTTGATAAATTGAAAGTTCTTGCTAATTCTGCATTCAGGTAACTGTTGTGCCTTTTTTCTCTTCTCATCTTTAATAGCATACCCAATCTCTAGCTAATCATTTTCTACTACCTCATGAGATTCTGTCAAGACATCTCATTTCCTCCCCTTCTCCTCCCCAAGTTCCCTTCCTCTTGAACCTGGTCTATATCAAGTCCAGTGAAAAAGATGAATTGTCGACAGACTTAAGTTCTCCTCCAATTTATAAGTAACTGTGTGACCCTAAGTGAGCAACTTCACTCTTCTGAGCTTCACCTTTGTCATCTTTAAAATGAGTCAGGCTCATATAATTTTTAAGCTCCTCTCCAGCATTCTTAGATTCCATTATTAAGTAAATTCATGCCAGACTGTGAGTGCCAGATAACCCTGACCTCCCAGGAGAAATTATATTTCAAAAGTGACCTCTTCTTGTTAGTCCAGATTAATTTATTCATGAGGTCACTCAATCTTTTATATATTCATTCAACAGATATTTGTAAAGTATATTCTAAGGTTGGGGGAGGCATGGGTCAGTAAATGATAAGAGTATCCCTGACATCATGAAACTTATCGTGTAATGAGAATATAGACAAGTACATAGGTAGTTATAAACAAGTGTGATATTACTGTAGGGAAAGTACAGGAATCGATTAGCCATGCTAAAAGGTAGCAGTGTAGACTAGGTCTCATCTGGAGAAGTATTTATTTATAGTTATGAATAAAGCAAATTTTAGACATTTTATTATATCGTATCAATTTTTATTGAATTCATCATTATATTTTAATTACATAATATAGATTATAATACATCTAATATAATTTCTTTTTATTATATTCATACAAGGAAGACACAGATACTGGAAAAGCATTTTGAAATCTTTTTTTTTTTTTAGATTTTGAAATCTTTTATAAGTACTATTAAAGAGTTGTGTATTATTAATTCATGGGTCTGATATAATGAGCAGTGACACTGATATATATATACATCTTTGTCTTGACAAAATGTGCCCTTGTTTGAGTTACATTAATTATCTCTCAGCAGGAAGTTCTCAGTTGTACCTCTTACACTCTTCAGGAAAGTCATGACACTAGTGCCTCCAGTTCCTTTATTTTCTTGCTGGTTTGAAGGAATCACAATGTACTTAGTTACCATCTGCAGATGATAGTTTCTCAGGGAGACCATAGCTTTCACACACTCATTATAATCTGCCCGCAGCTTATCATCACCTTTTGAAAGAACAAATTTACGGACTGAGGGCCCTGACTCTAATGAGAGAAGAAATTCCCGGTGAGCCGGTGGCATATAGTTTCTCATTTCCTGGAGGAATCTGGCAGCAAATTCTGAAGGAACAAGAGAGAGATTAGGTAGTAGGGAAGCCAAAGCATTCCCCAATCCAGGTAAGAAGGGCAGAGTGAGGTCAGAGTGGGTAGGAGATCACATATCACCATTGCAGCATGAGGCAATGAGAATGCTATTGGTCTTGCTATTAGTAATGATAATTATTGTAATATATACTTAATTCTGAAAACCAAATGAGCTGAACTCATTCTTTCAGAATAAAGTTTTTTGTTTGTGTGTCCTTTCTCACTTCCCTACTGTAGTTGATCCTTCTAAAAAGCTGATGATATAGATAGGGTGTATATAATCTATACTTGACCAATCATGACACTGAGTCTGAGAGAGTTTAAGGGACAATTTTTAAATAAATGAATTAACTAAGAAAAAAAGGATATTTTCACCTATGCCAATGATTTTCCCTTTGACTATTAAGTAGAAGTTTAGGAAAACAGAGAAAAGTACAAAGTTCTTATTGGAGCTTCTTCTGCCTGCTCTAAACCCCTAGAAGGAATATAATGAATGTGGTTCATCTTTTACCTTTGGTGCATCTTTCAGTTTGAGCTGCTGGGGCAGTAAGCTGATCAAGAGCAGTGCCAAGCCTCCCCTTGTCACTCATGTCTCTACCCAACTTCTGTCCCATCCCATTTGCAGGTGACTTTCTCTTTCTGAATCTGATCGTACATTTTCAGAACATGTGCTATGGGCTTCCCCACAGTCAATCACGTCTTACATATATGCCCAAATGTCAAGACTGAGAGGGTGATGAACTTGGGTTTTGGTTTGGATTTCACTGCTTTCTAGCTGGTTAATAAGGAGCCCATCACTTAGCCTCTAAAGAAACTTAGAAGTTCCTGCTTGGTTGTCTGTGAAATGGGATGATGACAATATAGTCTTGCCTTACTAATTCTTCTAAAAGTATCAAATAAGCTCAGATGAGATGCTCATGAGAAGTTACTTTTTAGATATTAAAACACTATTGTATTAACATATGAGATGATTATTATTTGTCATTGTCCACTCACCTTTACCACAGCTCTGCTGGATGCCCAGCAGAACATCGAAGCACTGAAAGATGCTACTTTGGGCTGCACTGCCCCCCGCAAACTGCTTTGGAGTGTCCCAGAAACCTTCATACTTCAGACCCTCTGGCAGTTGGGAGTTGCCTTTCCAGCTAGGCCAGGAAGGAAAAAAATAATCACTATTTGGATAATTGCCAAATTTTCAGGTATAAAATCTTATAATAGAGGATGAATGGAAAGTGATATGAGATCAACTTCATTATTCTTCCACACTCTCCTTCCACTCATATTCATGTTTGAGAGTGACAAATAACATGGTTCTGAACAAGTCTGGCATAAGTATTCTATAAATGGAACTTTACCTTTGCACTAGCAAAGATCATTCCTTTTTTTTTTTCTAAATGACTACCTTTCCTGTCCATAACAGCCTATTCTTTCTCTGCAAAATATATTTTATGATAGGAGTTATTTCCTAAACCCGATGGATAGTGGGGACCATCAGTGGGAATTTGATGTGTTCTTTATGTTAATTCTTTAAGAGAAAACAAATTCAAGCATGAGATTACATACCCGGACAAGTATATGCGAAGAACATTGAAAAATGTGCTGGGGTCCACATATTCTGTAAAAAAGATGAGGTGTGTTTAAGCAGTTATCAGACTTTCAGAGGAGCTCAAGATATTGTAAACAATTGATAGTGGGTTTCGGTTTAGGCTGCAGGAAAGGCATTATGTCAGCTGGTGCAGAAGAAGTCCCTAACTACAAGCTCTCACTCACATGACCTTTTTGAGGGGAGCCCCCTGTTCACTGAACAGGGTCTACCGTAGGGGTGACACACAGCCTAACACACAGTCAGGCCCAACTGACTCCTCCTCAGGAGACCAATTAAACTGTCAACGTTTCTTTAAAGCTATTTCATATGCTTACTGATAGAACAGATAAACTACTTACATAAAGAAACAAACCTACACAAAATGAAAAACAGAAATAAGAGCCTCAGGAGCCCTATGGACACCATCCCTGGGTCTCCCTCCCCAAAGGTTACTAACTTTTCTGATTTAAAGGTCAATCTTTTTGCCAAGGACCAATCAGCAGTAACACAATCACATATTGTTAAGGCTGTCCAGCAGGGCACACTTTTTTTTTTTTTTGTAAATCCTTGTTTATGTACTTTTTAGTTATTGCTGTTTTTTAGCTGTTAATTTTGAAATAACTTCTGAGCTTAGTGGTTTTTCTAGGTTGTTTCTTATCTTGTGAAAAAGCAGAATTTGCAGGGAGTTCCTATAAAGCAGAAGCTAAGTATTTCAGAACTTAAAACAGCCTGAACCTTCCACAAGTTTCTCCATGGTTTCAGTGGGAGGCAATGACATTATTTAGAGTTAAGGAGGCCGGGCTTCACAATTTACTACCTGTGTAACCTTGGGCCACTTATCTTATCTCTCCATTAGATTAGCTTATCCATAAAATGCACATAATAAAACCTACCACGGGAAAATATAGTTATTTAGTGAGAGAAAGGGAAAACATACCACTAAGTGAGAGTGTTTTTCTTCCATTTTCTCAACAACTCTAGTCTCAGAAAATCAGAAGCACGTGACTGCGAGCCTTGAATGTTTTCATGCATACAATATTTACCATTAATTTGTTCAAACTCTTCACGGGCTTGGCGCAGGCAAGAAGCTATATAACACAGTGCTTTTTGCAAAGTATCCCGGTCCTCATTTTTAACTGCCTTGAATAAATCAGGAATTACCTTAAAGAAAAAAAAAAAAAGATGAACATGTAAGGTTTCCTAGCACTAAATATTGGCATAGAATAAAATTCTCCTAATTCTTAATCCCTAAATTAAATGTTGGATTTCCACTTCATTTTTGGGCTGAGAACCCTTTTATTGTTTAACTAATTTCCGTATATTTAATTAAGCTTGGATTTATTTTTATTTATTTATTTATCATTTAGTTTTATATAGTCTCAGTTCTATTTCTAATAGTCAAAACCATTAGGTTCATGTCACTCTGTGATCTAGTTTCAATGCCAAATTGCATTAAAAATGCATCTCTCCTATTAAGGTATTAAATTTAATTCTAAATATATGGATCTTGGGGCACCTGGGTGGCTCAGTCGGTTAAGTGTCCAAATCTGGATTTCAGCTCAGGTCATGATCTCAGCATCAAGAGATCCAACCCCACATCGGGCTCCACGTTGCTGGGCGTGGAGCCTGCTTAAGATTCTTTCTCTCCCTCTGCCCCTCCCCACTTGTGCTCTCTCTCTCTCTAAAATAAATAAATAAATAAATAAATAAATAAATAAATGGGTCTTATGTTTTATATTTTAGGTGATACACAAAAATAAATAAAGTATTTCTACCAGATGATCCCTTATATCCAATTAACTAATTGAATGCTGTATTTAGTCAAGATAAAGTTATTTCATGCATAATATAGTTCAGTTACTAAGTGATCGCTCTGCTTATGCAAATGGAGATAAAAATTTGCTATTTGGGATGGACTTACTTTGATTGCAGAAGCAGCTGCTAGCTCCACCAACAGTGAAACCAGGAAAAATCCTTTACTGCAGTCTCCACCAGGAAACCAGAACAGAATGTCCATGTTCCTAAGAAAATAAGTCAAAGAATTCAAGAATTTAGCAAAAATACTGGTATATTTGAGTGCTTTGCAGTTTTCAAGTATTTTTATTCCATTTTAACTTAAAAAAAATCTTGTGAGAGAAGTATGATAGGTTTTACTATCTATGTTACATTTTTGGGAATATGAGGGTTAGGTCCCTTGTCTAAGATCTAATAGTAGATTAAGTTGGGACTTGAAATTCCATTTTAGAATTTGGGACTAGAAATTTCAAGACTATCTCTGTTTCTATTCTCTCATTAATTTTTCAGATATATGTATATTACCGTATTCATATATTTATACATATTCAATGCTTATAGAAACATTTGTGAAATATAATTTTAAGTAGTCTTTTTGCTACTAAATAAATATATTTATATCCATATTTTTATCTGTGAACCTGATTCAATTTTTCAATGGTTTACCTGCTTTACAAAGAAATCGGGAAATGCAAATAACTGATTAGACCCTATTTCTTTCTTTTTTTTAAAAAAGACTATTTATTTATTTATTTTTTAAAGACTTATTTATTTGAGAGAAAGAGAGATAGAAAGAGAGAGCACAAGCAGTGGTAGGGACAGAGGGAGAGAAAAAATCTCAAGCGGACTCTGCCCTGAGTGCGGAGCTCTATGAGGGGCACTATCCCACGACCCATGAGATCATAACCTGAGCTGAAACCAAGAATCAGACATGTAACCATCTGAGCCACCCAGGTGCCCCCTATTTTCTTTTTTATTGAAGTTTTGCACTAATGCAAACAAGGTCTCAATATCTGTAGATCTATGAAATTCATGTTGGTTAAATTCACGGTCTCTGAAGCCAGTCCATTTCTGCAACTTGTTTCTGCCTCAGAGTTCTCATCTGTAAAATGAGACTGATGATATCATCCTCCCATTTAAAAACCTTCCATAGATTTTCATTGATTTTAAGATACTATTTAAACCCCTAATCATAGCCAAAAGTCCTACATAATCTTTTTGCTAACTTTATTTCTTCATCCCTTTTCCACACTACTATGTCTGTCAGTCACTACTTATGAGCAACACTAGCCTTCCTTGAGTTCCGATAATGCATCAAAATTTTCCTCACTTTGAGGCCCTCACTCTTGCTGTTTCTTCCACTATGAATGCTCATTTAATTCTTTCCTACTCACTCTTCAGAACTCAGCTTAAAGAACTTGTTACAGGGATTCCTTCTTCATCCCTTTTATTTAGTTAGAGTTCACAGCCCTTTATCTTCTTACTCTCCTCTTAATCATAAAACAATTTACATAAATTTCCTATATCTGCTTTCCTCACCAGGGCAGGATTATTCCTAGGATATTTACCTTTGTTTCACTAGCTCCCAGCCTCCGCTCAGTACATAGATTAAAAATGGTAAGGATTGGGTCAAAAAGAACAGGTTTATGTATCTGGCCACTGCAGTCATTAAGTCAAAGACACACAGATGTATGTGCATTTTGCATTTATGCTTATTAATTACATTTTTATATATGCAAGTGCTATTTTTGTATATATCTATAGCTATAATATTAAGCAGACACAATTCTATCACAGTCATAGATCTAATTAAGGATTGGGATTATTTGCTCTTTAAACAATTATTTCAGTTATTTTTTGCTTGAATTCAATTGGTCTTTTAAAAAAGTACATTTGGAGGGTATTGGTAAACCTATATGCACTTTGAATAACAATTCTTATAATAAAATAAGAATCAAATACTTACTCGTAAGTCATAGGCCTTGTGAAAGCAGCCGTGAAACAATGGATCAATTGGAAGAGAAAAAGAAAATCAATTTAAAAATCAAATGGCTTTGAGTTATTCTTATTCGATCTAATGCTACTTACCTATCAAAGTTAAGATATACACAAAAAAGAAAAAAAAATATATGTGTGTGTTTTTTTTTAAATATCAACTAAGCATTGCAAACACTTAACTTAGGGCTTTGTAAGTAAAAAAAATTAAATATTCAAGGAAAACACATGTTAGTCAAAACTAGTTGTTACTAACTATTTTTTAAATTTAAATTCAATTAGCCAACATATAGCACATCATTAATTTCAGATGTAGATTTCAATAATTCATCAGTTGCATATAGTAGCAAGTACTCATTGCATCAAGTGCCCTCCTTAATGCTCATCACCAGTTACCCCATCCCCCCCATGCCCCTCCCCTCCAGTAACCCTGTTTGTTTCCTATAGTTAAGAGTCTCTCACGGTTTGTCTCCCTCTCTGGTAACTTCCCATTCTTTTCTAGACCAAATCCTTTCGTTTTATGGTTCCCCGTCTATAGTACTTCTCTGCAGATACACACTCAAAGCCCTGGGGCACCACAAGTCTCTGGTCCCGTTATTGTAACAGATCGCATTGCTTAAAGGAGAGGAGGGGCCTAGATCCTCAGCAGGTGGCACCAAAGGCCCAGGCATTGCCATCTCTACTGCTAAAAATGTGTCAACCCTTTAACTCAACTGGATAGTTAAAAATCAAATTTGTAGAAACACCAAAACATGTTAATAAGGAAAGCCAGACACAAAAGAGTACATACTCTATAATCTCATTAATATGAAATCCAATAGCAGAAAAAAATTAATTTTTAATGTGACAAATCAGAATATCTTTACCTGGAGGTACAGGAGAAAATTGAATGGAAAGAGGCACAGAGGTGATATTCTGTATCTTGCTTAGGGCTATCCATGTATATAGAACAGTCAAAATCACCAAACTGAACAGTTAAGATGGTGCATTTCATTGTATGATAATTACACACCTTTCTTTTATATATTTGTAGTTATAGATATGCCATCAAAAGAAATCATACCCCCAAAAAGAGAAGAAAGCTGTTCTGCCAAAAATTAAACCAATGACTAATGCCTTATTGATGCAAGTAGGATGCACTTCTTTAGTTCCTGTTATAATCATAGTTCACATACCCATTGGGATCCTTTTTCTTCCAGTTTGCCAAGACACAGTCTGCATAAACCAGAATAGGAGGCAGACCCAGCTTCTTAGAGAGTTTACAGTAAGGAACAGCAATATTCTCTGGCAGGACCTAATGAAAACACAAAATTTAGTATTAACCTTTGAAGTGTCTTCCCTTTCCTTCTGCTTCCTGCTACCTTCCTGCTATTTCTTCTGCTACCATTCCAACTGCTCTATTAGTGCTAAAACATGAGCTGTTCTACATAACCGCACTCTGAAACCAAACAATCGTAATTTTCTCTTCCTCATTTCATAACTTAGTCCTGGTAATTATTAAATGTTTATGTTTTAGACGTAGGTTGATGTGGACATAATCTAGTCAGAGAGAGAGCAAAAGGAGGTAGAGGGTACGAGGAACAAAGGATGCATCCTTGACTTTCTAATGGCCTGGGAGTTACTTGCAGTCATTTATTTATTCGTGCATCCATCCCATGAATATTTGTTAGGCAACTATGCAAGAAGCTCTTTATCTACAGGCAATACAAGGATAAAATCAGTTGTCTCCAAGAAATTCAAAGTCACTTGTAATTAAGATTTTGGGATATGATACATACTTGGAGCAGAGTGCTGACAGAAACTCTCCTGGATGATTTTTTAGAAAACCTTGCCATAGAGTGACGTTGGCGCTCATCCTTGAAGACTTACTTGGGTCAGCAGGATCTCCTTTAGCCTTTCTATTTCCATGCAGATTATATCAATTGGAGTGACACTCTTGGCTCTTTCACTCACCCTTCCTCAGAGGAGGTATAGAGGCTTATCTAATTGTTGAGTGAGGGAGTGGGACTGCAGCTCAGCAAACTTTGTATTCAACTCCTTTTTTTCCTGAGCCTATTACTCAGGATTCTGCTCCTTATCTGGCCACACCCTAAAAGGCTTCTATCTCCCTGGGCAATCCTGAAGGGTAAATGCTTACCTAGCAGGCCCATTGTTGCCACACATGCAAGCCATGTTTTCCAACTGCTCTATTAGTCATAATGCTGACCATTTATTCTTTATCTGCCTGACTTCCTCATCTAACTATCATTTGGTTTATAACTAGATGGTCCCATATAATAATTAAGGTTACCCTTGTCATTAGAAGCCAATGGTTGGAATATGTGTATCTAACCAGGCAAAGGACAGGGATGTGTAGCTCATCTGGAGTAGTGGGCAGTGGGACTGCAGTGGTAGAGGTGGTATGACGATGTGGCCCACTCCACAGTTCTGCAAAAATCATGGGAGCTATAACCTAAGTGGCTTTGTATTAACTTAACACATCTGGTTTAACAAAGATGGTTTAACAAAGAGAACAAAATGTTAGAAGGAGAAACATTGGCTATCAAAGTAACACCTGGATATGTGCTTCCCCTTGCAGAGCTTGTGCCTCTGGGAATTGAAATATTTTGGTTTGCAAATAATTTACACGTTTCAAAAGGAAATTTTTGCCTCTTTCTGATTTAAAGAAAAGATCAAAGAGAAACAAAAGAAAGTTTGCTTAATTAAAAAGTTAATTTAAAATGACTTGGGAAAAAGAAAAGAGATATTCAAACACATCTTTATTAGAAACATGCAGTAACTAAGAAACTCAGATGCTAGTTTCTAGCCCAGTCTGAAGCAAATTGTGCCTTATATTGATGTATCTTATTTTTTATCCATTTATTTTTCTTTCCTACAATTTCCTCACTTAAATATATTTGTTGCTGGCTTCTAAAATCCTTTTTGGAATAATGTGGTATACAAAAACTAGATAAATTAAAAATATATACTCGTGTTTTCTTTTATAATTCTGATCTCCACTTGCATAAATTTATTGTCTTTTGATTATCCCATGTACATTTTGGTCTCCATATTATTTTTTGCTGGTCCTTTCCCTTTTCTGCTCCTCTCCTCTTTAGATAAGCTCTACCAGTCTTTCAAGAAATAGTTCAGGTTCCACATCTTTGAAGTATTTCATTATTATACCAACTACTCTCATGCTACTCTCAACTCTCTCATGCTTCTGCACCTAGCACCTGCTGCCCTTTGTTATTGATGATTTTTCTATACAATGCCTACACATTTAGCTAGACTCAGATTCTAGCAAGTCTAGTGAGGCTTTGTGCTTAGGTTGTCCGGCTATCTTATACCTTTTTGTGTAATCAAAATTCTAGACGTGATAGTTTGATAATTATAAAAAAGTATAAGATGTTCCCATGATTATGCAGAGCAACTTTTTCCTTTTGTTTCCATATCAGGGGATGCACATCACATAGGTGGACAATATGTGTTGTATATTTAAACAGGATGTGGAAAGAAAAACAAGATAAAATTTTAATTTAATTTAATTTAATTTAATTTAATTTAATTTAATTTAATT
>NW_027397079.1:36783344-37068685 GCF_003265705.2 Callorhinus ursinus | reverse complement strand
TTTAATTTAATTTAATTTAATTTAATTTAATTTAATTTAATTTAATTTTCCCCTTTGTCAAAAAGGGGAAAAATATTCCCTAAATGACAGAAGATGCTTCTGGAATCTATTTTATCTCTTTGTGGTTTAAAGAGTTGGTATTACAGTCTGTATTGGTTTCTTGTAATTAGGGTTGCCAAATAAAATACAAGATTTAAAATAGTATTTTAAATCTAAAGTTATCTACTGTTGATGAGAATAGAGTGAAACCCATATGTTCTTCCAAGTTGACAGATGTAAGATAGCATTTTAACACTAAGAAAAGCCATAATATGTTCATATCTCCCACAACTCATAAATAGAGAAAATGTTTCATATTCAAATATGTTGATTATCATGTTGTTTACAATGGTAAAATATTAAAAACAAGTACAGTATTTATCAATAGAGGATTGAATAAATAAAGTTCAGGAACTCAATGAAAAACTATAAAGTGATTTCAAATGATGACTAAAAGGATTGTGTAATAACTAAGAAATGCTTACAGTAAATTTCAGTGAAAGACACAGAACGTACATCTATATACACAGGCTGGAACAAGGGTGTTACATAAGTAAGAGATTAAAAATCCAACAATGACAGCAGTTGGCATGTTAAATCAGTGAATGATTGTTTTCCTTTTAATTTTTTTGTTACCCAAGCATCACAAAATCTAGTTATAATACTTTTAGAATGTTTTTTACATTAAATTGGATGTAAATTGTCATGTAGCCTAAGAAATACCAAAAAATTTTCAAACCTTTCGAACATCTCCATCACCTTGATTCCACACGTATGCCATGGTGATATACCCCAGGGCCAGATGGGCAAGGCGCTGCGACTTGTGATCTCTAAGGGCATCAATACTGTGATTTTTTAACTGAGAATAAAAGAGAGGTTGACTCAAATCAATACAGGTGACAGCACAGCTTCAAAGCCAAGGTAAAAATGTTAAGAAGCTATAATAGAGGAAGATGAATGTAATGCTTTTCCAAACCTGGTCAACTTTTTTACGTAGTTCATTTTTCTCAATCAGTTCAGGCAGATTTTTAGCGATGGAAACCCATTCATCATAAGGCGGAGGTAGCTCCTCCTTGAAAAAAAGAAATGGGACTTTTATTTAGTAGCAAAAATTTTTACAAAGCAGTTTTGCTTCTGACTGATAGTCTACTTTGCCTCTAGATCAGTTCTGTGCAATGCTGTCCTGTCACACACTTACCTGTCCAGTAACTACGGTCCCTGCATTACCACCTGCACACCCAGGGCTCGTGACCTTCTTTTCTTCTCCTCAAACACTCTTACCTGCTGCCTCTTTTTCACAGGTCACCTCAAAAGTTCCACTAAAATCATCCTGATTATTCCAGGCTACACTTACAACCCCAATTATGCATCCTATGCATTATACCTTTACATTGTTAAGTAATTTATTGTTATCTGCTATTTATTTTTTCCTGGCTAAATTTTAAGTTTTTTTGAATGGAAAAAAAATGAGATTTATTAGATGTCAGCAACAGACTAGGCATTTTGCTCAATAAATATTTAAACATTATAATGACCTAAAATGTTGATTGTTATCTCCATTTCATAAATAAGGAAAATAAAGCTCAGTTTATGAAGTTGTTTTGAATATATAGTTTGTTGTGAATGAACATTTGTTTCCACCTTTGAAAAAGCTCTTTCAAAATCTCACTACGTGATGGCAAGGATTTTATCATGCTTTTAATTTTATATTTCTTACAGAACCTGGGACAGTACTGGACATGTAGGAGATACTGTATATTTACATATTGATTGCTTGCTTTGGTACTATAGACTTATATTTCACCCAGTAAGTGCAAATAAAAGCCAAACAAAAGTGTCTCCTTGGATTTTATTATATTTATATTTTGATCTCAAGGGAAAACATGCAAACAAAAGACCTAGACAACATCCTGAAATGAGATTCAGATCTCTGAACAACTTGCCATATGCTCTTTCCCCATGCCTCCTTCATTAAGCTGTTTCCAGACATGTCCTTCAGGTCATCCATACTGAACTACGGAGACATAGCAAAAATAGAGAGATCAACTCACACCAACGTGGGTGAAGTTTTAAGCTACAAAATGAAGCTAATATTATAAGTAAGCTATAAGACAAAAATGTAACATAAAATTCAAACATTTTCACCTGCTGCATATAATCAGCCAGGCTTTGTCCGTTAGGGCAGATGTTTAACAATGAAAGATCCAAGCACTAGATAGTCACCTTTCTTGTTTCTCCGAATTTTTCTCCCTAACTACACAAATGCTATATCATCTAGTGTTTTTAGTAATACATATATCTTTTTTTTGTTGTGTGTTTTACTATGTAGCACAACTGAATTTTTGGTTGTTACTATTTTCCCCAAATAATGGAATTTTTGTTGTTGTTATATATCATGACTACCTATTTGACAGATGTAAAATTCAATCAGTAATATACTTCTAGTTCAGGGACGCCTGGGTGGCTCAGTCGGTTAAGCGTCTGCCTTCAGCTCAGGTCAGGATCCCAGGGTCTGGGATTGAGTCCCGCATCGGGCTCCCTGCTCAGCGAGGAGCCTGCTTTTCCCTCTGCCTGCCGCTACCCCTGCTTATGTCTCTTTCTCTCTCTCAAATAAGTAAGCAAATAAATAAATAAAATCTTTGGGCGCCTGGGTGGCTCAGTCGTTAAGCATCTGCCTTCGGCTTGGGTCATGATCCCCAGGTCCTGGGATCCAGCCCCACATCAGGCTTCCTGCTCTGCAGGAGAAGCCTGCTTCTCCCTCTCCCACTCCCCCTGCTTGTGTTCCTGCCCTCGCTATCTCTCTCTCTGTCAAATAAGTAAATAAAATCTTTAAAAAAAAATCTTTAAAAAATATATATATACTTCTGGTTTGGAGAGTGTTTAAATGGTATAATATGAATCAATGAAGAATAACACAGAGGGTCATTCAACTTCTGTTAGATTAGAGAATGTATTTTGTATCTATGTGGAACTGGAAGACACATTATTTTCCTTTGGAATAAAAAGCTGATAGATTATAAGAGGTGAAATGGATATTTTTGAGTTTATAATTTCCAGGAAAGATCTTCAGTGAAGAAATAAAAGTAGGCCCTAATTTATTTTTGTTTCAGGACATAATCTAACTTCCTAAGCATCTTAAGTAGCAACATTGTTTTTTAAGTAGTTCGGGAACGGTTTTGTTTTGCTTTGGTTTGAGGGTTTTGCTTTACCCCTTGGGATCTATTCTAGAGGTCTCTGTAACTATCATAATGTCTTAATTTTTAAGAGAACTTACTGTGGGGGAAAAATGATACGAGGTTTCACAGTTTCTGGAAAAGATTTTTGTTCTTGTACCACTGATAAGTATATTTTCAAAACCATCTTCTTCTGGCACTTTGGTGTGCTTGAATGGAGGAGTAACAAGTCTGAGTATTACTGATTTGCCAATATAAGGTAAACTAGGTACTTTTAGCAATAACATTAAATTAACTTAATAATTTGAAGAGAAGAATTAGATTGGGAGGAAGAATTTGCTTTAGATTTGCCTGTATTATATAAGGTATTTACAGAATGTTATCTCTAAGTACAGTTAAATTGGATCTCTACTAAAAATATATTTGCTGCATTTACAGATGCCCTCTAGGGGTGCCTGGGTGGCTCAGTCAGTTGAGTGTCCAGCCCTTGGTTTTGGCTTAGGTCATGATCTCAGCGTAGTGAGATCGAACCCTGCATCAGGCTCTGGGCTTAGTGGGGAGTCTGCTTGAGATTCTCTCTCCCTCTGCGCCTTCCTCGCTCATTGTCTCTTGCTTTCTAAGATAAAAGATGTCCTCTAGAATACAGACTTTGTTTGAGCTATAATAAATAGATATATACTTGTATATAGAATTGTCACAACATGTAACTGGTTCCTAGAAATCATATGGAATTTCATGAACCTTATTAAACCCAAAAGTGGGGTAGGGAAGAAGTAATGCCTTATGATATCTTCTTCTCTCTCTCTCTCTCTCTCTTTTTAAGATTTTATTTATTTGACAGAGAGATAGAGAAAGAGCACAGATAGGCAGAGTGGCAGGCAGAGGGAGAAGCAGGCTCCCCGCTGAGCAGGGAGCCCAATGCGAGGCTCGATCACAGAGCCCTGGGATCATGATCTGAGGCGAAGGCAGACACTTAACCGACTGAGCCACCCAGCGTCACAATATCTTCTTCTCTTAAGAGAAGCAGCATATTATAATAATTTTAAGGTCATGGACTCTGGAGCCAGACTAGTCAGGTTCACATTCCATCCCTGTCATTGTTAGCTGTGTGAGTTTGGGTAATTACCTAAATTCTGCCTGGCTTAAATTTCTCATCAGGAAAATTTAGGATAACTTTTAGGATGGTTGTGAAGATGGAGTAAGAATATTTGTAAATTGCTTAATAAATTGTTATATAAATATTTAATAATTGAAGTAGATAATAAGAGGGTTTTCATGGCATTCTTTGGAATACAACTTAGAAAAATGTAGTTTTAAAGGCAAACATTTACTCTACATGTCTTGCTATTTGTAGGCAAAGCTTGTAAAAAGAAAAAAAGGTAGCTTAGACTCACTTGACTCATGCTTAGTAACAACAAGCAGTATTAATACAACACACAGTTGCTTGATATACCATCTCAAAAACCTAATCAAAGCAGTAACATACACTTCATACAATTTAAGGTATATCAGCCAAGAAAGGGGGTTCCTTTGACTCATGGATCATTTATTACTTTGGTTTTTTTCAAAATGCCCTCCAAAAATACAGTTGTATTAAACCAAAATGCTTCTATAGTTTCCTTATCTCATCACTTTCCTTATCTGCATAAGGTAGCTAAAAAGTGCATTTAATACTAAATTTCTAGGCAAAATTTTAAGTATGAAATATTTATTTAAAACTCTGCCTCTAATTTTGGCACTGCCTTATCCATTTGTTTAGTAAAAATTACTGAACTACATTTGTTCAATAGAAGTAAACTTGTCCAGGTAAACAATGATAATAAAACATTTTTGCCCATATCTTAGTGCCCCATCTTACCAGTGGATTTGGCAGAGCGAAGCCCACCTCTTCATCTATATGGTATTTTTCAAAAATTTCCTGAGAACTTTCCATAAGAAGTCTATTATGTGCCATCCTTGCAGTTTCCTCCTTTGGTCCTCCTGAGTTTGATGGGGTTTCAGAGCATCTATTCATTATAAAGTTTGCCATAGCCAATGACCACAAACTTATCACGTAGGTGGTAAGAAATGACTTCCATTTTTGGAATAGTTTCATTTTCTTTCTTTGTAATTTGATAAACAATGAAACCATGAAAGCATCACTATTCATCATAAGAAGAAACTGAAAGCTTATGTTCCTATGAAATGTTTATCAGTGGGAATAGCATCTGTTTACTCCCATTGGGGAAGTCAGAAAGAAACTGAAATCACAAAAACAATGAAAATAGGTAACCAGAAAAAAACATGTTTTATGGGACCTTTTAAATCTTTGAATTAAGATAATGAATTTGACCTGGCTCAAGTCCTAAACTATCATTTAGTCAGCACTGTCATTGGCTTTCCTTAAAATCTCCAGGGTTCTATGAAATATCAGTGTGTTATTTCGGCAGCCATAAAATGCAACCTGTGGTACATTGAACTATTAGTCAATGACTCTGAACTAGAAAAAAAGTGGAAGCACATGAGGAATTAAGATTGTACCCCTCTACACCCCCATTTTCTTACCCAGTCTTTTATCTGTGCTCACAATGATAACAGTTCTGTCTTCTTATTATTCCTGAGTCCTTTTAAGGAAGACTTTTCTGCATCTCTACTATATTTGACTGCTAAGGACAGATGATGAGGCAACAGTCTTTCACATTTGGAGAATTTGTGATGTGTTACAAGTTTAAATAAAGGATTAAATACCTTGAAAATCTTTCTATTAAAATTGCATTTGGTAAAAGTTTTTGAGGGTGCATGCAGTTCTGTGGTCCCTTACAGGCATTGTTTGATCTTAATAAAGCTGAACCAAAGCAGAAACCAGGAGTTAGTGTTCAGTACATTATAAGAATGCTGTTCTGTCATCCAGCTTATCAGTACTTGAAATCACTTTTATTGGTGCATGATTTTGCATTCTAGAATAGTTATCACACTATTCTTTCCTATTACATCATGAGTTGTTTTTCGTTTTTAACATGTAGTTTTATAAGAATATGGTCTCTTTATGATAAAAGTAAGAGAAATTGAAACCAAAATTATACAGCAAAGAGAACACTTGGCTATGCATCTTCAAAATGAATGATTACTTATGCTGATATTTCTGAAACCAGGCCCAAGGCAAAAGAAACAAACAAAAAAAAGTATCATGTTGTGTTATCATATCTATATGAAAGCCAAAAATTCCAAAAAACTTTTAAGAATTAGAGAACGTGTTATTTCTATGGTTTTTCACTCTTTGTACCTGAATTTTTTCGTGGGTGAATCAAAACAGATACATGTAATGGAGTTTCAGATAATTCTGTCTTGGAAAAGTTTCTGAAGATTGATTTTTTTTTTTTTAAGAAGCATGGCTTGATAAAAAGTTCTTGACTCTGCTTATCCAACTACTTCATTAAATTTGTCCTACTTTTGCGGGGGTTGGGTGGCTCAGTTGGTTAAGCATCCAACTCTTTTTTTTTTTTAAGATTTTTATTTATTTAACAGAGATAGAGAGAGAGCACAAGCAAGCAGAGCAGCAGACAGAGGGAGAGGGAGAAGCAGGCTCTCCACCAAGCAGGGAGCCCGATGCAGGGCTTGATCCCAGGACTCTGGGATCATGACCTGAGCCGAAGGCAGCCGCTTAACCGACTGAGCCACCCAGGTGCCCCAAGCATCCAACTCTTGACTTTGGCTCAGGTCATGATCTCAGGGTCATGATCTCATGGTGGTGAGATTGAGCTCCACTTCAGGCCCTGCCCTCAGTCCTCTGCCCCTTCCCATTCTCGTGCATGTTCACACACCTTCTCTCTATAATAATCAATCAATCAATCAATCAATCTTTAAGAAATCCATCCTAACTTTGACTGCAGAAACAATAATATTTTAGTATCCTACTTTATTCTCTGCTTATTTATCTCTATCTACACACTTTTACCCTTTTCATATTTCTTTTTTTTGCTCGTTTCCACTGCATTTATTACTAATATAAAAAAATGTTAAAAAGAAAAAAAAGTCATTCTCAGGCCTCCAACGACTCTCATCCTTCCTTCTTGCCACACAACTCCTGACCCATTTCCTCAGGGCCAGTTCAAAACTGAAACTGTTCACTGCTGTTTTCACAGAAAACAACCAGTGCCAGGGATGTAGGGAAGAAGGTTAGATGCGGGCGACAGTACTGTCCAGGTTCCACCCAAAGGTAGGCCGGGTGGAGATTCACAGAATTCAGATGAAAGGGCTGGTGGTCTCACAATGACGTACTCTAACTAAAGTGGGCTGGAGAGGAAATAGCGTAGCCCGTCAGAGGCTTCAGAGGACATCTCATGGGCTTGTGTCAAACCCAGGAAAACCGACACCAGGAGAATGGGGAGACCAGGGAGGCAGTCCTGTGGAAAGTTTCACAATTCTCCCATGTTGAGAGGTGTGGAAAGTCTAGAGGGCACCAAGAGCCTCACTCATTTTGGCAGAAAAACTTACTCTACTGTTGGGAAGTCACAAAGATGCCATGGACACTCAGAAAGGCTACGTACGAGGGGATGCAGTTTCACAAAGCTCAGTGATCACAGACCAGAGTGGTGGGGATCATGCTACTGACGGAGAAACTACAAAATCCAAAAGCAGGGAGAGTGGCCTTTCAGGGAGTAACTCTGCACCAGTCATCCATACTTGACTCCCGCTGGTGAGTTTCACAGAGCAACTGGCAACTTTGGGGGTAGGGGCCGTCACATGAAAAAGACTTAAAACAAGCAGCTAGAAGAGGAGAATGCTAGGAAACTGCTCCAGGGCTCTCAGGAATTGAGGGCAGTACCGGGGGCTGGGTGGACAAATGCACAAGAAACAGCACCAAAGAGGTTTCCTGCTCAGCAGTCAGTTGGCGAGGGGGAAGAGGATCCAGGAGGCAGTTGAAGGGAGCAAAGATGGGGTCCTGAAGACGAGTCTCTGGAGGCTGGATCAGAAGAAAGCCCACACACTGGGTATCAATGATGAAACACAGCTCTGGACCCCAAATTGGGGTGTTGGGGGATGGGGGTGGGTGTCACTGACTGAGGGTGGTGGTGGAACAGCCTCACAGTAGCCATCACAGGGCCACAGGGAAATACATGGCCGCTAGGTCAGAGGGCTCCTTCCAGCCTCGATGGGAAGGCACAGTCTTACAGAGGAGGTCCATTGACGTTTGAATGGTAGAAGGCACAGAGGTCCTCATATCGACAGTGGCCCTTTTTGGCAAAGTGTTGGCAGACAGGGCGGTTGGATTTGTCTTCCACAACTTGGGGGCCATCCTTGGGTGGGCAGGTATTTTTGATAAGAGACCAACTTTTGAGCCTTCAAGGATTTCTCTGCTCTTTGTGAAAGCCTCCCCTGGAAGTACCCCCATGGTCTGGTCCACGCTTTTCATTGGCCATGGGGGAGGACCCAGAAGGCTGGGTGTTCCAATGGGACTCCCATCCTCCTCGTCTCCAGTCTCTTCCCGCTCTGGCAGCGGGGGCTGCTGCGGTGGCGGCGGCTGCTGCTGATTCTGCTTCTTTCAATTCGGCATCGTGGTTGCGGCAATGGCTGTAGCGGGATTTGGAGGGCTACCCTTTTCTTATTTCTGAAAATACATTCTCAACTGATCCTCAGTCCTCATTTATCTTGATTTTTCTTCAGTAATAACCATATCTCATTGAAAATCCCTTTCACGTGGTGTCAAAAAAACACTTTTTAAAATTTTTTTTAAACTCTGAGGTCAAAACTTGAGCAGAGATCAAGAGTCAGATGTTTAATGAACTGAACCCCCAGGCACCCCTTCAGAAAAACATCTTAATCTTACTATCATCTATAGAGTCTTTATCTTTCTTTAGCTTTTTACCTGTGGCCAGGTCATTGTGAAAGAAAGCTCCTGAAAGTCAAAACGCAGCATTTTGATCTATAGCCTCCCAGCTCTGACAGATATGAAGCAGTCTGCCTTATTTATATCACCTGTTTTGATGACTTGGTCATGTACTGCCTGACTTATCTCCACAGCTATAAACTACATTTCCAATTGCCTGGTGAACATTTCCATCTGGAAATCCTGTTATCTTGTTTCATAGGGCACAATACCAGAACTATTGTGAATAGACCTACAAAAGGACTTTTATTCAGGACCATGATAAACACAAATTTTTTCCCTGATAACATGTGATCATATATGATAATCCAAGTTTCCCTTTGCTATTATGTTATGCTAGTTTATGTAAAGAGCAGCTTTGT
This sequence comes from Callorhinus ursinus, assembly GCF_003265705.2. Classification (NCBI taxonomy): domain Eukaryota; kingdom Metazoa; phylum Chordata; class Mammalia; order Carnivora; family Otariidae; genus Callorhinus; species Callorhinus ursinus. The sequence continues at coordinate 37,059,245 of NW_027397079.1, read as the reverse complement.
TTTAAATAAGATTTTTCAGTTAAAAAAGTAAAGTGATCAAGAGCATACAAGAAGAATGAAGAAATATTGAAATATCAATATCCACTGACATTCACCATTAATGTTTTGGTGATTATGTTTTCTATGTATTTTTGTTTACGTTAATAATATAAAAATTTTTCTGAGCACTTATTTGTGTCAGGAATTTTAAAATTTTGTTTATAATAACTAATGTAACACTTATTATAGTCTTATGAGGAAATCCTCATGATAGCCCTAAGAAGTTAAGGTAGTTCAGGATTTTCTATGTTTCTAGTTGCCTGAACAAAACAAAATTAAATACTCCCTTGAAAGAAGTACCCCTAAGTATTTTTGTCACCTTTATAGACATCTGACAGTTATTAACTAAATAATCAGGCACACTGTGTAATATCATGAAAGCAACAAACTATAGAATAGACCCACGGGGAATTAGATAAAAGAAAAAGGAAACAGACTTTAAAAGTAATTTGTTTAATATATTCAAAAAATAAAAGACAATGTTGGGAAATTTTGCAGAAAATGTGAAAACCAAATGAATATTCTGGAATTAGAATCATTGATAAGAGATTAATGAATTTGCAGCTATAGCTGAAGAAAATACAGATTAAATCCTGAAGAGGACAAAAAAAAAAAAGATGGAAAAGAGAGAGAGAAATAGAATACAACACACAGAGAGAGGGTAAAGTGAGGAAATCCAGCGTAGATGCAATCTGAGTCTCAAAGGATGAAAAGATAGAAAGTAGAGAGCAGCAATAAGGCTGAAAAAATTTTAAACATGGTGAAAGACTCTAAGTCACAAATAGACAAAACACTATTTAAAAGGGTTAAATGAAAAGAAACCTATAGAGACATAATAGTAAAACAAAAACAAAAAAAAGATAAAAGTCTTTAAAGCTTATTTTATTTTTCTTTCAAGATTTTATTTATTTATTTGAGAAGGAGAGCATGATCCTGGAGGCGGGGCAGAGAGAGAAGGAGAAGTAGACTCCCCACTGAGTAAGAAGCCAGATGTGGGGCTCCATCCCAGAACTCTGAGATCATGACCTGAGCTGAAGACAGATGCTTAACCAACTGAGCCACCCAGGCATCCAAAAAATCTTTAAATTTTAAAATTAGAAAAAATATAACAAGTTATCTTCAAAGGAGCTAAACAGCCTGGCAGATAAATTCTCAAAGAAACAATTGAGACCTGAAGACAATAGAATAATATCTTAAAAGTGCCGAGAAAAAAAATCAAATCATAATTATATATTCACAGAAAATAATACTCAAGAATATAAATAAAATAAAAATATTTTCAATTAACCAAACAAAAGATTAGAATCTCTTACCAGCTAGCCCACAATCAAGGAAAAATTAAGGTTTTCTGTTTGTGTGTTTATTTTTGCAGAGGAAAACTAATTTCAGAAATAACAACAAATGAAAAATAATAATTTAGGTAGATTGATTGAATTAGAAATATATATCAACAACAGCATAAATATAAGGAGGGATAGAAATGTCATTAAATTCCTTGTATTTTCTGGTAAGAACTAATTTATAAGGGTTTTGAAAACTTACATGCATTTGTTTTAATCTCCAGGGCTACTAACAACAGATAAATGATGTAACAATGAAAAGCAACAAGCCAATAGATGGGAAAAACTGATTAATAAATAAATCTTAATCAATACAACAGACAACAATAAAAAAAATAGATGCTTAGAGTGCCTGGGTGGCTCAGCCAGTAAAGCATCTGACTCTTGATTTCTGCTCAGATCATGATCTTAATGTCATGAGATCGAGCCCCACATTGGGCTCCACTCTCAATGCAGAGACTGCTTGGTATTCTTTCCCACCTTCTCTCCCTCCTCCTCTGAGCCTTCCCCTGCTCACTGACTATCTCTCTCTCTCTCAAAGAAAGAAAGAAAGAAAGAAAGAAAGAAAGAAAGAAAGAAAACAAACAAAACAAAATAAATAGTTTAACGGTGGATTTAAAATCATATATATCAGTAATTACATTATATGTAAGTGAACTAATGCTTCCAACTTAAAATTACAAAGATTATCAAACTGGACTTTTGAAAGCATCATATTTATATGCTGTTTGAAATATAAAAATCAGAAATATAATTGAATAAGCAAGTACAATAGCTAAGTCAAGTTGACATAAACTATCACAGAGATAAAAGGGGAATATTTTATAACAGAAAGTGTTTAATTTACCAGGAAGATATAATAATACTAAATTTTCTATACGTTAGACAACATAATCTCAAACCATGTAAGGCAAAAACTGATGGAGATGGAACACAAAAGATAGAGAGATAAACCCATAATTAGACTGCAAATTTTTGTTTTTATTTAAAATCTCACTAACAGAACAGCTAGTCAAAAATAATTAAATATATACGCAATTTTAAAAACAGGATTCATGCGGGGCACCTGGGTGGCTCAGGCGTTACGCGTCTGCCTTCAGCTCAGGTCATGATCCCAGGGTTCTGGGATCCAGCCCCACATCTGGCTCCATGCTCCGCGGGAAGCTTCTCCCTCTCCCACTTCCACTGCTTGTGTTCCCTCTCTCGCTGTGTCTCTCTCTGTCAAATAAATAAAATCTTTTAAAAAAATAAAATAAACAAAAACAGGATTAATGAACTTGATCTAATTAAGATGTATAGAATATCAAATTCATCAATTACAAAATACCTATTATTTTCAAGTACAATGGAATATTTACAAAAATTGACCATATACATATATGCAGGTGCATAATAAAGTCTCAAAAATTTCATAGAATTAAATCCTACGGAACATATTTTTAACCAATGTAAAATAAATAAATAACAAAAAGTTAACTGGAAAATCTCTGTATGTTTGAAAATGAAGACATAGTTTATATAATTCATAGGTCAAAAAAGAAACCCATCAAAATGGAAACTAGAAACTATTTTGACTTGAATAATGATAAAAAAAAATAAAATTTCTGGGATGCAGCTAAAAGCATATTGAGAGGGAAATGTATAATCTACAATGCATAAATTATTTAAAAAGAAAGACTATGCATCTATCTCATGATTTTGGAAAAATAATGTATTAATCTCAAAAAATGTAAAAAAATAATGTGAAAGGAATAAGTGAAGACATTAATAAAATAGAAAAATCTATACATATATTTGAAAAAAAATGTGACCCCTGATAAGAATAATAAAGAAAAAATAAAAGAGCAAATATCTCATGTCAGGAATGAAAAAAGGAACATCACTACAATGCTACAGTCAATTAAAACATATTAATATTTAAGTGAGACTATGAGCCACTTTGTTGTTGTTGCAAATTTCAACTAAAAAGAAGCGCAAATTAATAGAATAAATATATTTTTTCTTATGAAATTTTTGAAAGAATGCCATGTAAATCAAACAGTCATCAATATTTTATTTACTTTTTTCTAAACAATTTACAATTGCTAACCCATATCATCCTTGCAATCATCCTAAAAGGTATGTATGCTATTATTCTTATTTTTCTAATGAGAAATATAAGAAATGCAGGATCTAAGTAATTGTCCAAGTTCACAAAGTAAGTGTAGAAAGACAAGATTTGAGTTTAAGCAGTCTGGCTCCAGAGTTCATGATTTTAAAACCATTACGGTATGGAGCCTCTCTTGAGTTTACAAAGCATTGGTTTTGTTTGATTGTTTTTTTTTTTTTTTTGTTTTCTTTCACTCTTGGGTTTCACAAGTTACATGAGTTTCCGGAAGAGAATTTCTACAAACTAGTTACATGTTGTGACAATTCTGTGAAATTTATGCTAGTATATCTCTGTTTGTTTATAGCTCAAACACCCCACACTCAAGAGAGAACTTTTAAATGCAGCAAATACATTTTTATTCAGAGATCCCAACTTAACTGTACTTAGAAATCTCCACATATTAAATAATAAAAGGAAAAATGAAAAGCAATATGTAATAAGAATAAAACAGGGAAAGGAGAAAAGGAACCAAGCCCAGATGTTTGGTATAGAAAAGGTAATAATTAATGTCCATAATAAATAGCATAACTTATACAGCTACATAAAAAATTAGTGAATTACTTTGAGCTTCAACCAAAATTCTGAGACAATAGGAAATTATCATTTAATATCCTTTTAAATAAATTCATAAAAACGTATGTGGAAGTATCTCTCTGAGTTCATTACCTGATTCTAATGCCAAGGGGAATGCCAGGTTGCCAACCCAACCTTCTAAATATTTTACCAAGTAGATCCTGTAATATTTTACATAGGGGCCAAGAATATGAAGTATTGTGAGAAGCAAATATACAAAGACAGGGTTCAGGAACATGTTCTTGGGGAAATCTCTTTTTATTTATCATTGTATCTTTCACTTAATATTTGGTTGTTTTTTGTTTGTTTTCTTTTTTACATTTTAAATATTTTATCATGAAATGTTGGTAAAGACAAGTGAACATATGAAGACTACATTTAAGTAATAAAGGATAATACTAAAAGAAACCTATAGAAATAGAACATCACCAAATACCCAAACTGGATGCTTTCTCAATCACATTCCCCAAGAACCCCATTCCTATTTCAGAGAAACAGTGTCCTGAATGCATGTGTGTTGTTTTTTTTCTATTAAATTTTTTAGAGTGTAGTTGACACACATGTTACATTAGTTTCAGATGACAACATAGTGATTCAACAAGTTTATACGTTATGTTATGCTCTCGCCACAAGCGTAGCTACCATCTGTCTGTTACATTGACTGTATTCCTTATGATGTGCCTTTTATTCCCGTGACTTATTCATTGCATAGCTGGAAGCCTGTATCTCCCCCTCCCTTTCACCCATTTTGCCCATTCCCCTCACCTGCTCCCCTCTAGCCACTACCATTTTGTTCCCTGTGTTTTCATGTTTAATTCTGCTTTTTGTTTTTTATCCATTGTTTTCAGATTCCACACCTGAGTGAAGTCATAGTATTTGTCTTTCTCAAGTCTGACTTATTACACTTAGCATAACAGCCTCTAGGTCCATCCATGTTGTCATAAATGGCATGATCACATCCTTTTCTATGGCTACATGATATTCCTGTGTGTGTGTGTGTGTGTGTGTGTGCGTGTGTACCACATCTTCCTTATCACAATTCCAGATTTCAAGATATGCCACAAAGCTATAGTAATCAAAATAGTATGGCACTGGCACAAAAATAGACACCTAGATCAATGGAACAGAGTAGAGAGCCCAGAAATAAACCCATAGTTATTATGGTCAATTAATCCATGACAAAGGAAGAAAGAATATACAATGGGGAAAAGACAGTCTCTTCAATAAAGATGCTGCAAAAACCAGACAGCTACATGTAAAGAATAAAACTGGACCACTTTCTAACACCATATGCAAAAATAAACTCAAAATGGATTAAAGATATTAATGTGAGATCTGACACCATAAAATCCTAGCAGAGAGCACAGGCATTAATTTCTCTGACATTGGCCCTAGTAACACTTTTCTAGATATGTCTTCTAAGGCAAGGGAAACAGAAGCAAAAATAAACTTTTGAGACTACATCAAAATAAAAAGCTCTGCACCGTGAGAGAAAGCATCAACAAAACAAAAGGGCAACCTTCTCAATGGGAGATGATATTTGCAAATGATATATCTGAGAAGGTCTAAATATCTAAAATATATAAAGAACTGAACACCCAAAAAAGCAAACAATATGATTAATAAAATGGGCAGAGGACCTGAATAGATATGAATGCATTTTTAATCATTACTTTAATTTTTTTTAGTTTTACAAAGTTTGCATGTAATCTTAAACCATATGTTGTTTACTATTACTTGTTTTTGAAAAGTTTGAAAATGATATTCTATTGCATGTTTCACAATTTCCTTTTTTTCAATGATCAGTATCTTTGCAACATTGATCCATATTGATATGTTTAAATTTCACTGCTTTATTGTATTCAATCTATAAATATATTACACTTTATTCATTTTCTTGTTTCTGTACATAAAAGCTATTTCTAGGTTGTTGTTTCTTTTTAATTATTTGTTTTCTTGTTTTTGCTATGAAGAACGTATTATAAAAATCTTCTGGTGAATCTATAAGAGTTTCTCTAAAGCAGAATTTTTCAACCTTTGTCTCATTCACATTTGGACCGAGTCTCCCTTGGTTTGATGTGGGGCTGTCATATGCACTTCAGGATGTCAAGCAGCATCCCTGGCCTCTACACACTTGATACCAGTAGTGCCTCTTTGTCCAATTCCAACAGCCAGAAGTGTCTCCCAACATTACCTGATGTCCCCTTAGGGAAGAAGTTGCACCTGATTGAGAATGACTAAAGTTATACAGGTAGAAGAGGAGAACTATTGAATATAAAGATGAAAATGTGCCACTTTTTGCAAGATACAACTGCCAAAACATTTTTCAACCAATAGTGTGTAAGAATGTCTCATCATATTTTTGTTGGGATATTCTTCAACCTCATAAAATATTTGTTAGTGTTTGTAATTTTAACTGACTAATGTAAAATGCTATTTCATTGTGTGTATGTCCTTTTTGAACTTATGTTTCATTTTTTAGAGCAGTTAGGTTTAACAAACAATTGATCAGAAAATGCAGAGTTCCCCCTCTCCCCAATTCTACTCTGATTCCACACTGTTTCCCTATTATTTATATCTTGTATTGGTCAGGTTTTGTTACAGTTGATTAGGGTTTATTCTTTCTGTTGTTCATGCATGGGTTTCAATAAATATATAATCAAAAGTGTCCATCATTACAGTATCATATAGAACAACTTCACTTACTAGAAATTCCCATGCCTCATCAATTCTGCCCCCCGCAACTTCTGTCAACCACTAGTCTTTCTATTGTCTTCATACTTTTGCCTTTTCCAGAATGTCACATACTTGGAATCATATAATATTAGCCTTCTCAGAGTTTTTTTTTCCTTTTTTTAACTTTGCAATTTATTATTACTTAGTGAGATTAACCATCTATTCAGATGTTTAAGGCAAGCAGTATTTTCTACTCTGTGAAATAATTGTGTCTTTTGGCTAATTTTGATAGGAGATGTTTATAGTTACTCACTGATCTGTAGTTCTTAATATTTTGTATGCTAATTCTTGTACAATTATGTGTTGTAGATAAGTACTTCTCAAGTTATTTATGGTAAAGAACTAAATATCCTTTTTATTTTCAATCCTATAAAACTACTACTTTTGAAAAATACAATACAAAGTATTTACTAGAAAAATAAAAGTAGATAAAATATAAAATATCACATTTTTATTAGAGCCACAAACGTACATTTAATTTCCAATACGTCTATTTATTTTTAAGTATATGATTTAGAAAAAATATTATAAAAACTATACACATATATGTGTGTGAATAAGTGATTAATGCATACAGAGAAGTATCATTATACTTACAACTTTTTGTTATTACATAATTGGAAATAAACAAAGTTAGGAATGAAATAGCAGTTATTCACATTAAAAGTTTATAAGAACACTTGAATGCTATTTCTTCAGTATTTAATTTCATATGGAAACAGGACTTAATAGGTATATAATTCATACACAGGAAAGTACATAAATTTTAAGGTAGGGATTTGTGTTGTAAATGGAAGAGTAACTCCCCCTTGTGGGTTCTTTAAGGATCATTCCAGTGCGGCTGTGAAATTACACTCTGAAAGGCATATAAAATTAAAGGATTTATTATACTCACAGGTTCTGAAAAGGGAGGCAAAATAGCCTCAGATATTGACACACAGTCACCAAAAGCCCAAAGTTTGATCATAATAGGCAAGGAAGAAGAAGAGGAATGACCTATGGGCAATGGGAAAATACCTTTATTGTCATGAGTGAGGTAGTTTGTAGTACCTTGGAAGCATTCACATTGGATAATTTGAATGTAACTGGATCAATGTGGAAAAGAGGAAAGGATAATATAGGGAAGTCATCATGATATTTATTGCTTCAACACACATATTGAGATTGGATACCCAGAATAGAAAATAGCTAAATAAAAGTTCAAAACAAACAAGGGCAGGTGCTGACACTCAAGGAGCCATTGATAGAATAAATAACAGCCTTACTTTATAAGATTAATGAGATTTGCCATCACAGAGATTAGGATAGAGAAAATTTACATCATTTAGAATGTTCCCTTTGCCTCTTTTCAACCCCCTCTCACCCAGAGTCAGCCACTATTTTTATTTTTATCACCGTAGATTAATTGTGTCTGGTCTTAAAGTTAATACAAATGGAATCATACAATATGCATATTTAGGGATCTGGCTTCTTTCACATAGCATAGTGTTTTGGGGATTCATCCATGTTGCATTATTAATAATTTGTTCTTCTTATTGTTCAATAATTTTTCATTATATAAATATACCAATTTTGTTGTTTAACCATTCTCCTTAACCATTAATAAGCATTTAATTTGTTTCCAGCTTTTGACAGGTATGAGTAAAGCTTCCGTGAACATTGGTCCATGTCTTTGTGTGGATATTTGAATTCATTTTTCTGAGGTATTTTGCTAAGAGTGGAATTGTTATGTAATAACTTAGAAAATGCTACATAGTTTTCCAAGGTGGCTTTCCATTTTACATTTTCATCAGCATTATGAAATTTGTAGTTGCTTCACATTCTCACCAACATTTTTCTTGCCATTTTAGTAGATGTAAGTGGTATCACACTGTGAATTCAATTTGCATTTTCTTTATGATAATAATTGCTATTCAGATATCTTTTCTGATGTGCTGATTTGAGACTTGGTAAACTTTTGTAAAAATTTGATATAATTTTTATTATTGACTTGTAGGAGTTGTTGATTCATTCTGGATACAAACACTGTTTCAGGTACATGTAGTATTCTTCAATCTCTGGCTTGTTTTTTTACTTTCTTAATGGTGTATTTGATGAAGGATTTTTTATTTTAAAGATCAATATATCAGCTTTTTTCATGTTTGGGACATTTCAGTGTTATATCTATGAAAATTTTGCCTACACCAAGTTCATGAAGACTAGCTTGTTTTCTGCTAGAAAATTTTATAGTTTTTGCATTTTGTTTTATGATTCACATTCAATTAATTTTTATATTGTTGAATAAAAATCTTTTCTTTCTTTTTAATTTTTTTGTATATGAATATTCAGTTGTTCCAATACCATTCATTGAAATAACTATTTTTTAACGGATTTTTTGGCTATTCCAGATCCTCTGCATTTTATTTTTCAAAAGTACAATCAAAAGCCTCCTTGGTTATTGATTGTCATTGCATTGAATCTTTAGATCAATTTGAAGGGAATTTATATCTTATTTTGAGACTCATAATTTATGAATATAAGTACAACTCCATCAATTTAGTTATCTGTTCAAGTTGTATAAAAAAGATTTGATTAGCATTTACTGTGGAAGTCTTGGAAATTGTTTCTGGATATGTTTTTATACACAGTAATCTCCTTTAAATTCATTTTCTAATAGTTTTTTTTTCTTTCTGGTGTATAAGTACAATTGATTTTTGCATGTTTTCCCTTGACCTTTTCAGATTCACTTAATTGTTCTAATAAGTGGTTTGTATACTCTTTTAGATTTTCTGCATATACAATTATGTCATATGCAAATAAAGACTTTGATTTCCTGCTTTGATCTATTTATCTGTCTAATTTAGTGCATTAATTAGTTCCTCTATGACAATGAATGGGGCCCATGTCCTTGCCTTGTTTTGGACCTAGAGAAAAGCATTCAATATTTGAATATCAGAGTATATATATTGTATGAATACTATCTGCTTATTGAAGAAGTTTTTTCTTTCATGAGTGGAATGAATATTTTTTAATTGGTTTTAAACCTTATTGAACACATTTTGAAATCCATGAAGATTATATAGTTTTTCTACTTAATACTTTTAATTACGAATGTTATAGCTATCTTTCATCCCTAGGCTAAGTCTCTCTTGGTCATAATATGTATTTAAAAATTTTTCCCCTTTCTTTCTTTTTTAAATTTTAATTCCATTGTAGTTAACATACAGTGTTATTTTAGTTCAGGTATACATTATAGTGATTCAGCAATTCCATATATCACTCAGTGCTCATCAAGATAACTGTACTCTCATAACATATTTATTCTTGTTATATATTGCTAGATTTCATCTGCTAATACTTTGTTAATTACTTAAAATTTTATGTTCTGGAATTTTCTTTCTATTTTTTTAGTTTTCTTTCTTTCTTTTAGTGTCCTTGCCAGATTTTGATATCAAGATTACACAGGTTTTAAAAAATAAGCATAGAAGTATTTCCTTTTTTATATTCTCTGAATGGATTTGGGTAAGATTGATATTATTTTGATTTAAATTTTTCATAGAATATACTAATGAAACAATGTGGGCTTAAGGGTTTATTTTATGGAGAAATTTCAAATTATGGTTTTAATTTATTTAACAAATATATGACTATTCCAATTTTTCATATGTTGTTAGGTCAGTTTTGGAAGGTTCTGTTTTTCTCAAAGTTACTGTATCTGAATCAGCAAGAGATAGAAAAGGAAACCCTGGAAGCTCCTTACTCTCACAAACATGCTGATTCAACAACATGGACCAATTCCTTTTGTTAGAAATCCACAAACCTGTTGAAAGGCTCTGAGATGGGGGGCGGGGCTGGAAAGCCAAAATGAAGACAATAAAAAAAAATTCATGACACCTTCACCATAATCTTCCCCCTACTCAGTGCCATATGTCCAAAGTTCAGACTATTTAGGGGGCTGCCTGAGGGGCTGGTTATTGTATTGACTGAGTATGAGCATTCATAGGAAAGGGCCCCAGGGTGGGGAACACTTGAGAACATAATCAGCAGTTTGTATTAGCATGCTCTACTAGCCAAAGTGCTTCCTGGTTCAGCACAGAGCAAGTGAGAACACCCAAATCCTTCCTTCTCCCTAGGAAAGGAAAGAGTTGAAGCATGCAAGAAAGAAAGAGAAAAATAAAACATATATCTAACATTCAGACTTTTCAGGGAGGTCCCCAAGAGACTGGTTTCTGTCTTGCCTGTCTTAGTACTGACAGGATTTAGTATACTCTAGATGCCTGGAGACCACTGAGAACAACAGAAAAGAACTCGTGGAATGTTGCTTCTCCAGAGGACTTGCAGGATGGCAAACAGACACGAGAGGGAGCAAGATATCATAAACTGAAAAAATAAACCAGCAAATTACAAATTTACACAGACAAGTTTAGAAAAAAGACACATCCACCAAAAAGTTTTGAGAGGTCCACCAGAATCACTAGCCAGGCTAATTCCACCAGAATTCACTAATCCCATATATGAATCCAGTTCATAGAAACTGAGAAAAGGGCTGTTTTTTTTTCAAATATGCAGGTACCAACACTGTTGAGGATATTTTAAAAACAAACAAACAGGGAAACAAAGCTCAGATAAAGAAACAAAATAAGTTTGTATAAACCAACATCAAAGAAAAGAGGGTTTCATTACCTAACAAAGAATTCAAAATTATGATCATAAAGATCATCTCTGAGTTCTGAAAAACAATTTATGAATAAATTAGAAATTTTCAAATAGAAAAAAATACAGAGATTTTGGAGCTGAAAAATAAAATAGCCAAACTGAAAAATTAATTAGAAAGGTGTAATAACAGACTATCAACTAGAAGAGAGAGTCAACAAACTCAAAGACAGGGAAGACATTTAGAATTATCCTATCAGAGAAGCAAAAACAAAAAGGAATGAAAAAGAGTGAAGAAAGCTTAAGGGACTTATGAGACTTCATGAAATAGATCAATATATGCATTATAGGAGTCCCAAACGGAAAGGAGAGAAAGGAGAAAAAAGCTTACTGAGACAAATAATGGCCAGTGCCTTTTCTCAAGACGATTATGAGTTGTTTTCTTTCATTTGCTAATGTGTTGTATCACATCAGTTAATTTGAATGCATTGAAACATCTTTGCCTCTAAGGAATAAATCCCATTTGGACATGGTGTATAATCCTTTTAATGTACTAATGAATTCAATTTGCCCCCATTTATTAAGAATTTTTGCATCTATATTCATCAAGGATATTTGCCTGTAGTTTTCTTTTCTTGTGTTGTCTTTTTCTGGCTTTGGTATCAAGGTGATACTTGCTTTATAAAATGAGTTTGGAATTGTTTTCATCTATTTTTGTAATAGTAAAAAGAGTTGGTATCAATTCTTTTTTAAATGTTTGGTAGAATTCATCAATGAAACTATCTGTTCCTGGGCTTTTCATTGTTAGGAGACTTTTAATTATTGATCCAATCTCCTTATTTGTTATTAGTCTGTTCAGGTTTTCTATTTCTTTTTGATTCAGTTTAGCTTTTGATAAAGTTCAACATCTATTCATGATTAGAACTTTCAACAAGCTAAGTACAGAAAGAGCTTACCTTAACACAATAAAGACTGTATATGAAAAATCCCACAGATAGTATAATCAGTGGGAGAAAATCTAAAAGCTTTATCTCTAAGATATAGTACAAGGCAAGAGTGCCCACTATCAGTACTTCTATTCAATATAGTATAGGAAGACCTAGCAAGAGCAATTAGATTAAAAAGAAAGAAGGAAAGAAAGAGAGAGAAAAAGAAAGAAAAAAGAAAGAAAGAAAGGAAAGTCATTCAAATTGAGTAAAATTAACTCTGCAGATGATGAGATGATCACATATGTGGAAAACCTTAGAAAATCAAAAGAAAATTGTTAGAACTAATAAATAAACTCAGCAAATCTGTAGCATACAGAAACTGGTTGCATTTCTATATACAATGAACTATCTGAAAAGGAAAAGAAGAAAACAATACCATTTACAATACTGGCAAAAAAAATATTTAAAGTTAAGAATAAATTACCAAAGAGATAAAAAAAAAAACCCAAACCAAAAAACAAAAATTTTGTACACTGAAAATTACAAAACATTGATGAAGGAAACTGCAAAAGATACAAATACAGAGGCAAAAATCCTCAGCAAAATATAAGCTTATCAAATTCAAGAGCACATTAAAAATCTCATAAACTATGATGAAGTCGGATTTATTCCTGGGATGCAAGGATGGTTCAATACATGAAGTAAACCAATATGATAAACCACATTAAGAGAATAAAGGACAAAAATCAATTGATGCAGAAAAAGCGTTTAACAAAATTCAACACCTTTTTCATTATGAAAAGACTCAACAAATTAGGAATAGAAGAAAATTACCTCATTATAATAAAAGATATACATGAAATGACCACAGGAGACATCCCAGTAAGTGGTATAAAACTGAAAGTTTTTCTTCTATGATCAATAACAAGGCAAAATATGCACTCTTGGCACTTCTATTCAATAATGTACTAGGAGACCGAGCCAGAGCAATTAGTTAAGAAAAAGATAAAAGGCATCCAAATAGGATATGAAGAAGTAAAATTATTTTTGTTCACATATGATGTGATCTTATATGTAGAATACCCTACAGATTCCACAAAAAAGATCTGTTAAAAATAATAAACGAATTCACCAAAGTTACAGGATGCAAAATCACCATACAAAAATCAGTTGTGGGGCGCCTGGGTGGCTCAGTCATTAAGCGTCTGCCTTTGGCTCAGGTCACGATCCCAGGGTCCTGGGATCGAGCCCCACATCAGGCTCCCTGCTCAGCGGGAAGCCTGCTTCTCCCTCTCTCACTCCCTCTGCTTGTGTTCCCTCTCTCACTGTGTCTCAGTCAAATAAATAAATAAAATCTTAAAAAAAAATCAGTTGCATTTCTATGCACTCATGGAAAACAATCTAAAAATGGAAATTAAGAAAACAATTCTATTTATAACACACCAAAGGGAATAAAATACATACAAATAAATTTAACCAAGGAGTTTAAAGTCTTATACATTTAAAAATGTAAACATCCCTGAAAACAATTTTTAAAAGTCACAAGTAAATGAAAAGATATCCCATGTTCATGGATTGGAAAATTTAGTACTGCTAAGTACTGCTAAGTTGTCTGCACTATCCAAAAGCAATCTACAGATTCAATGCAATTCCCATGAAAATTTCAATAGCACTTTTTAGAGAAACAGAAAAAAATCCTAACATTCATATGAAACCACAAAGGACCCCAAATCCCCAAAACAATATTAAGAAAGCAGAATAATTCTGGAGGTTTGACATTTCCTGATTTCAAAACATATTACAAAGCTACAGTAATAAAACAGTATGGTCCTGGAATAAAGACAGACAGGTAGACAAATAGAGGGAAATTGATAGCCCAGAAAGAAACACAAAAAAATTGGCCAACTCATGGATGCTGAGAATACACAATCAGTAAAGGAAAGCCTCTTCAACAAGTGGTATATTAATATTTTATTTATTTATTTTGAGAGAGAGAGATAGCATGAGCAGAGGGAGAGGGAGAAGCAGACTCCCTGCTGAGCTGGGAGCCCGATGCGGGGCTCGATCTCAGGAGCCTGGGATCACGACCTGAGCTGAAGGCAGACACTTAACCGACTGAGCCACCCAGGCACCCAAGAAGTGCTATTTTAAAAACTAGACATCCACATGCAAAATAATGAAATTGTATGCTTATCTTACATTTTCTTTATCTATTCATCCAACAATGAATGGATAGAAAATATTTCTATTGAATGTTTTCAATAGAAAACATTTAGGTTGTTTTCACCTCTTAGTTATTGTTACTAATGCTGCAAAGAAAATTGGAGTGCAATATCTATTTGAGAACTTGATTTCAATTCTTTCGGATAAATATCTGAAAGTGGGCTTGTTGGATCATATGCTGGTTCTATTTTCATTTTGTGCAACCTCCATACTGTTTTCCATAGTAATGGTACCATTTTACATTCCCACCAATAGTTTACAAGCTTTCCAATTTCTTTCCATCCTTGCCAACAGGTTACTTCCTTTTCCTCATCTACCTACCTACCTATCTCTCTCTATCATCTATCTCTCTATCATCTATCTATCTACCTATCTATCTATCTATCTATCTGTCTATCTATCTATCATCTATCATCTCTCTATCATCTATCTATTTATCTATCATCTATCTGTCTATCATCTATCTATCTAATCTATCTATCTATCTATCTATCTATCTATCTATCTATCATCTATCTATCATCTATCATTGTCTATCCACCTACCTATTTATCCACCTACCTATTAATTTTGGTAATAGATATGAGGTGATATTTCATTGTGGGTTTGATTTGAATTTCCTTAATGATTAGTGATTGAAGATCTTTTTACATAACTGTTGGCTATGTGTTTGTTTTCTTTGCAGAAATGACTATTCAAGTCCTTTCCCCATTTAAAAATCAGATTGCTTTTTTTTGTTTTACTAGTTGTAGGAGTTCTTTATATGTTTTGGATATTAACTCATTATCAGATGTATGGTAATCAAATAAATTCTCCCAATCCCTAAGTTGCCTTTCACTTTGTTGTTTTTTTCTTTGCTGTGCAGGAACTTTTGAGTTTGATGTATTCTCACTTACCTATTTTTGCTTTTGTTGTGTGTGTTTTTGTTGTCATTTCCAAGAAATCATTGCAAAATCCAATGTTGTGAAGCTTTTCCTCTATGTTTTATTTTAAGAATATTATACTTTCAGCTCTTACACTTAGGTTGCTGTTCTATTTTGGGTTAACTTTTATGTATGGTGTAAAAGTCCCGTTCATTCTTTTGCATGTGACCATCCAACTTTTCCAGAACCATTTGTTGAAAAGACTGTCTTTTCTTCATTGAATGGTCTTGGTACTCATGTCAAAAATCATTTGGCCATGTATGTGAGCATTTCTTTCTGAGCTCTCTATTATATTATATTACATTGCTCTATTTTATCTTTATGCCAGGACCATACTATTTTGATTACTGCAGTTCTGTAGTAAATTTTGAAATCAGAACTCATGAGTTTCCAAATTTGCTCTTTCTCTAGATTGTTTTCTTTATTCAGGATCCCTTGAAATTCCATATGTATTTTAGAATGCTTTTTCTTGGGGTGCCTGGGTGGCACAGACTGGTTAAGCATCTGACTCTTAGTTTCAGCTCAGGTTGTGATCTCAGGGTCAAGACTGAGCCTGGCATTGGGAGTTTGCTTGAGTGTTTTTCTCCTTCTCCCTCTGCCCCTCCTGCTTGTGGTCTCTCTCTCTCAAATAAATAATTAAGTCTTAAAAAGAATGTGTTTTCTATTTTTGCTAAAAAATACCCCTTGGTTTTTAATAGGGATTGCATTGAATTGACATCTTAATATTTAAACTTCAAATCCATGAACACAAGTGCCTTTCCACTTGTTTATGTCTTTTAAAATTTCCTCAGCAATGTTTTGTAGTTTTCAGCATACAAGTGTTTTTCTTCCTTGGTTCATTTTATTTCTAATTATTTCATTCTTTTTGATGTTATTGTTCATGAAATGGTTTTATTGATTTCCCTTTCACATATATTCAGTGTTATTGTACAGACATGCAATTGATTTTTGCATGTTGACTTTATATCCTGCAATTTTGCTGAATTTATTAGTTCTAACAGTTGGTATGTGTGTGTATGTCTGTGTGTGTGTGTGTGTGTGTGTGTGTGTAATCTGTAGGGTTTTCTACAGATATAAAATTATGTCATCTGTGAATAGAAATAGTTTTACTTCTTCTTTTCTGATATAGATATTTTTCATTTATTTTTCTTGTCAGTTTGTTCTGGCTCAGACTTCCAGTGCTGAACTGAATAGAACTAGTGAAAGTAGGCATGCTTGTCTTGTTCCTAATCTTAGAGAAAAGCTCTCAGTCTTTCACTATTGGTATGTGATCTTTTCCTCTATAGCCTTTATTATGTGGATATGTTTTCTTATATTTCTAGTTTCATGAGTGTTTTTATTTTGAATATTTCTTAAATGTTGTCATATACTTATTCTGCATCAACTGAAATGATCATATTTATGCCCCTTAACTCTATTAAGGTGATGCATTACATTGATTTTTGCACTTTGAAACAGGTTTGCTTATCAGAAATAAAACCCAATTGGTCATAGTGTATACTCCTTTAATATGCTGTTGAATTTGGTTTGCTAGTATTTTGTTATCAATTGATTTTTGTGTCAAAATTCATCATGGTTATTGGTCTGTAATTTTCTTTCCTTATAGTACTTTGCTTTGGCTTTGCTATCAAGGTAATTCTGGCCACATAAAACACATCTGGAAGTGTTTCATCCTCTTCAATTTTTTTTAGAGGAATTTAACAAAGTTTGGTGTTAATTCTTCTTAAATATTTGGCAATATTCATCATTGAAATCTTATGGTCCAAGATTTTTCTCTTTTGGGGGTTTTTTTATTACTGACTTAGTCTTTTGTTCTAGGTCTATTCAGATTTTCTAGTTCTTCATGAATTCATCTTGATTGTGTGTTTTTTCCAGGAATTTGTCCATTTCATCGAGGTGATCCAATTTAGTGGCATACAATTGTTCAAAGTATTCTCATAATACTTTTTAAAATTTTTCTATAATATTGGTAGTAATGTTCCTACTTTCATTTATGATTTTAATAATTTAAGTCTTTTTTTGTTTTTTGGTCAGTTTTACTGAAGGTTTGTCAATTTGGTTGAGCTTTTCAAAAGACCAACTCTTGGTTTTATGAATTTCTCTATTGCTTTTCTATTCTTTATTTCCATTTTAATCTTTATTACTTCCTTCCTCCTGACAACTTTGGATTTTTTTTGTTCCTCTTTCTAGTTCATTATTATGTAGAGTTAAATTGTTGATTTGAGATCTTTTTTATGTATTTTATGGTATAAATTTTAGCAGTGCTTTCATTTTATCTCGTAAGTTTGGCTGTGTTGTGTTTTTGTCCTCTTTTTAAAAAATGTATTATCTAATTTCCTTTATGATTTCTTTTTTGACTCAATGATTGCTTAATTATCTCTTTTTTACCTTTTAAGTGTTTTCAGGGCTTTCAATGATTTCCCATTTTTCTTTCTGATAATGAAAAACAGGTCAAAAAGATAAGATTTCATATGCTATTCTAAATGTTCATTTGGCTCTATATACAAGAAATTGATGGCATTTTAGTCAACATTTCTTTGGGAAAGCTTTCCCTGAAGATGTTTGTAAGATACACTGTTCTAAAACAGAGTAGTTCATATAAATGTTAAGAGTTTCCATGAGATGAAGGAATACATTGGTGGCTTTTTTTCTCTTTACTTTTTATTTAACCTTTGCATTATGTAGCCAAGATGGAGTAAACTGCCTACAGTCTATCTTCCTATTGATTACAATTAAACACTCTAGGCAGAATACAAAATAAACTACTAAGAAATCTGAAAATAAACAACATCAGGTAGATTGAAGACTAAAGTAAAAATCTGAATATTAATTTGTAGAAGGATAAAGTTTGCAATTTTTTCTTTTTCCTGGTTTTAATCCCAAACAGGTCTGGCAGGCACTAAGTAAAAAGGCCATATTTCTAGTGAAAGGAATGAAAAAAAGTATCCTTAAGTGTTGGAAATTGTGCATGGGAGTGAATGTTAATTTCTTTTCTTCTCTCTCTCCTTTTCTCCCCTGCCCTACTCGGCTAACTCTAGTTATGGAATAGCACTACCACAAAAGTAGTGGTGCAGATACCTAAACCTGAGGGAAGGATTTCTAATCAGAGGAAGTAGAAAAAGGGGCCCCAAGTGTCTGAAGAGTTTAGGAAAACTACTGAATATTTTCATCACTCTTTTCTCTCACCACTTAACCCTCTAGTTATGCAAGGTTGCACAACAGTACAGAAGGCTAAAACTCTGAGTTAATATCATCTTTCTGAACAAGGAAAATGTGTAAATTGCCCCATCATGCAAGAATGTGGGAGAAATCACAAAAAAGATAAGTAAAAAATGGCAACTCCAATTCTGGTGTGAGCTGGCAGAAGTTCTGGACTCTACCCTGAGTTGTGCACACACAGAAACACATCCAAAGAAGTATGGTAAATCTTTTAAGAACTGAACTATGATATAAATGTTTGCCCAAATCCCTGTCTAAATCTTGAATGATATATGCATCCAGCAAATCCAAGTAGCATAGAAAAGCCTCTGAACTGACTTGGAAACTACTTTGCACAGAAGATGAGATAGAATTTGTGGTATGAACCTAACCAGCATGATTATTTACTATAACAAATAACCAAAAAAAAAAAATCAGCATTCGCCAAAGAATGTTAACAGGATCTAGAACCTTACATCATAGTATTAACAATGTTAAAAATATAATCCAAAATTGCATGGCATTCATAGAGCCAGGAAAATCTGGCCAAGGTTTAATGAAAAAGACAATCAACAGATGCAAATCCTGACAGGATGCACATTATAACCATCTTCCATGCAGTAAATGTGAACTTTTTTTTAATTAATGAAAAGGTAGACATTAGCAGCAGAGAAATTAACATGTGAATTAAATGCAAAATTACAATGTAAAGTATAAAAAAATACATGCTACTGAACAACCAATGAGTTAAAGAAGAAATCTAAGTTATGCAGCATATACTTGAGTCCCAGTTTTTGTTTTGTTTTGTTCTGTTAGTCCGTTCAACCACTCTTTGGATTGGATAATTTAACTCATTTACATTTAAAGTAATTATTGATAGGTAAGGACTTATTTTTGTGGTCCTGTTAATTGTTTTCTGGCTCTATGGCAGTTCCTTTGTTCCTTTCTGTCTTGTGGTTTTCCTTTCTCATAAGATTTTTTGTAGTCTATGCTATGATTCCTTCTTCCTTATCTTTTCTATATACTAAAGACTTTTGCTTTGTGGTTACCATGAGGCTTACATAAAACATCTGATAGTAATAATCATTTATTTTAACCTCATAAAAACTTAACCTCAATTGCATACAAAAACTCTACTTCCCCATTTTATGTTTTTGATGTCATAGTTTCCATATTTTTATATTGTTTATCCATTAACAAATTTTAAGTATTAAAGGTATTTTTAATACTTTGTCTTTTAAACTTTATCTTATAATTAAGTGATTTATGATGTGGGAAAGACTTTATTAGTGTACAAAGCTGACGGCCAAGAAAAAATTCTTGAGATGTCTTTGGTACAAAAAGGTGGTTTTATTAATGCCCGGGGACAGGATCCGTGGGCAGAAAGAGCGGCACTGGTGTCATGAGGAGTGGCCCATTATGTACTTTCAAGTTGGGAGGGGGTTAGGGAGAGCTTAAGTCTCTAAGGAATTTTGGAAGCAAGGTTTCCAGGACCTTGAGTGGGCTAGCTATTGTTGGGAAAAGGTCATTTATTACCATCTAATAAAACCTTAGTCGTGAGACCCTTCAAATGTGTATCAGTGGGCCATGTGCTTGTTGGATAATTATCAACACATATCATGGGGGGGGGGGTTAGAGATAAAGGAAGTCTCCAAAGAAATTTTTGTGTTAAAGTAGACTTACAGGATCCTGGAGGGGGCGGGGAGGGGCTCAAGCTGGGATTGCCTTTTGCCCTTAGCAAAGTATTAACATTGAGGCAGTTGAGTCCCTAGAGGAATGTCACTCTGCCTGTTTCAAGGACCTGTCAGTGGACTCTAGGTAGTAAGGAAATGTAATAATTTTTCTTCTGCCTTTGTTTCCCACATTAATTTACACACCACCATTATAGTCTTTGAGTACTCTGAATTTGACTATATAATTACCTTTACCAGTGAGTTTTATACTTTCATATGTTTTCATGTTACTAACTGCTGCCTTTTCATATTGGCTTGTAAGGCAGGTCTAGTGATTCCAGATTTGTTTTTTCTGTGAAAATTTCTATTTTTCATTTCTGAAGAGCAACTTTGCCAGGTAAAGTATTCTTGGTTGGCAGTTCTTTTCTTTTAGCACTTTGAATACATCATTCCACTGTCTCCTATCCTGCAAGATTTCTGCTGAGAACTCTGCTCATAGCCTATGCATATTCCCTTTTATATGATAAGTTTCTTCCTTTTACTGCTTTCATATTCTCTCTTTATATTTGATTTTTGACAGTTTTATTACAATGTGTCTCAGGAAGTCCTCTTTGGGTTGAATTTACTGAGTTCTATGAACTTCAGATACCTGAATGTACATATGTCTCCACAGATTTGGAAAGTTTTCAGCCATTATTTCTTTGACTAAGCTTTCTGCCCCTTTCTCTTCCTCTTTTCATTCTGGAACTTCTATAATGCATACATTTTTTTGATTCATCATGTCCATATTCAGAAAATAATCTTTATCAGATGTATGAACTGTAAATATTTTCTCTCAGCCTTTCCTGTCTTTCTTTCCTTAATAACATCTTTTTAAAAGCAAAGAAATTTTTGATAAAGTCCAATTTATTATTATATATATATTTTTTACAGATCATGGTTTTGGTGTATTTTTGAGAAATCTGTGCTCCATTGCCATAAAAATAGTGAAAGCAGAAATATTTGTCTTGTTCCTGATTGAAGAGTGACAGCATTCAGTCTTTCAAACTTTAACCATGATGTTACTAGTAGGTTGCACATACTGCTATTTGAGGAAGTTCCTTTCTATTCCTAGTTAGATTAGATGAGAGTGTTTATCACAGATTAGTGCTGGATTTTATGAAATGCTATTTCTGTGTCCTTTGAGATGACTGTGCATTTCCATCCCCTTATTCTATGAATTTAGTCTTAGATATCAACTCAATCTTGTATCCCTGGGTAAATCCCACTTAGTCATGGTTTGTAATAATTTTTATATTTTTTCTGGCTTTACTTTGCTAATATTTTATTAAGGATTTTTGTGTCTATATTGTGATGTCTTTGCTTGGCTTTGATATGAGAATAATACTTGGCTTATGAGTTAAAAAGTGTTTTATCTTTCTCATTTTCTATAAATGTGTAGAATTAGCAACATTTTTTTCTTTATGTATTTCATAGAATGCATCACTAAAGCCATTTGGCTTTGGGCTTTTCTTTGTAATTGGGGAGCACATTTAGATTCTAGACAAATTTAAAGTTTCCATAGGTGTTACTTCCCATCAATCCTTCTCAGGTCCCTGTAGCACATGCATGCAGCCTACCCAACAACTAAGGATGTGATACACAGAAAGTTTATCACTACCCCCTATAGAGCTATTATTTCCAGGATCATACCTTTAATTTCTGTCTGGTCTGTCACTAACCCCAATTAGGACCTCAACCTTGGGCTCATGGTGATTTTACATTCATTCCCTACCAAGTTTGCTACTTTCATTCAAAATGTTGATGAATGAGTTTTTTGTCCTCTTAACCAGATCTAGAACCACTCCTCTGACATTTAATTTAAAGGTTTTCAGGGCCAGCCCTGTCCTGTTAAGATAATAGCATCAGCTGATCTGGGAGAGGGCACAGGACACATGAAAAGATGCTCAGGGAAGAAGATCAGAGTTCCCACTATTCTTAGATTTTATGGCAGCTTTTCATAAATGATTCTCACTTATTGTTTATTTTGATGAGTTTTTTTAGTCCTGAAATGGTTGTTTTGACAAATTTACCCAGTTTTATACTTGTTTTGTGGGTAAATGATTTAAATATACATTTTTTGTCTCTCATAGCCCCCTCATTTAGATTTATCTATACAGTTTTCTTTGTTTTGTGTCTGACTTATCACAAAATCTAGCACTGATCCAAGATAAATACTGTCATCTAGGAATAAAAGGACTTCCTCAATCTGATAAAGTTATATACATTTTGTACCTCTGCAAGCTTCCATCTAGGATAAATTCCCAGGGTGAAGAACTCAGTTTACATTATCTTTAGTCCATGACTGCTGGTGATAAATTTTTTTCATTATTGTCTGAAAATACTGTATTTCACTTTGAAAGACATTTTCTTTGCATATGGAATGCGAAAACAATAGATAGTTTGTTTCTTTTTTGAATCCATCATTCAATAATCTTCCAGTTTCCATTGTTTCTTTTGGAAAGTCAATCTTAAATTTTCTTATTGTTCTTTTGTTTTTAAGGCTTTTTTATATTCTGGTTACTTTTATCACTTTTTCTGTGGTTTATAGCACTATCATTATAATGCATCTTAGTGGTTTTATTTTATATTATATTTTTTAATTTTTTTTATTTATTTGAGAGAGAGAGAGCATGCATGAGTGGGGGGAGGGGCAGAAGGAGAGGGAGAAGCAGACGCCCACTGATCAGGGAGCCTGATGCAGGGCTCGATTCCCAGGACCCTGAAATCATGACCTAAGCTGAAGGCAGATGCTTAACCAACTGAGCCACGCAGATGCCCCAGTGGTTTTATTTTAATATTTATTACATATAATGCTTCTTGTGTGTGGGCTAAATGTCTTGTCAGATTGTAATGCATAATGCTGAGAATAGGTATTATGTTTAAAAAACTGAAAATAGGGGCACCTGGGTGATTCACCATTGGTTAAGCCTCGACTCTTGATTTCTGCTCAGATGGTGATCTCGGGCATTATGGGATCTGGCTCCACACTGGCTCCGTGCTTAGCAGGGAGACTGGGATTTTCTCTCTCTCCCTCTCCCACTGCCCCTCCCCACCACTCACTCTCTCTCGCTAAAGTGAATGGATAAAATCTTAAAAAAAAAAAACCCTGAAAATAAATTCCAATAAGACTGGTAATTAGGTAAACTTTACTAATTTTTAAGGATAGAATAAGCTTAAAATTGATCATATTTAAGAATCAAGAAAGAGTGAGGGATCATTAGCAAAAAAGTGATCAGGCTAACTATTAAAAAGGTTATAATTATTAAAATGTTCAGTCATTATTAATAATAACAAGTAAGGCCTTCATATTTTCAGTGTTTCAGAATTAATTACATGCATCTTTTTGTAAACTTTCAATGCATCATTTAAATATTTTTTCATTAGAAATAATATTTTAATATTTCTGTTTATTAAAAGCTAATAATTCTCATTTATTGGTAAATTACAAGGATCTTCAGGGTATAAAATTAATATGTAAATATGAAATATTTTCTAAATAATATTCCAAATGCTACTATTTATAGCAACATAAATGGACACAGCTATATCACATTGGAGTTTACATATAATTACTTTCAAATATCTGTTAAAATAATAAATTCCCATAAGCGTTGGAGTGAATACAGTCCTGCTGACATCTTGGTTTCAGGCCAGTGAAACTGATTTCAGACTTCTGGCTTTCAGAAATTTAAGACAATATATTTAAGTTGTTTTAAGCCACCAAAGTGTGGTAATTTGTTATAATGGCCACAGATTAATAATTATGTCAAGTATCTTTTTGTGTGCTTATTGGCCATTATATATCTTTTGTGGAGAAATATCTTTAAAATCACTTTCCACCTTAAAATTGGATTATTGGAGTTATTAAGTTATACTACTTCTTTATATATTCTGGATACAAGTTCCTTATCAGCTATATAATTTGTAAATATATTATCCCATGTTGAGTTGTATAAGTTCTTTATATATTTTGGATACTAACCTTTTATCCAACCTTGCTAATATCTTCTCCCATTCAGCAGGTTGTCTTTCAGTTTTGTTGATTATTTCCTTCACTTATTTTTATTTTGATATAATACCAATAGCTTATTTTTGTTTTATTTCCCTTGCTTCAGGAAACATACCTAAAAATGTTGCTATGGCTGACATCAGAGACATTACTGCTATGTTCTCTTCTAGGATTTTTATGATTTCAGGTTTCACATTTAGGTCTTTAATCCATTTAAGTTTATTTTTGTGTATGATATAAGAAAGTGTCCAGTTTCATTCTTTTCCAGGTAGCTGACCAGTTTTCCTAAATAATCCAATTAAAAATGGGCAGAGGATATGAACAGACATTTATCCAAGGAAAAGATCCAGATGGCCAACAGACACATGAAAAGATGCTCAACATCACTCATCATCAGAGAAATGCAAATCAAAGCTACAATGAGATGTCACCTCACACCTGTCAGAATGGTGAAAATCAAAAACACAAAAAACAGAAGTGTTGGAGAGAATGTGGAGAAAAAGGAAACCACTAGCACTGTTGGTGGGAATGCAAACTGGTACAGCCACTGTGGTAAACAGTATGAATTATCCTCAAAAGTTAAAAAATTGTTGTTGCTGTTATGTATGAGTAAAATGAAAATTATTCATCTGTAGAAAAAAATGAAATCTTTTCATTTGCAAGGACATGGATGGAGCTAGAGAATATAATGCTAAGCAAAATAAGTCAGTCAGAGAAAGACAAATACCATATGATATCACTCATATCTGGAATTTAAGAAATTTAATTTAATTTAAGAAACAAAACAAAGCAGAAAGAGAGAGAGAGAAACCAGGAAACAGACTCTTCACAATAGAGAACAAACTGATGGTTACTAGAGGGGAGGTGGGTAAGCAGATGGGTAAAAGATGTGATGAGAATTAACGAGTGCAGTTGTTGGGATGAGCATTCAGTGAGGTATGGAACTGTTTAATCACTATATTGTGTGCCTAAATTATTATTATCCTGTATGTTAACTATATTGGAATTAAAATTAAATAAAAATAATTAGAAAGAAAAAAAACTTTATCCCATGCTGTGAATTGCCTTTTCACTTTCTGATGGTATCGTTTGAAATGTAGAAGATTTTAAATTTGATGAAGTCCAATTTATTCATTTTTTCTTTTGTCTCTTCTACATTTTGTGTCCTATGCTGTAAATAATAGCTGAACCCAGGGTAATGAAGATTTACACCTATGTTTGCTTCTAACAACTTTTATAGTTTTAGCCCTTAAAACTTAGTATATGTTCCACATGGAGTTAATTTTTTATGGTGTTTGATAATGGTCCAGATTCTTTACATGTGGTTATATAGTTGTCCCAGCACCAGTTGTTGAAAAGACAATGCTTTCCCCCATTGAACTGTCTTTGAACCATTATTAATGATCAATGGAAAGTGAAAGTAAGTATTCAATTTGTACTCTCATTTCAATGCCATCAATCTATATTTCTCTTCATTTACCAGTGCCACACTGTCTTGATTACTGGAGCTTGTAGTACATTTTTAAACAGGAAATGCATATACTCCATGTATGAGATTGGAGATATTCTGGGTCCTTTGCCTTTCTCTATTAGCATGGTAGGTCTCTCATAATAAAATCCCAAAGCATGGATGGCTAAAACAACATAAATTAATTTTCTCACAATTCTGGAGGCTGAAAGTCCTTCTAAGGCTTCTTTTCTTGGCTTATAGATAGATGGATGCCTTCCTGCTGTGCCCTTACATGATCTTTTCTCTGTGCTCAAACATTGCTGATGTTTCTTTTTGTGTCCAAATTTCCTATTTTATAAAGACATTAGTCACATTAGGTTAGGCCCATCCCAGGAACCCCCCTTTAATTTAACATCCATTTAAAAGCCTCGGGCGCCTGGGTGGCTCAGATGGTTAAGCATCTGCCTTCGGCTCAGGTCATGATCCCAGGGTCCTGGGATCGAGTCCCGCATCGGGCTCCCTGCTCCTTGGGAGCCTGCTTCTCCCTCTGCCTCTCTCTCTCTCTCTCTCTCTCTGTCTCTCATGAATAAATAAATAAAATCTTTAAAAAAAAAAAATAAAAAAAAAAATAAAAGCCTCTATATTCAAATACAGTCTCATTCTGAGGTACTGGGACTCAAGTCTTCAACATATATTCTTTCATTTCTGATTTTACTTGCGTTTTCTCACTTTCTAAGTCTAGCTAAAAGTTTGTCAGTTTTGTTTATCTTTTAAAATCATGAACTCTTAATTTTGTTGATCTTTCCTGTTGTCTTTCCAGTCTCTATTTTATTTATTTCTGGTCTGATCTTTGTTTTTTCATTTCTTCTGCTAAGGGTGTAAACTTAGATTGTTTATTTGAAATATTATGGCTATGAACTTCCAACTGCTCTTGTTGCATCACATAAATTTTGGTACATTGTGCTTCCATTTTAATTGTCTCAATATGGTTTTTGATTTTTATTTTGATTTCTTCTTTGACCCATTGGTTGTTCAGGAATGTGTCACTTAATTTTCAACATTTTTTAAAAATTTTTTGGTTTTCTCCTATCATTGATTTCTATTTTCATACCATTGTGGTTGGAGAAGATATTTGGTATGATTTTAATCTTCAAACATTTTCTATGACCTGTTTAATATTCCACACGTTCTTTTTCTTTTTCTTAATTTTTTTTATTAACATATAATGTATTATTTGTTTCCAGGGGTAGAGGTATATGATTCATCAGTCTTACATAATTCACAGTACCCACCATAGTACACACCCTCCCCAATGTCCATCACCCAGATACCCCATCCCTCCCACTCCCCTCCACTCCAACAACCCTCAGTTTGTTTCCTGAGATTAAGACTCTCTTACAGTTTGTCTCCCTCTCTGGTTTCATCTTGTTCTATTTTTCCCTCTCTTCCCCTATGATCCTCTGTCTTGTTTCTCAAAATCCTCATATCAGTGAGATCATATGATACTTATCTTCCTCTGATTTCCCTTAGCATAATACCCTCTAGTTCCATCCACGTTGTTGCAAATGGCAAGATTTCAATTTTTTGATGGCTGCATAATATTCCATATATATAAAACACCTTTTCTTTATCCATTCATCTGTTGATGGACATTGAGGCTCTTTCCATAGTTTGGCTATTGTGGACATTGCTGCTATAAACATTGGGGTGCATGTGACCCTTCGGATCACTATATTTGTATCTTTGGAGTAAATATCCAGTAGTGCAATTGCTGGGTGGTAGAGTAGCTCTATTCTCAACTTTTTTGAGGAACCTCCACATTGTTTTCCAGAGTGGCTGCACTAGCTTGCATTTCCCCCAAGAGTGTAAGAGGGTTCCCCTTTCTCCGCATCCTCGCCAACATCTGTCATTTCCTGACTTGTTAATTTTAACCTTTCTGACTGGTGTCTTTGAGGTTTTGATTTGGATTTCCCTGATGCCGAGTGATGTTAGCACTTTTCATGTGTCTGTTAGCCATTTGGATGTCTTCTTTGCAGAAATATTGTTCATGTCTTCTGCCCATTTCTTGATTGGATTAGTTGTTCTTTGGGTGGAGTTTGATGAGTTCTTTATAGATTTTGGATACTAGCCCTTTATCTGATATGTCACTTACTAATATCTTCTCCCATTGCGTTGGTTGTCTTTTGGTTTTCTTGACTGTTACCTTTGCTGTGCAAAAGCTTTTTATCTTGATGAAGTCCCAATAGTTCATTTTTGCCCTTGCTTCCCTTGCCTTTGGCGATGTTTCTAGGAAGAAGTTGCTGTGGCTGAGGTCGAAGAGGTTGCTACCTGTGTTCTCCTCAAGGATTTTGACGGATTCCTGTCTCACATTGAGGTCTTTCATCCATTTTGAGTCTATTGTTGTGTGTGGTATAAGGAAATGGTCCAGTTTCATTCTTCTGCACGTGGCTGTCCAATTTTCCCAACACCATTCGTTGAAGAGACTGTTTTTTTTCCATTGGACATTCTTTCCTGCTTTGTCGAAGATTAGTTGACCATAAAATTGAGGGTCCATTTCTGGGCTCTCTATTCTGTTCCACTGATCTATGTGTCTGTTTTTGTGCCAGTACCATACTGTCCTGATGATGACAGCTTTGTAATAGAGCTTAAAGTCCAGAATTGTGATGCCACCAGCATTGCTTTTCTTTTTCAACATTCCTCTGGCTATTCTGGGTCTTTTCTGGTTCCATAGAAATTTTAGGATTATTTGTTCCATTTCTTTGAAAAAAAGTGGATAGTATTTTGGTAGGGATTGCATTAAGTGTGTAGATTGCTCTAGGCAGCACAGACATTTTCACAATATTTGTTCTTCCAATCCATGAACATGAAACATTTTTCCATTTTTTGTGTCTTCCTCAATTTCTTTCATGAGTATTCTATAGTTTCTGAGTACAGATTCTTTGCCTCTTTGGTTAGATTTATTCCTAGGTATCTTTATTTTTAAAGATTTTTTTATTTTTTTGACAGTGAGAGATAGATACAGCAAGAGAGGGAACACAAGCAGGGGCAGAAAGAGACAGAGAAGCAGGCTTCCCCCAGAGCAGGGATCCTGATGTGGGGCTCGATCCCAGGATCCTGGAATCATGACCTGAGCCGAATGCAGATGCTTAACAACTGAGCCACCCAGGCCCCCCATTCCTAGGTATCTTATGGTTTTGGGTGCAATTATAAACGGGAACCACTCCTTAATTTCTCTTTCTTCTGTCTTGTTGTTGGTGTATAGAAATACTACTGATTTCTGTGGATTGATTTTATATCCTGCCACTTTACTGAATTCTTGTATGAGTTCTAGCAGTTTTGGGGTGGGGTTTTTTGGGTTTTCCACATAAAGTATCATATTTGCAAACAGTGAGAATTTGACTTCTTCTTTGCTGATTTGGATGCCTTTTATTTCTTTTTGTTGTCTGATTGATGAGGCTAGGACTTCTAGTAATATGTTGAATAGCAGTGGTGATATTGAACATCCCTGCCATGTTCCTGACCTTAGAGGGAAAGCTCTCAATTTTTCCCCATTGAGAATGATATTTGCTGTGGGTTTTTAATAGATGGCTTTTATGATATTGAGGTATGTACCCTCTATCACTACACTGTGAAGACTTTTAATCAAGAAAGGATGCTGTACTTTGTCAAATGCTTTTTCTGCATCTATTGAGAGAGTCATGTGGTTCTTGTTCTTTCTTTTGTTAATGTATTGTATCACATTGATTGATTTGGGAATGTTGAACCAAACTTGCAGCCCAGGGATAAATCCCATTTGGTCATTCTGAATAATCCTTTTAATGTACTGCTGGATTCCATTGGCTAGTATTTTGGTGAGAATTTTTACATCCATGTTTATCGGGGATATTGGTCTGTAGTTCTTCTTTTTGCTAGGGTCTTTGTCTGGTTTTGGGATCAAGGTAATAGTGGCCTCATAAAACAAGTTTGGAAGTTTTCCTTCCATTTCTATTTTTTTGGAACAGTTTCAGAAGAATAGGTATTCATTCTTCTTTAAATGTTTGGTAGAATTCCCCTGGGAAGCCATCTGCCTTAGGCTCTTGTTTGTTGGGAGATTTTTGATGACTGCTTCAATTTCCTTAGTGGTTATAGGTCTGTTCAGGTTTTCTATTTCTTCCTGGTTGTTTTGGTAGTTGATACATTTCTAGGAATGCATCCATTTCTTCCAGGTTATCTAATTTGCTAGCACATAGTTGCTCATAATATGTTCTTATAATTGTTTGTATTTCTTTGGTGTTGGTTGTGATCTCTCCTCTTTCATTCATGATTTTAATTATTTGCATCCGTTCTCTTTTCTTTTTGATAAGTCTGGCCAGGGGTTTGTCAATCTTATTAATTCTTTCAAAGAATCAGCTCCTAGTTTTGTTGATCTGTTCTACTGTTCTTTTGGTTTCTATTTCATTGATTTCTGCTCTGATCTTTATTATTTCTCTTTTCCTGCTGGGTTAAGGCTTTATTTGCTGTTCTTTCTCCAGCTCCTTTAGGGGTAGGGTTAGGTTGTGTATTTGAGACCTTTCTTGTTTCTTCAGAAAGGCTTGTATTGCTATACACTTTCCTTTTAGGACCGACTTTGTTGCATCCCAAAGATTTTGCACAGTTGTGTTTTCATTTTCATTTGTTTCCATGAATTTTTCTAATTCTTCTTTAATTTCCTGGTTGGCCCATTCTTTCTTTAGTAGCATGCTCTTTAGCCTCCATGTATTTGAGTTCTTTCCGACTTTCCTCTTGTGATTGAGTTCTAGTTTCAAAGCATTGTGGTCTGAAAATATGCAAAGAATGATTCCAGTCTTTTGGTACTGGTTGAGACCTGATTTGTGACCTAGGATGTGATCTATTCTGGAGAATGTTCCATGGGCACTAGAGAAGAATGTGTTTTCTTTTGCTTTAGAATGGAATGTTCTGAATATATCTGTGAAGTCCATCTGGTCCAATGTGTCATTTAAAGCCTTTATTTCCTTTTTTTGCTTTTGCTTCAATGATCTGTCCATTTCAATGAGGGGGGCTGTTAACGTCCCCTCCTATTATTGTATTGTGGTCGGATTGTTTCTTTGATTTTGTTATTAATTGGCTTATATAATTGGCTGCTCCCATGTTAGGGGCATAGATATTTACAATTGTTAGATCTTCTTGTTGGATAGACTCTTTAAGTAAGATATAGTGTCCTTTCTCATCTCTTATTATAGTCTTTGTTTAAAATCTAATTTGTCTGATATAAGGATTGACATCCCAGCTTTCTTTAGATGTCCAGTAGAATGGTAAATGGTTTTCCACCCCCTCACTTTCAATCTGGAGGTATCCTTGGGTCTAAAATGAGTCTCTTGCAGACAGCATATCAATGGGTTCTTTTTTTTTTATCCAATCTGATAGCCTGTGTCTTTTGATTGGGGCATTTAGCCCGTTTACATTCAAGGTAACTATAAAAGATATGAATTTAGTGCCATTGTATTGCCTGTAAGGTGATTGTTACTGTATATTGTCTGTGTTCCTTTCTGGTCTTTGTTGCTTTTAGGCTCTCTCTTTGCTTAGAGGATCCCTTTCAATATTTCTTGTAGGGCTGGTTTGGTGTTAGCAAATTCTTTTAATTTTTGTTTGTCCCAGAAGCTTTCAATATTTCCTTCTATTTTCAATGACAGCCTAGCTGGATATAGTATTCTTGGCTGCATATTTTTCTCGTTTCGTGCTCTGAATATATCATGCCAGTCCTTTCTGTCCTGCCAGGTCTCTGTGGGTAGGCCTGTTTCCAATCTAATGTTTCTACCATTGTAGGTTACAGATCTCTTATCCCAAGCTGCTTTCAGGATTTTCTCTTTGTCTCTGAGACTCGTAAGTTTTACTATTAGATGTTGGGGTGTTGACCTATTTTTATTGATTTTGAGGGGGGTTCTCTGTGTCTCCTGGATTTTGATGCCTGTTTCCTTCCCAAATTAGGGAATTTCTCTGCTATAATTTGCTCCAAAATTCCTTCTGCCCCTCTCTCTTTCTTTTTCTTCTGGGATCCCAATTATTCTAATGTTGTTTCAGTTTATGGTATCACTTATCTCTCGAATTCTTTCCTCATGATTCAGTAGTTGTTTATCTCTCTTTTTCTCAGCTTCTTTGTTCTCCATCATGTGGTCTTCTATATCACTAATTCTCTCTTCTGCCTCATTTATCCTAGCAGTTAGCCTCCATTTTTGATTGCACCTCATTAATAGACTTTTTGATTTCAACGTGGTTAGATTTTAGTTTTTTTATTTCTTCATAAAGGGATTCTCTAGTATCTTCCATGCTTTTTTCAAGCCCAGCTAGTATCTTTATAATTGTCATTCTGAACTCTAGTTCTGACATCTCACTAATGTCTCTATTGATTAGGTCCCGGGCAGTCAGTCCTGCCTCTTCCTCTTTTTTTGGAGGTGAATTTTTCCATCTTTTCATTTTGTCCAGAGAAGAATAGATGAACAAGAGAACAAAATGCTAACAAGGTAACCACAACCCCAGAAAAATATACATTAAGCAAATCAGAAGAGACCCAAAACCGGGGGGAAAAAAAAGGAAAAAAAAAATATATATATATAATCAGGCTGGTGAATAGAACAGAGACACACACTAGATTTTGGGTGTATTTTGGTCTGCTAGAAAAAATTGCCTCCCAAAATTTTAAGGAATGAAAAACATATGTATACAAAAATAGAGGTAAATACAATGAAGGGATGGAATATGACTGTAAAGATGTAAATTAAAAAAAGATTTTAAAAAAGGAATTGATAAGATAAGAAGTTGGCTTAAAAAAGAATGAAAAAATTTTTAAAAAAGAGAAAGAATGTGAGCAGGCAGGAGACTAGGACAATGTCATACACTAGATTTAGGGTATATTTTGGTCTGTTAGAAGAAACTGTATTCCAAAACTTTAAAGAAAGAAAAACTTATATATATAAAAAAAATAAGGTTAAATACCATGAGAGGATAAAATATGACTGTAAAAAATGAAAATTAAAAAAAGATCTAAAAAAGGAATTGAAAAGATATTGGTTGAAAAAGGGAAGAAGAAAATTCAACTAAAAAATAGAAAAAGAAAAAATAAAGAAAATTTATAAAATTAACTTTGAAAGACTAAAGAATCATGGGAAATAAAGCCATGAAGTCTATGCACTGTATTCCCATATCTCTGGGATTTTGCCTTTCTCATTGATTGGTAAACTTGGTCTTGGCTGGATGTTCTTGATGATCTTCTGGGGGGAGGGGCCTGTTGCAGTGATTCTCAAATGTCTTTGCCTGAGGCAGAATTGCACCACCCTTGCCAGGGGCCAGGTTAAGTAATCTGCTCTGGTTTGCTCTCTTAGCTTTTGTTTCCTGAACGCTTTCTGTACAGCTTTGGAGGATGAGAATGGAAATAGTGGCCTCCCAATTTCTTGTCCCAGAGGAGCCAAGACCTCAGGACCCCACTCCTCAGTGAGCTCTCAGAGAAAAACAGTCAATCATTCCTGTCTCCCTGGTCTCTGGCTGCACTCCGTGCTCACCCAGTCTGTGACTGTTTCTATCTCTGGCACAGGACCCCATTTGGAGTCTCCAAACCCAGCAGATTCCTGCAGTGTGCTGCCACGCCTCTTCTCCCAGGGGAGGAAGGGGAGTCTCCCTGGATCTGCTGCTTGTTGGGTCCCTGCTCAAAGAGCAGAGGTCTGACTGTGCCGAGATCACAGTTTATGGCAACCCGGAGTTGAGAGCCCACTCCTCAGCTCCATCTTTGCTGCCGGCTTCCCTGTTCCAATACGTGGGAGCTCTGCCACACTCAGGCACTCCCAGTCTTTGTGTGACCCTGAGGGTCCTGAGACCACACTGTCCCAGCGAGGGTTCCACTCCCTGCTTAGCCACTAGAGCTATGTCCCTCAGTGGAGCAGACTTCTAAAATTTCTGATTTTGTGCTCTGCTGCTCTATCACTTTGTGGGTAGCTGGCTGATGGAGGCTCCCTCCCCCCACAGTCTATCTTCCTGTATATCACCTTGGATTCACTTCTCCACACGTCCTACCTACCAGAAAGTGGTCACTTTTCTGGTCATAGAATTGCTGCTATTCTTTTCTTCAATCTCCTGTTGAGTTTGTAGGTGTTCTGAATGGTTTGATAACTATCTTGCTGAATTCCTGGGACCAGATGAAATTTAGGTTTCCTATTCCTCCTCCATCTTGTTCCTCCCCTCTAATATTCCACATGTTCTTGAGAGTAATGTGTATTCTGCTGTTGTTGAATGGAACATTCTGTATATGTCTGTTAGGTGCATTAGATCCAAAGTGTAGTTTAAGTCCAATGTTTTCTTGTTGATTTTCTATTGGGATAATCTGTCCATTGCTGAAAACAGAGTATTGCAATGCCTTACTATTATTGTATTTTCTAGTTGTCCTTTCAAATTTGTTAATATTTGCTTTATATTTTTAGATACTCCAATATTGGTTATTTATAGATTTATAATTTTTATACACTCTTGTTGAATTAGCCCCTTCATCATTATATAATGAAAACCCAGTTAAACTGGACATAAATTTTTTAATGGACACTTCACTGAAGAAGATATATGGATGATAAATAAGCACATGGAAAACTGCTTACCATTGTTAGTTGTTACACAAATGCAACATTAAACCACAATAAAATATCATTACAATCCATTTAAAATTACTAAAAATAAAAGACTAATTTAAGAAGTATTGGTAAGGATTTAGAGCAATTGGGAATCATTCATTGCTAGGAAGTACATGAAACTGTACATTTTGGAAAACACTGTGAAAGTTTCTTATAAAGTTAACCATATATTAACCCTATAACCCAGCCTTTTCTTTTCTAGATATTTACCTGAGAAAATGTAAACAAATAGCTACACAAAAACTTGTACATGAATCTTTATAGCAGCTTTACTTGTAATAGTAAAAATAGCATACAATTTATTGTCCTTGAACACATGAATGCATAAACAAATGGTGGTATTATATCTATATAATGGAATACTACTCAGCCATAAACAGGAATGAAGTATTTATGTACACAACATAGAAGAATTGTTAAATGCTTATGCTGAATGAAAGAAATTAGACCAAAAACCATATATACATTATGTTTGCATTCTCATACAATTTTAGAGAAGGTAAACTAATCTATAGTGACAGAAAGCAGTCTAGTGAGTAGTCACCTGAGTATTGGGGGTGCTGGAGAGACAAATGGCTTATAAAGGGACAAAAGAAAACTGTTGGAGGTGATGGATATGTTCAGTATTTTGATTGTGGTTTCAGGATTGTATTCATATGTCAAAGCTCATTGAGTTGTAGATTTAAATGTGTGCAAATTATTGTATATCAATTATACTTTAATACATATATAAAAGAAACATAATAGGCAAAACCTCTAAAGTCATTTCAAAATTTAATGCCAACGTACATTTAGGTTTATATATGTTACTTCATTTTTTGCTGTTGATTTCTCTTGCTTTCTTGAGTGTATACATTTAGATTACAATTTTTATAGTCAATAGAAATATGTTCAATATACATATTTGTGGTTTTTCAAGCATTTTAATTTATTTTGTACCAGAGGAATTTTTTCAGAAAACATTATCCTCCACATTGCAGGAAATATGTCTATATTCTCTCTATTTAACTCTGTTACAGGGAAGTCAGTTTATGTATTAGATGAGTCTCTCCAAGAATCTCTTAATTTCATCATTTCCATATATTGGAAAAAAAATTGAAGATCACTGTAAGTTTAATTGAACTCTGCTCAACCTTCCACAGTGCCTGCCTCCATATAGCAGCTCTTCAGCAACATTCTATTTTTTTCTCTCCATTCACTATTAAAAATATATGTGAGGGGTGCCTGAGTGGCTCAGTTGGTTAAGGCTTGGACTCTTGATTTTGGCTCAGGTCATGATCTCAGGGTCATGAGATTGAGCCCTGCATCGGACTCTGCGTTAAGCATGGAGCCTGTTTGAGATTCTCTCTCTCCCTCTTCCCCTCCCTGCCCATTCACTCTCTCTAATATATATAAAATATATCGCACAATATTTATTATATTAATATACATTAATTATTATATTTAATATTTTATATATCCATATATAATTAAATATATTCTCCCTGAAAACAAGGGAGAAAATACATATAAATCTCAAACTGCCTTCATATTAGCATCTTTTTCCTCCTTGCCTAAAATATTTAAATACCTTTGTGTCTTTAACAATGCTTCCATTTATCATCCATTGAAAGTCATTGGTACTAGAGGGTATTACGCTAAGTGAAATAAGTCAATCAGAAAGACATGTATCATATGATCTCACTGATAGGAGGCATTCTTAATCTCAGGAAACAAACTGAGTGTTGCTGGAAGTGGTGGGGGTGGGAGGGATGGGAGGGATGGGTGATAGACATTGGGGAGGGTGTGGGCTATGGTGAGCGCTATGAATTGTGTAGGACTCTTGAATCACAGACCTGTACCTCTGAAACAAATAATACATTATATGTTAAAAAATAAAAAAGGAAGATAGTAGGAACGGAAAAATGAAGGGGGGGGATCAGAGGGTGACGTGAACCATGAGAAACTATGGACTCTGAGAAACAAACTGAGGGTTCTAGAGGGGAGGGGGTGGGGGGATGGGTTAGCCTGGTGATAGATATTAAAGAGGGCACGTATTGAATGGAACACTTGGTGTTATACACAAACAATGAATCATGGAACACTACATCAAAAACGAATGATGTAATGTATGGTGATTAACATAACATAATAAAAAATATAAAATAAAATAAAATAAAAAGAAAGTCATCAGCAAATTGCTACAGCATATGTCATGGCAGTATTCCACACTCCACTCTCTTACTGTTTATATCAAACTTTGTTTTTCCTCCTTACATGTAACACAGTTTAATAAACTGTATAGTTGATTCATTAGGTAATTCAACAAATATTTATTCAGCATGTGGTTATGGACTACTTACTATATGCTAGACATTCCTCTAGGCAAGGCGAGAAAAATAGAAATTAAAAAAATAAAGAAATTCTTGCCCTATGCAGCTTACATTCTAATTAGGAAAGTATTACTATCGTTACTATATTCTAGTGTCCCACAGTAGACAATGCCTCTTAACATTTGAACTGATATTTTTATGACCCTCTTAACACATTTGCATAATGTTTTTCCCTTCTTTATTTTTCAGAAAATAGTATAAGTTATTAACTTAATGTTTTAATCATGTCTCTTTCAAAGTGTGATTTCATTTTCTTTTTACTTTCATATTTTATTTTATCCACCTTCACCCTTGTTATGTTTCTTCCTTCCTAACCAGAACTTTCTGGCCCTGCTAAAAGTATAAACTACCCCTTCTAATATCTACAGCATTTCATCTCCTTTTCTTTCTGCATGATGGCTTCTGTCCCTGCTGTTCTGCCAGCTTCTCACAAGGTCTTTTTGGCTAACAGAAAAATGCACCACTCAAATCCCCCTTGAAGAAAGGATTTGCTACCCAAGGGAGAAGTGTGACTAGCCAACAGCCTCAAACTCTTAGTTGCTTTAAGGTCAGTCTCAGCTTTTGAGCCAACTACATGACCTTTTGGTAGTGCATCAGTTCAATTACTGAGCAAGCCACCTGTAATGAAGGCCTAAACTTCATCTCCTTTAATGAGTAATCTTTGCTCTGGAGATTCCTGGCTCTGGAGCAACCCTTCTGGATTGGCGGAAACTCTGTCAGGTCTTTATTATGGTCCTAGGCTTCCTTTCCCAATTCTGTTTCCTCTTTCACAACTGTTATGCCCTGAAAAACCTTTTGCTCTGTAACTCTTCCTCAGCATCTGCTTCCTGGAGAACACAAATGGGGACGTTCATTACTGACTCATTACCACCAAAACAATAATCACCTTCTCACTTCTCATTCTGCTTGGTCTCTGAGTAGCATTTGAAGTTCCTAATATTCCACTTTGAAATTCTATTTTATTTTATTTGTAGTCACCCTAATATCTTCCAGTTCTTACTCATCTTAACCTTTGTTAGCGTCACTTCAAATCTGGATTCTTTTCTTCTAATCCCTAAATCCTCTGTGTTGCCCACAAGTCTATTTTGGACCTCCTCTTTCTTTCCACTCATTTCTCTTAGATGATCTTAGTCACTCTTTTTCCTTCCTTTTTTATGGGTTTATAAGTTGATATATTTCAATTCAAGCTCTGGGGCATCAGACACCAATTTCCAATGGGTCATCCAATTCTATACCTGCTATTTTACAAGTATCTCCAAGTCAATATCTTTAGCTGAACGTGTTATCTCCCTGTTCAAATATGTTGCTTTCAAAATTGGTGCCCCTCTCATCCAGTGGCCTAGTCATCTTAACAATTTCATCAACCTCCATAATAAAATATTCAACAAACAGACTTTCCTTCCAAAATATCTCTCTGATCTTTCTACTACTTTTGTTTTTCTTCCCACTCTAACCCTGAGGACGTAGACATTTTTGGCTTAAACTACTGAAAAGACCCTTTAGTGAGCCTGTTGCTTCTAGTCCTCATCATTTCAATCCCACCACATCCAAACTATTACAAGTTATTCTAACACAAAAATCCACATTTATTTGCCCTAAAATTCTTGGATGATTTTAAATTATTTAATTACTTAAGAATAAAGTCCTAAAATGCACTAATGTCCATATGAATCATTCACTCATCTGAATATAACTCACATCTGAAATGTCACAGCCACCTCTAAGCTCACTTGATATCTGTAGAGGAAACAAAATTATCTTAATTATATTCTGAGAGAATTTTGAACATCCTTGTAACAAAGAATTTTTCTTTCTAGCTGTGGCATCATTTGTATGTTCAGTCTTCTGTTAGTTTCTGAGGTACTTGGAGACATGGATATTGTCACATATATTTTGATATCTGTCTAGTTCCAGGCTTGTAGTAAGCATGTAAAAAACAATTGTATTAAATTCAAATGATTTGAATGTCTATAAATTATACTCATTAAAACTAAGCAGTCAATACCAACAATGGAAATACAATAATGAATTTAAATAATAAGTGTATGGTTCTCCTTTTGGTTTCTTGACTGAACAACAATGATTTTTAGTAGAACCATGGACAACCTTTTAATACTTATCATGCCTTAAGTGACATATATATTAGACTTCAAAAATTTGGTCAGGTTATAGACAATCAGGAAGAAATTTTGCTTTAAGAACAACATAATCCTGATATGTTAATTCCATCATTTCATGTAATTTGGCAAAAAGATAAAAATACTAATTTTAAGGTAGATAGAAATAATCAAATAAATGAATATGATATACAACGTGCTTCCCAACAAGAATAAATGATTAGGTTATAAACACTTTAGTGAAATATGCAGAATTGCTATTTTGAGGTTGTTTCTTCTGTTATCATTTGTTACCTATAAGAATATTTTCTTGATAGACATTAAAGTTAGATTTTGGAAAAGCATGAAAAAAGTATATATATTTTAATTTTTTTTAAGATTTTATTTATTTGAGAGAGCCAGAGATAGAGAGAGAGAGAGAGCACAAGCTGGGGGAGCAGCAGAGGGAGAGGGAGAAGCAGACTCTCCGCTGAGCAGGGACCCTGATGTGGGACTCAGTCCGAGGACCCTGGGATCATGACCTGAGCTAAAGGCAGATGCTTAACTGACTGAGCCATCCAAGCGCACCAAGAATATATATTTTTAAAAGGCTAGCTTTCTCCATTTAATTTTTTTTCTTTTGCAGACAGAAAAAACAATCATTTGGTTTTGTGGATAAATATTATATGTAAGGAATGCAAGCAAAAGTATTCCATGGAAGAACAACTCAAGAATTGTCTGGCAGGGACTTCTGGGTGGCTCAGTCAGTTGAACATCAGGCTCTTGGTTTTCACTCAGGTTCTGATCTCAGGTTCCTGGGATGGAGCCCTGCTTAGGCTCCACACTCAACCTGGAGTCTTCTTTCCCTCTCCCTCCCCCAATGCTCCTCCTTAGGCTTTCTCTCTCTCTCTGAAATAAATAAATTAAATCTTTAAAGAAAAAAAAAGAATTGTCTGGCAAAAAAGTCTTTGCAAAATGGAAATTATGCAAGTCATCAACTTGAATAGTAAGCCAAAAAATGAAATTTATTTCCAAGTTATTCCCTTTGTGTGTGTGAATGTCATACTGATGGGGGGAAAAAGTTTACATTTAACCTTTTACTAGCCACAGATTTTCCTAAGAAGCCGAGTTATACACAATGGAATAAATAAATAATGAGAAAATAAAGTTGTTCTTACAGGATCATTTCATAGTTGTGATTTGTTTTTTGGATTTTTTTTTTTGCCTGATATTTAAATTGCAATTTCATACTGAGGGATTAAAATACATACATAAATCCATTTCATATTTAACTTTTTATTTAGTTTCCTTAACCAAAGGGTTTTCTTTTCTCTTTTTTAATTTTATTTATTTATTCATAAGAGACAGAGAGAGAAAGAGAGAGAGAGAGGCAGGCTCCCCGCTGAGCGGGGATCCCGATGCGGGACTCCATCCCAGGACCCTAGGATCATGACATGAGCTGAAGGCAGTTGCTTAACCATCTGAGCCACCCAGGCACCCAACTAAAGTGTCTTCTAAGAAACAAAGTTATCTACCACGGAATTGGTTTAGTATCATTTTTTTTACACTCTTTATCTCTATGCACGTATGTGTATTTGTTTATGAGACTTAAATTAGAAATCCAGCGGTAGATACAGTTTCCATTTTCTGTTTTCCTTCACTACTGTGAAGAAAACTACGACGTGAACTATTAACATTGCCAAGCACTTCACCAGCAGATGGCCCATTTCCAGAGGAGAATATGCACTTTATGACCCTCACGTCATCCCTGAATGCGCTTCCAATGTCCGCGTTTTGGAAAATAAAGCCCAAGCCCACGTGGGCAGCAGGACAGGTCGGCTTGCGCCTCCTGAGTTCAGCGGGCGGTGGGTGGGCGCCGGGTACTGCAACCGCTACTGCTCTGGCTGGTCCGCAGAGGGGGCGGGGTGGGCGGAGCAGCCGCACCCCCCTCCCCCCCTCCCAGCCTCTGGCGCAGACCCCAGGCCCACCAGCCCGGAACGCAGGTCCCGCGCGTGCGGCTGCCGTTCCGCAGCTAACAGCCATTACCGTGACAAGGCCGGCAGGCCCCGCAATGCTGTCT
Source organism: Callorhinus ursinus (assembly GCF_003265705.2). Lineage (NCBI taxonomy): Eukaryota > Metazoa > Chordata > Mammalia > Carnivora > Otariidae > Callorhinus > Callorhinus ursinus. Next base: position 37,018,133 of record NW_027397079.1, on the reverse strand, counting down.
CTCCTGCTGATCCTCTCAGGCCTAGGCCGGCTGACCTCCGCGGGCCATCGTGAGTGAAGGACCCTCCTCCATAGAGGGTCACCTGTCGCAGAGCCTCTGGGCGTGGCGGGCCCCAGAACCTTGCTCCGGAACCCCGGGTCTGGCTGGGGAGAGCCCAGGGTCTTGTCAGAGCCCACTTAGAGTCAGGATCCTCCTGGGCCTGCTGCTTGGAGGGCTCGGAGCAGGACTGGGACAGTTGCCCCTCACTTGCGGGACCCCGCACTTGGAGGAGAGGGCGCGCATCTTCTGGGAGGTGGGGCCTTAAGAGCAGTACTTCTTCACCTGCTGGGGCTGAGGTCAATAAGTCTCAGTCTCTGGATGGTGGTAGGATCACACCCCAAAGTGTATGGATGGTGGAGGGAGCCTCTTTCTGGAATATACAAAGTATGATTCTGTGGCGGGTGAGTGCGTGCCTCTGTGTGTGTGTGTGTGTGTGTGTGTGTGTGTGTGTGTGTGTGTGTGTGTGTGTGTGTTGGGGCTTGGAAGTTCAAAGAGTGATGGGATGTGACAGGACACAAGAAGAGTTAAGGTTGCTGCCAGGCACTGGGGAATGTTCACACATGTTTTCCTTACTGTAGATCCTGAAGCATCGCTTCTACAAATTACAGTGCCACGGAAGATTGAGACAAATACCAGTGATGGTGAAGTTTCAGAAACACATGTAATTAAGAAATCACTTTTTTATAAATGCTTTATTTTTAGTGGACTACATGACCCAAATCAATTCATGCATATATCCCTTTGAAATTTTGTGCCCTAATTACTGTGTTACTTTTGTCTGAATGAAAGCAAGTATTTTTTTTTCATTCGTTAAGTAATACATGAACATAAAAAACTACTTTAAAACACAGACTCTGGAAAAAAGTGCCCCAAATCCGTATCACACAAAATGATATATACAGTTACTGGACTATTGAAGTATTCTTTGTGAGGTCACAATAAAATGTACTTTGTAACATGATTTTAAAATGATAATATATAAAGAACTTCTTCATGCCCAAATTTGAGTATATATATATACATATATGTCTTTGTTAAAGGGGAAGTACCGATATTGTTAATCTGATTAAAATAAAACATACATTGTCAAATCTAGATAGCACATGATGTTTTTTAATGGTAAAGCTCTTTTCATATCAGTGTGATTTTAATGAATGATTCACTAAGTATAATTTCTGTGACATCTCTATGACACATATAATTTGTGCCCATTAATTTTATTTATTTATAAGTTTTTATTTAAATTCCAATTAACATACAGTGCAATATTAGTTTCAGGTATACAATATAGTGATTCAACACTTCCATACAACACCAGGTGCTCATCACAAGTGCACTCCTTAATCTCCATCACCTATTGTTTTTTATTATGTTAGTCACCATACAGTACATCAGTAGTTTTTGATGTAGTGTTCCATGATTCATTGTTTGCATATAACACCCAGTGCTCCATGCAGTATATGCCCTCCTTAATACCCATCACCAGGCTAACCCAACCCCCCACACTTCTCCCCTCTAAAACCCTCAGTTTGTTTCTCAGAGTCCATAGTCTCTCATGGTTCATCTCTCCCTCCGATCTCCCCCCTTCATTTTTCCCTTCCTTCTCCTAATGTCCTCCATGCTATTCCTTATGTGCCAGAAATAAGTGAAACCATATGATAATTGACTTTCTCTGCTTGACTTCTTTCACTTAGCATCATCTCCTCCAGTCCCATCCATGTTGATGCAAAAGTTGGGTATTCATCATTTCTGATGGCTGAGTAATATTCCATCGTATATATGGACCACATCTTTTTTATTCATTCATCTGTTGAAGGCCATCTCGGCTTTTTCCAGAGCTTGGCTATTGTGGACATTGCTGCTATGAACATTGGTGTGCATATGGCCCTTCTTTTCACTACATCTGTGTTTTAGGGGTAAATATCCAGGAGTGCAATTGCTGGGTCATAGAGTAGCTCTATTTTTAATTTTTTGAGGAAGCTCCACACTGTTTTCAAAAGTGGCTCTACCAACTTGCATTCCCACCAACAGTGTAAGAGGGTTCCCTTTTTCCACAACCTCTCCAACATTTGTTGTTTCTTGCCGTGTCAATTTTTGTCATTCTAACTGGTGGAAGGTGGTATCTCAGTATGGTTTTGATTTTAATTTTCCTGATGGCTAATGATGATGAACACTTTTTCAGGTGTCAGCCATTTGTATGTCTTCTTTGGAGAAGTGTCTGTTCATGTCTTCTGCCTATTTTTTGACTTGATTATTTGTTTCTTGGGTGTTGAGTTTGAGAAGTTCTTTATAGATCTTGGCCTTCAGTGCTTTCCCAATCAAAATACCAATGGCATTTTCAAAGTGCTGGACCAAACAATCCTAAAATTTGTGTGGAATCAGAAAAGATCCTGAATCACCAAGGAAATGGTGAAAAAGAAAAACAAAGCTGGGGGCATCACATTGCCTTATTTCAAGCTATATTATAAAGCTGTGATCACCAAGACATGGTACTGGCACAAAAACAGACACATAGACCAATGGAACAGAATAGGGAGCCCTGATATGGACCCTCAACTCTATGATCAAATAATCTTCGACAAAGCAGGAAAAAATATTCAATGGAAAAAAGACAGTCTCTTCAATAAATGGTGCTGAGAAAATTGGAGAGCTATAGAATAAAGAAGAATAAATGAACTTTCGAGACTTCATCAAGATAAAAAGCTTCTGCACAGCAAAGGAAACAGTCAACAAAGCAAAGAGGCAACCCATGGAATGGGAGAAGATTTTTGCAAATGACACTACAGACAAAGGGCTGATATCCAAGATCTATAAAGAACTTCTCAAACTCAACACCCATCACCTATTCAATGCATTCCCCATCCATCTCCCCTCTGATAACCATCAGTTTGTTCTCTATAATTTATGAGTTTGTTTCTTGATTTGCCCTTCTTTCTCTTTTTTCCCCACTTTGCTCTTTTGTTTTGTTTCTTAAGTTCCACATATGAGTGAAATCATGTGGTATTTGTGTTTCTCTGACTGACTTATTTTCCTTAGCTTAATACTCTCTAGCTCTATCCATGTTCTTGCAAATGCCAAGATGTCATTCTTTTTTATGGCTCAGTAATATTCCGTGTGTGTGTGTGGTGTATGTGTGTGTGTGTGTGTGTGTGTGTGTGTGTACACATCTTATTTTTCCATTCATCAATCAATGGACACTTGGGCTATTTCCATAATTTGGTTATCGTAGATAAAGCTGCTGTAAACATAGGGGTGCATGTAAGCCATTGAGTTAGTATTTTTGTATCCTTTGGGTAAATAACTGGTAGTGCAATTCCTGGATCATAGAGTAATTCTATTTTTAACTTTTTGAGGACACTCCACACTGTTTTCCATAGTGGCTGCACCAGTTTGCATTCCCACCAACAGTGTAAGAGGGTTCTCCTTTCTCCACATTCTCTCCAACACCTGTTGTTTTTTGTGTTGTTGATTTTTAGCCATTCTGATAGGTGTGAGGTGACATCTTGTACTTTTGATTTGCATTTCCCTGATGATGAGTGATGTTGACATCTTTTCATGTGTTTGTTGGCCATCTGGATGTCTTCTTTGGAGAAATGTCTATTCATGTCTTCTGCCTATTTTTTAATTGGATTGTTTGTTTTTTGTGTGTTGACTTTGATAAATTCTTTATATATTTTGAATACTAGCCCTTTATCAGATGTGTCATTTGCAAATATTTTTTTCCCATTCCATAGGTTGCCTTTTACTTTTGTTGATTGTTTCCTTTACTAAGTAGAAGCTTTTAATTTTGATTAAATCCCAATAGTTTGGTTTTGCCTTTGTTTCTCTTGCTTCAGGAGAAATATCTAGAAAAAAGTTTCTATGGTAGATGTCAGGTTGCTTCTATGGTAGATGTCAGGTTGCTGCCTGTGTTCTCTTTAGAGTTTTTATGGTTTCAGGTCTCATATTTAGATCTTTAATTCATTTTGAGTTTATTTTTGTGTATGGTGTAAGAAAGTGGTTCTGTTTCATTCTTTTGCATGTTGCTGTCCAATTTTCTCAACACCATTGTTGAAGAAACTGTCTTTTTCCCATTGGATATTCTTTCCCGGTTTGTTGAAGATTAATTGACCATATAATTGTGGGTTTACTTCGGGGTTGTCTATTCTACTGATCTATGTGTCTGTTTTTGTGCCAGTGCCATACTGTTTTAATCACTATAGCTTTGTAATATAACTTGAAGTCTGGAATTGTGATGCCTCCAGCTTTGCTTTTCTTTTTCAAGGTTGTTTTGGCTATTCGGGGTCTTTTGTGGTTCTATGCAAATTTTAGGATTGTTTCTTTTAGCTCTGTGAAAAAATGCTGTTGGTATTTTGATAGAGATTGCATTAAATGTGTAGGTTGCTTTGGGTAGTATAGACATTTTAACACTGTTTGTTCTTCCAGTCCATGAACATGGACTATCGTTCCATTTCTTTATGTCATCTTCAATTTCTTCCATTAATATTTTATAGTTTTCAGAGTACAGGTCTTTCACCTTGGTTAGGTTTATTCCTAGGCATCTGATGGTTTTTGGTGCAATTTTAAATTGGATTGATTCTGTAATTTCTCTTTCTGCTGTGTCATTATTGGTGTATAGAAATGCAACAGATTTACGTACATTAATTTTGTATCCTACTGCTTACTGAATTTGTGTATGAGTGCTAGCAATTTTTTGATGGAGTCTTTTGGGTTTTTTATATAGAGGATCATGTCATCTGCAAATAGTGAAAATTTTACTTCCTCCTTGCCAATTTGGATGCCTTTTCTTTTTGTTGTCTGATTGCTGAGGCTAGGACTTCCAGTACTATTTAAATAACAGTGGTGAGAGTGGACAACCTTGTCTTGTTCCTGACCCTATAGGAAAAGCTCTGTTTTTCTCCATTGAGGATGATAATTAGCTGTGCCCTTTTCATGTATAATCTTTATTATGTTGAGGTATGTTCCCTCTAAACCTACTTTGAGGGTGTTTATCATGAATGGATATTGTACTTTGTCAAATGTTTTTTCTGCATCTATTGAGAGGATCATATGGTTCTTATTCATTCTTTTATTAATGTAGTGTATTGCATTGATTGATTTGCAAATATTGAACCACTCTTGTAGCCCAGGAATAAATCCTACAACTGTGGTGAATGATTTCCTTAATATATTGTTGAATTTGATTTCCTAGTATGTTATTGAGAATTTTTACATCCATGTTCATCAGGAATATTGGCTTGTACTTCTCTTTATTATTGGAGTCTTTATCTGGTTTTGGTATCAGGGTAATGCTGGCCTCATAGAATGAATTTGGGAGTTTTCCTTCCTTTTCTACTTTTTTGGAATTGTTTGAGAATAGATATTAACTCTTCTTTAAATATTGGGTAGAATTTGCCCGTGAAGCCATCTCACCCTGGAATTTTGTTTGTTGGGAGTTTTCTGATCTAATTTCTTTGCTGGTTATTAGTTTGCTCAAGTTTTCTATTTCTTTCTGTTTCAGTTATGGTAGTTTATATTTCTAGGAATTTGTCCATTTCTTCCATGTTGTCCAATTTGTTGGCATATAGTTTTCATAATATTCTCTTATAATTATTTGTATTTCTATGGTGTTGGTTGTTATTTTTCCTCCCTTGTTTATAATTTTATTTATTTGGTTGCTTTCTCTTTTATCAATCTCGTTATTTTTTTCAAAGAACCAGCTCCTGGTTTCATTGATCTAGTCTATTTTTTTTTTTTTTTTTTTTAGTTTTCGTCTCATTTATTTTTGCTCTAATCTTTACTATTTCCTTCCTTGTGCTGCCTTTAGGTTTCAGTTGTTGTTCTTTTTCTAAGCTCCTTTAGATGTAAGGATAGGTTGTTTATTTGAGATTTTTCTTGCTTCCTTGGTAGACCTGTATTGCTTTATACTTCCCTCTTAGGACTGGTTTTGCTGTATCCTAAAGGTTTTGGACTACTGTGTTTTTATTTTCATTTGTTTCCGTGTGGTTTTTTTTTAATTTAAATTCAATTTAGTTAACACATAGTGTATTATTAGCTTCAGTTCAATTTAGTGATTCATCAGTTGCATATAACACCCAGTGCTCATTATATTATGTGCTGTCCTTAATGTCTGTCACCCAGTTACCCCATCCCCCGCACCCTCCTCCCCTCCAGCAACCCTCAGTTTGTTTCCTAAAGCTAAGAGTCTCTTATGGTTTGCCTCCCTCTTTTCAGCTTATTTTATTTTTCCTTCCCTTCCCTTATATTCATTGTTTTGTTTCTTAAATTCCACATATGAGTGAAATCATATGGTATTTGTCTTTCTCTAACTGTCTTATTTCACTTAACATAATACCCTCTAGTTTCATCCACATGGTTACAAATGGCAAGATTTCATTCTTTTTGATGGCTGAGTAATATTCCATTGTATATATACACCACATCTTTTTTTTAAATTCAGTTAATTAACATATAATGTATTATTAGTTTCAGAGTCAGAGTTCAGTGATTCATCAGTTTTATATAACACCCAGTGCTCATTACATCATGTGCCCTCCTTAATGCCCATCACCCTGTTACCCTAGCCCCCAAACCCTGCCCTCCAACAACCCTCAGTTTGTTTCTTATGATTAAGAGTCTCTTATGGTTTGTCTCCCTCTCTCATTAGGTCTTGTTTTATTTCTCCCTCCCTTCCTCTATGCTCCTCTGTTTTGTTTCTTAAATTCCACATATAAGTGAAATCATATGATAATTGTCTTTCTCTAATTAACTTATTTCACTTAGCATAATACCCTCCAGTTCCACATCAATGCAAATGGCAAGATTTCATTTTTTTTTAATGGCTGGAAATACAAATCAAAACTGCAATGAGATACCACCTTACGCCAGTCAGAATGGCTAAAGTTAACAAGTCAGGAAAAAACAAATGGTGGTGAGGATGTGGAGAAAGGGGAACCCTCTTACAGTGCTGGTGGGTACGCAGACTGGTACAGCCACCCTGGAAAATAGTATAGAGGTTCCTCTAAAAGTTAAAAATAGAGCTACCCTATGACCCAGCAATTGCACTAGTAACTTGTACTAGTAGTACAAATATGATCAAAAGTGATCTAAAGGGGCACCTACACCCCAATGTTTATAGCAGTAATGTCCACAATAGCCAAACTATGGAAAGAGCCCAGATGTCCATCAACAGATGAATGGATAAAGAAGATGTGGTGTGGACCAACGTAGGCCTCAGGCAGTTTGAACAGTTTAACTCCAAACATGGATATCAGACCAAATCATACAATTTACATCAACAATATGAATGACAAAATTAAAAAAGAAGAGTTGAAGAGATCCCTGTATGCCCTGTTTTCTCAGTTTGGCCACGTTGTAGATATTGTAGCTTTAAAGACCATGAAGATGAGGGGGCAAGCCTTTGTTATTTTTAAGGAACTGGGCTCATCCACAAATGCCTTGAGACAGTTACAAGGATTTCCATTTTATGGTAAACCAATGCGAATCCAGTATGCAAAAACAGATTCGGATATAATATCTAAAATGCGTGGCACTTTTGCTGACAAAGAAAAGAAGAAGGAAAAGAAAAAAGCGAAAACTGTGGAACAGACTGCGACCACTGCAAACAAAAAGCCTGGTCAGGGAACACCAAATGCAGCAAATACCCAAGGAAATTCAACACCAAATCCTCAGGTCCCTGATTACCCTCCAAACTATATTTTATTCCTCAATAATTTACCAGAAGAGACTAATGAGATGATGTTATCCATGCTGTTTAATCAGTTTCCTGGCTTCAAGGAAGTACGTTTGGTACCTGGGAGGCATGACATTGCTTTTGTTGAATTTGAAAATGATGGACAGGCTGGAGCTGCCAGGGATGCTTTACAGGGATTTAAAATCACACCGTCACATGCCATGAAGATCACCTATGCCAAGAAATAACATATGGGAGAGTTGTCTTTAAAGCACTTGGTGTTATTTATAGTGTTTGTTTTGATAACATTTGGTCAGGCCATTTTTTAATAGTTGGGATGAGGGGGAGTGAAAGTGAAATTTTTGTGAATGATTTAAAAAAAACCTAGTCTTTGTTTAGCCTTCGTGAACTATGAAATATGAAGGACTCAATTTTGTGTAATAAACTTTTATTTGTATTCTTTAAAAAAAAAAAGAAGATGTGGTGTGTGTGTGTATATATATATATATGAATATTACTCAGCCATGTGTTTTTTTAATTTTTTCTTTGATTTCCATTCACTGCTTAGTAGCATGTTCTTCAACCTCCATGTATTTGTGGTATTTCCAGAATTTGTCTGGTAATTCACTTCTACTTTCATAGTGTTGTCTTTAGAAAAGTTGCATGATATGATTTCAGTTTTTTGTATTTGTTGTGACCTGATTTGTGACCTAATATGTGATCTATTCTGGAGAATGTTCCGGGTGCACTTGAAAAGAATGTGAATTCTGCTGTTTTAGGATGGAATGTTCTGAATTTATCTGTTCAGTTCATCTTATCCAGTGTGTCTTTCAAAGCCATTGTTTCCTTGTTGATTTTCTGTTTAGTTGATCTGTCAATTGATGTAAGAGTGGTGTTAAAGTGTTCTATTATTGCATTATTATTAGTTCCTTTATGTTTGTTATTGTTTTATGTATTTTGGTGTTTCCATGTTGGGTACATAAATATTTACAATTGTTATATCTCCTGTCAGAATGTATCCTTTATGATGATATGGTGCCCTTCTTTGTCTCTTGTTACAGTCTTTGTTTTAAAGTCTAGTTTATTTGATATAAGTACTGCTACTCTGGCTTTCTTTTGACATCCATTTGGGAGATAAATATTTCTCCATTCCCGTATTTTTCTTCTGCAGGTGTTTTTAGGTCTAAAAATGAGTCTCTTGAAGGTACCATATAGATCATCTTGTTTTATTATCCATTCTGATACCTATGTCTTTTGATTGCAGCATTTAGTCTGTTTACATTCAAAGTAATTATTAATAGATATGTATTTATTGCCATTTCATTATTTATTTTGTGTTGTTTCTGGTGATTTCTCTGATCCTTTCTTGTCTTTGTCACTTTTGGTCTCTCTTTTGCACTCAAAGAGTCCCTTTTAATATTTCTTGCAGGGCTGGTTTAGTGATCACAAATTCTGGGATATTCTTATTTCTCCTTCTCTTCTGAATGATATCTTTGCTGTATAGAGTATTCTTGGCTGTAAATTATTCCCATTTGGCACTCTGAATATATCATGCCACTCTCTTCTCACTTGCCAAGTTTCTGTTGAGAAATCTCCGGTTAGCCTTATGGGCCTTCCCTTGTAAGTTAAGAATTTCTTTTGTCTTGTTGCTTTTAATACATTTTCTTTATCACTATATTTTGCAAATTTAATTACAATATATCTTGGTGTTGACCTGCTTTTGTTGACTTTAATGGATGTTCTCTGTGCCTCCTGGATCTGGATGTCTGTTTCCTTCCCCAGATTAGGGATGTTTTCAGTTATTATTTCTTCAATAAAATTTTTGCTCTCTTTTCTCTTATAGGTAGCACAGAAAATTGGTAAGAAAGAGAATGTCCACCTAAGTTTCTAAAGATACTAAATTTGAACTGAGTTAATTTTTAGATATATGCACAGCCATATTTTTAATTTTTGTTATTATTTGTAGGTTTGGTATAAGTCTGTAATCTTGATATATTTACCTAAATACATTTCTTTTGACTCAGGTAGAAATACAATATCTGCTTACAGATTACAGTTATAATCATGAGAATCACTTATAATTATTTGAATTAGTAATTAAATTGCCAGAAAATCCTTTTAGCCAAATGGTTTTGTTTTTATTATTTATTTATTTTTTATTTATTTTTAAAAGAGAGAGGGAGAGAGGAAGAAGGAGAAAGACAGCAAGCCTAGGGGAGGGGCAGAGAGAGAAGGAGAGAAAATCTTAAGCAGGCTCCACACCCAGCATGGACCCTGACATGGAGCTTGATCCCAGGACCCAGAGATCATGACCTGAGCCAAAATCAAGATTCGGACGCTTAGCTGACTAAGCCACCCAGGTGACCTGGTTTTAAATTTTTAGGAAAAATTTTTTTAAAAATTCAAGGAAGGATGATGTGTCCTTTTCAGAGACTGGAACACAGAATAGAACATAAGTCAAGTAATCCTTCTGATCATTTAGTAATTTTTTAAAAATATTAATGTACCTTTGACAGGGAAAAAATAAAGTATGAGAAAGGGAAATTATAGTTCCTTTCACTCAACTAAATATTTAAAAAGTGAAAGTAGCAAATAATTGTAGAACATTATAACCAAATAGATTTTCTCCTCTGTTGAAGGATGTTTTAATAGTAGAAAAATGTATTAACCTATCACACTAACATATTTTAAAATATCAATGAATGTGACCAAAAGAACATTTTAGAAAATTACTCATACATTCATACATACATATTCACCAAATATGCACATAATTCTTCCCTTCAGAAGAGAACGGCCTCAATGTGTTTAAATGGATCCAGGGAACAAGGGCAGTACCAACCAAAGCCATATATAACCTAATATCATACTTAATGTTTTACACATTACAGCATTCCATTTTAGGATCAGAATAACACAGGGGTGCCTATTATTTCCATTTTATTCAGTAATTTAAAATATAAAAAAATTAAGAAAAATATTTAAAATGTAGGGTTTAAAATGTAAGACATAGAACAGCTATTATATAGACCATGTTTCTGCTTTGAGTAACTTGGTATATGGTGATGTCATTAACTACCTAATATCCATAATATAGAAGGGAAATTATACTGATTTATTCTCAAACAATAGAAAGAAGAGGGATACTAAAGAAGTAGTACTTAAATCAATTTATTTTCCATTTAGTTTGCATCTATACAATTACTGTTAACAATACCATTGTGAAATAAATGATTTGAGGGACATCCTTATACTAGTAAATCTCTGAAAATTGCAACTTGCTCTTGTCCTTCAGAAAGCCTCTCTAAATTTTAAATGATAATGAAACTTTTTAGAAAGCCTACTTATTACAACAGAATGGGTCAAATGCTAAAAAATAAAAAAAGTGAAACATCAAAAGTAAGCTGGTGCAACTATAACAATATCAGATAAAGTTAAAGAAGCACTTTAAGAGATGAAAGGTACCTTAATGATAATGTGACCAATTTATCAAGATATCCTGAAGATATCACCCTACTAAATCTGTTTGTACTCAAAAACAGAGCTCTAAAATATGTAAGGCCAAAAAATACAGATAAAAGGAGAAAGAAATTATATCACAATAAATTGGGGAGATGTCAACACATCTTTATTAATAGCTGTAAACTTACAGAAGACTGAACATGAGGTTTAAAATGACTTACGCAGAAAACTGTACCTAATGACAAAATTCACATTCTTTGCAAAGTGGAAAATTTACTCACATTGACCATGTGCTATGCAGTGAAGAACGTGTATGTTTTATGATGATGTCACAGATTGGGTTCTTTTGGATGCAGTCTTTGAGAAGATTCCTGTGAAGGCAGTTTATTAGGGTATGCTCTTGTGATGAGCCCCTGTGGAAGGGGAGGGGAGGAAGTGGGAAGGGGGAGAGAGAGACTCTGAGTCTCAACAACATGTGAAGCTAGCATGGCCCATCAATATCTGGAGTTGGGATGAAGGGGGTTCTCACTAAATATGGGCTGTCTTAGAAAATTGTGACTTGGTGTGAGGTGACCCTCTGTAGCTGAGGCAATTCCTAAAGAGGACAGGGAGAAGAGTGTTCTTATAGTTAGGGATACTTCCTTTAATCTGAAAAGGGGACCTGTGCTATATTCTTTCCCTCTTCTTTTCAGCTTAATTATTTTCCATAATTTTATCTTCTGTATCACTTAATCATTCCTCTGCTTCTTCCATCCTAGTGGTCATCACATCCAGTCAGTTTCGAATCTTGGTTATTGCATTTTTCATTTTGGCCTGACTAATTTTTAGGTCTTTTATTTCTGTGGTAAGAGACTCCCTGGTGTCCTCTATGTTTTTCTCAAGCCCGGCTAGTATTCTTATGATTGTCGCTTTAAATTCTGGATCAGATATATTACTTAAATATGCTTTGATTAGATCCCTGGCTGTGACCTTCTCTTGTTTTTTTCTTTGGGGATGAATTCCTCCATCTTGGCTTTTCTCTAGGTCTCTGTCTTCTGTGTGTTAGCAAAGCCTGTTAGGTTTTGGATCCCAGGAGTGATGGCTTTATGAAGAAGATACAGTCCAGGGCCTGGTGCTTCAGGAAGTGTCTCTGGTGTGTGCTTTGTGCACTCTGCTGTTGTGGTTTGGTTGCTCTTTCCCGCATGTCAGTCTTCTGCAGTTTCTCCTTGCCTGAGGGGATATTTGGACCTTGGCCAGAGTGTGGAGCTTTAACTAGGTGTGCTCTTGTTTGCTTTTCAAAAAAGACCTGAGAGATGTTTTGCAGAACTCTGTGGTCAGTAGACATGATGTGTGCAGGGGTTTGTGCTGGTCTTCTTGGGGAGGGGCCCGCTGCTCTGGTTCTCAGGTACATTTGCCTGAGAAAAGCCATACCTGCAGAGCACAGCGTTGTGGTACTTGGTATAACAGCTTAGGCAGTCAGTGTTGGTGGAGCGCTGCTTATGAAGTTAGTTTATGCTGAGGGGCAGGAGAGAGAAATGGTGCCGGCCAGCTCCCTTGTCCCCGGAGAGGGGAGTTCGCACCTGCTGCTCCCAAGGAAGTCCTCCCTGAAGAGCAAACAATCTCCCCTCATGTATCCCAGGCATCCCTCAGATTGTTGCCTTTACCCTGTCTGCGTTGGCCTCCTGCCTGACTGACAGCACAGTGCACCTTGGGCTCTATCCCAGGCAGGTTGGCTGAGTTTTAAAACTCCAAACTTTAGGGACCTGGGCTGGTGTGGACTCACGCTGTTCCTCTGGGGCAGGGTCTCACTGTTCTGGGACTGATGTAGGCTCATCCCAGAAGGGTAGTCACACCAAAGCACAAAGGGGCACAGAATTTGGAGTAAAGTGCAGCAAAGGGCCAGAGTCCAGGATAGGCACCCTCAGCAGTGTCTCTGCACCGATGCTGAGGGGCAGGGAGGGTAATGGTGCACATTGGCTCTTTTGACCCCAGAAAGGCAATGCCGCCTCTCCCAGATGCACCCCAAGAAGGGGGAATGGTCTCTCCTAGTGCATTCCGGGGAACCTCAGATCACGCTGTCTGTCCTCCTTCTATCTGGGCTATCTGCCCTCCTTCTCCACAGGAGCACTGCAGCGCCCTCCAGGCTCCACACTTGCTACACCATTAAATCTAAAACGCCAGTCTTTGAGCCCCACTGGTTGTAAAACCTCCTGAAAATCCTAAAACCTTCTGTAAAACCTCCTGAAAATTTTCCCAGTCAGTGGCTTTGGGGAAGTGCTATCCCCTGTGTGCTCCTCTCTCTGTCTCGGCTCTCCCTGTGACCATGGCTCCCTCTCCTCTGCAGTATCTGCAATCTGTTTCTCCCTTAAACCATGTCTTCACACCTTGTACCTTACACAGTGTGGCTTCTTCTCTCTAGTGCAGTCCTCAGATTGATTTCTTGGGTATTCAGAATGATTTGATAGTTATCCATCTGTGTTCAGGGATGAAGCAAGCCTAGGATCCTCCTACTACTCTGCTATCTTAGCTCCCCACTACCTGTGCTATATTCTTTAATTTTCTATTTATTTGGGCTAGAAATTGGAAAGTAGAAAAAAGATAAATTCAAGTTTCTTCAAAGATTACTCAAATTTCTAAATGTAACCATTTTAAATTAAAATTTCATTATGATAGTAAATTCTAATGACATTCTATTAGTTTAGAAATAGATTTAGACTCCTTGATTTTATTTATATTGAATTACAATTAATTCTGTCATATATTCCAAGATTAAAGAAACATAGTCAACATGCATGTATATATAATTTTGGGACATGTGTGATACCATCTGTTTACATGAATAAGTACTTATATTTAAGAAATTATAGCTTTTGAATTAAGAATTTTAGATTTCTACTAATTACTTTCTCTCTGAATACATTGCTGTAGGTCACATATGCCATCAAAATTGAAAGGGAAACATATACTTTTCATCTTAAAAAACAGTAAGTGACCATTTTTCTTTTCATACACTTCTTTCATTTCTTCAATTTTCACAATTACTACCCTATGTTAAGCCTAAACAAGAGCTTGACTGTTGTATTTATTTAACATGTTATATCTTTGTGATTTAGGACAGATTAAAATTTCAAGTCTTCATCTTGAGATTTAAATCTAATATTGGAGCCTAATTCTAATTTAATGATATAAATATTAATGTATATTAGATAAATTAAGATTATTCTATGTAACTCCTTGAAATATAACCATAAAAACATTAATGAAAGGAGTAATTTTATTTGTACATGTTTAATTTTGTTTGTCTTCATGTCATTTTACATATTTATGTGACTTTAAGCGTTTTACTTGATATTAGACCATTTTTTTCTCATCTTGGTATAATAATTTAATCTCTTAAATTTTGTTTTTTACTTTTGCTCTTTGAGGAAACCAATAATAATCATGTGTTTATATTTCCACCATTTTCTATTCTAAATTTCATCTTTCCCTTAGATAAAACATATAGAAACCAATCAATAAAGTTTGTCTTACACAAATAGAAATACAGTTTTGCCACTAGTAGGTCTTATTTAATAATGGTGTTCATTTTCTTGCTCTATGTATATATTTTTAATTCATTTTTAATAGATAACATTCCATAGTATGTAATATTGATAATGAGGTTAGTTGCAGGAATTATCACTTTAGAATCCTGCAATAAACATCCTTGTATGTCTATCTTATGTAATAGAGATTTGTTTTGTAGGCTTGATATCAAGAAATGGGTTTCTGAATCAGGAAGTATGAATAACAGTAATAATAGCAATAATAATAATAATAACAACAAAAATAACTGACATTTATAGAGCACATACCAATTGCCAGGCATATTTCTTTCTTTCTTGTTTTCTTTCTTGTTTTCTTTCTTGTTTTCTTTCTTTCTTTCTTTCTTTCTTTCTTTCTTTCTTTCTTTCTTTCTTTCTTTCTTTCTTTCTTTCTTTCTTTCTTTCTTTCTTCTTTCTCTCTCTCTCTCCCTCCCTCCCTCCCTCCCTCCCTCCCTCCCTTCCTTCCTTCCTTCCTTCCTTCCTTCCTTCCTTCCTTTTTTTTTTTCTGTTTAGAGAGAAAGAGTGTGCACATGAGTGGGGGGGGCAGGACGGGACAGAGGGAGAAGGAGAGAGAGAATCTTAAGCAGACTCCATGCCTAACCTGAAGCCCAAAGTGAGGCTTGATTTCATGACCCTGTGATCAAGAACTGAACCTAAATCAAGAATTGGTCACTTAATCAACTGAGCCACCCAGGCACTCCTTGTCAGGCATATTTCTAAGCAATTTGCATGTAGTAACTGATTTAATTTTCACAACAACCTTCTTTATTACTCACATTTTGTATTAGGATTTTGAGAGAAATTGCCAGTTTCTGAAATCAGTTTAGATTTTCAAAAGTATGTGAGATGTGCTAAAATATTATATTGCATCTTTGTGTCAATTTTCCCTAAATAACTTGTCCAAACAGTTATCAGCTTTTTGCATTTTCTTGTTTCCTATTTAATATTTATTTTTTCAGAGCAGTTTTAGGTTCACAGCAAAATTGAGTGGAAGGTATAGAGAGTTTCTGTATGCCCCGTGCCCCCACACAGGTAGAGCCTCTCCTGTTATCAACATGCCCCACAAGAATGATACATTTGTTAAAATTGATGATCCTACATTGACACATCATTATCACCCAAAGGGCATATTTTATATTAGTCTCAGGTTTTTTATATTGACTTTTTTCTTTTGATTAAAAATAAAAAAGGAAAATTCTGAGAATCATATAAACAGTTAGGTTCTCACCATGAGTGACACACATGTAAGCATTTTTTAATATATTTTTCTAAATGTGTATATTATAGGTAATAGTGAAATCTCTTATTCCCATGCTCACATGTATTCAGTTCTTTCACTCCCCAGTGCTAATCACAATTATGATACTGACACATACTCTTCTGTCATAATTTTTCTTCATTCATCTGTATGCCTAGAGATTAATAAAAATCATATTTTCAGTATTGCCTTAAATAGACATAAATGGCATAATACTCCTCTATATAATTTATTTATCTTAATATGGTGGACTACTAAAGTGACCCCAGTTCTTTACTTCTCCCTGTATCTTCACTCTTTGCCATGTAACTTTGAGTTCCTATCATCAAGAGGTAGAAAATATACATCTTCCCCAGCCTCCCCACTCCCCAACCCTAGGATCTGAGTTTATTTATGCAAGGCCAACTTCATGGGTACATGATCCTCCAGGGTCCCATGTTAGAAATGCCCTGTATATTGCTGCCATGAGATTCTTAGTACTTCTAAAAAAATAATAACCCTTGTATTTTCATTTCATCACAGGCCCTGCAAATCATGTAGCCCATTCTATGACTATGTGACTTACACACCTTCTTTCCTGCTCTCCATCTTTTTGCTCTGCCATCCCTACCAGTATATGCTTGCACCAATTTCCTGGAAGATGGAGACAGGTGGAGCACAGCCAAGGTGCTCTAATCATCCCTAGATCAGCCAACATTCAGCTGAATGAATGAATCATTTAACATTCAGCTGAATGAATGATTGAATCCCAGACCATTGAGAAAGCCTGGCTACCATTAGCAGAACTACTGCTGCTACTCACTCATGACCCAGAAGTGTGAGCAGTAGATATTTATCATGTTATTGAATGTGGTTCTGGTTTTGGGGTTGTGCTTTTTGTGCAACATTTTGTATAATACTATTTTTTGAGATTCATTCATATTTATGTGTGCAAAATAAGTTCATATATTTTAAATACATATGTAACTATCAAATAAGTATATCTTATTTATTATTTATTCACCCATATTTATAGCAAGAAAAAGTGTATTGTGGATATCCTGGGCACCAGTGAAATTGATGGGTTATAAATGATGCTATTCTCAGGAGTGCTATATGCTACCCATTTTTACTTGAGGGTTTATACCAATTTTCACTCACACCAATCATTCAAAAACATTTCTTTTCTCTATATTCTCAACAAAATTAGTATCTTCACTTATTTATTTTCATTAATTAACAGATAAGAAATGGTATTGTATTCTGTTTTAATATGTGCTAATGCTTTATTCTGCTTTATTTTTTAAAGATTTTATTTATTTATTTATTTATTTATTTATTTATTTGAGAGAGAGAGAGAGAGGGAGAAAGCACAAGCAGGGGGAGTGGCAAAGGGAGAGGGAGAAGCAGGCTCCTCTCTGAGCAGGGAACCAATGTGATCTCAATCCCAGGACCCTGGGATCATGACCTGAGTGGAAGGCAGCCACTTAACCAACTGACCTACCCAGATGCCCCTTTATTCTGCTTTAAATAATGCTTTCAATATGTTTTAATTGTTTAAGAGTAATCTTTTCAAATGTTCACTGACTATTCTAATTGAATTTCTTCCCCTATGTTTTGTTTTTTCTTTGGGTTTTTAGTTTTAATCATTTGTTTTGAGTTACTTTCAATCCATGGCTTTTCTTTTTAAATTTTTTCTCTATGATCAGATTGTGGGAATTTTTGTTTATTGTAGATGTTAACCTTTTATCTGTTCTAGATGTTGCACATATGCTCCCCAGCCTATTGGTTTCCCCCTCATGTTTGTGGGATTCATTGCTATAAAAATGAAATTTTCATGTAATCATTTTATTCATTATTTTTGTAGGTTTTCAGATTTTTCTCTTGTGTCTCTCATGTTCTGAACTTATATCATAATATTCCTATAGTATTAAAATTTATTTTATATTTAAGATATAAATCTGAGGCATTCATTATTTTACAACTATATTGCA
Source organism: Callorhinus ursinus (assembly GCF_003265705.2). Taxonomy (NCBI): domain Eukaryota; kingdom Metazoa; phylum Chordata; class Mammalia; order Carnivora; family Otariidae; genus Callorhinus; species Callorhinus ursinus. Next base: position 37,000,166 of record NW_027397079.1, on the reverse strand, counting down.
TTTTCCAAGTTTTATCACTTTTTTTATTTGCAAATTTATGCTGACTCAGGTATTGTTTATTTAGTATACTTTCACATCGTTTTCTTCTTCAGTTAGAATATGCAGATGACATGTTTTCTGGATCTGTGCATATTTGCAAATGTCCCTTTTGTTCTCATAATTGAATAACATCTTGACAGTGTGTAGAATTTGTGAGTCCTATTCCTTTGCTATTAATTTTTATAACATGATATCATTCATCTTACATCACGTTTCCAGTATGTTTTGTGTACATGTGAGTACACATGTATGTATGTGTGGTGTAACATTAATCCTCCCTGACATATGATAAATCCCTGAATTTTTCATTTTAGTTTTAAATCTCTACACATTTTTAAAAATTTTATGAAAATCCATGGTTTCATCTTGGGTCTTATGAATCTGCCCTCTATAGTATAGTTTTTCCTTCAACTATTTTCAAATCTTTATTTTAGCTGTGTTTTTTACTAGCAAAATATGTTCTCTTTATTGACTAGGACTCTATTTCTATTCTTAGCAAACAAATTCTCTTTGACACATTTATTGAATTATTTATTTTCATCTGTCATCATTTTAGTTCCAGAGTGTCTTTTTCTTTTCTTGAAAAGATCTGCTCTGAAAGCTTATTAGCTTTTTTAACTTTTCTTGAAATAATGATTATTTTCTTTAACCAATTTCCTCATTCAACTTCATTAGGAACTTCTTTTAAGTTTGCCTTCCACCCTTTTGTTGTTCATTTTCCTTACATTGGATGCTGTTTTCCATTGAGTGGTCATGTGTATTTCTATTAATTCACTGATTAAGGCAGACTTTTTTGTTATTTTGTGTAGAAGCAAAAGTATACTTTTGAAGACCCAGGATGAATGAACTTGCAAACTAAAGTTTTATCCTTTTAATTATGCTTTTTAATTATGCTATTTAATTATGCTTGTGAGCAATCTGTTGAATTTTCTTCTCCTGCCTCTAGATTCCCATTTCCACTACCTCCATTGACATGCTTAATTATTTAAAACGTGGCTCTGCCCTTGGGCCAGAATTCATGTTCCAGGTACTTGCACCTAAAGCAACCCATGTCATCTGGCGTTGCCCTTGAATATATGTGGACTCTGAGCTGATAAATATCAGTGTTTTGTTTTGTTTTGTGTTTTTTTCTGGGAAGCTCTCTAGTTTTGTTATTTGAATTGAGGAAAAGGAAGACCTGTCTGGAATGAGAAGATGAAGCAGGTCTGGAAAGAAAAGTAATGGTGAATGTGCATACTCTGTGAGTGCTCTAGTCCCTCTTTGATTGTGGCCTTGAACTGTCCCTTGGTGTTTGGAATCCTTGAGAAACCCCAGTCTGTTGGCAATAAATCCTGGGGTCAGATTTTTCCATAACAATCACTATCTTCTCTGTAAGAAGATCATGCTTCGGTACCATTTATATGAGGCTTGCCTGAGGATTCATGTAGCTTATGAAATGTGAGCAAAGCACTAATCTGCTCCTAAACAAAGGCTTTAGGAACTATTGTATGCTTCTACAATTTCTTTTCTCCTTCTGCTACAAGAAAGGCATGTTCCATGGGGTAGGAGGTAAGTCTTCTTCCAGGTTCCAGAATGGAGCTGAACCTGCAATAAACTTGCAAAGAACATTCATTGTTGTTTTGAGGCATTGAGAATTTGGGGGTTGTTCTGACCACAGTATAATTTCATGAAAACTAATGGAAAAAGCATATACTTTTTGTTTCTTATCAATCCATGGCTACTTGTTAGCAAATATTAACAAATTAGTAAATATTTATGCCATGAGATTTACTGATTGTTGAATCTAAAAGAAAATTTTGCCATGGGAATCCAGAAGTCCTGGTTTCTAGTATACATAAGTCTATGTCATTATGGTGTCCCTACTGCTATAGATTATATTGCTTAGTATTTTTTCTTAAACAAAATATGCTATCAGAAGTCAAATGAGATAATGGAGAGATGAGCCCATTTAATTTTTGGATATTTGAGCTTGTAAAATTGAAAATAAATTATTTAATATCAGGATTCTATTTTTGTTAATGTTACTATTACAATGAAGTGTCATTACTTTGGTTGAATTAGGTCATTTTTAGACCCTCATTTCCTGGTGTATGCATACAACAAATCAGGAACATTGTATCCAGATTCTTCACTTATAAAGGTAAGTTTTCCTTTATGCTCTGTAGATTTACTTTTTTTTATTTCATCAAGGTGCCATTGGCAGAAGAAAAATAATGCTTTCTATCCCACAGAATTATTGGGCAAGCAGTCAGAAGCCCAAATATAATGTGTCAATTACTATGAAGGCAGATTGAACAGGACAACTGCTTTTCAAATTTGGAACTCAGGAACCTCCTATCCTAAAAAGGTCTTTTAAACCATCAGAAGTATTAGTAGGGGTCTGAGAGAGAAAGAAAGTGGGTTAAGGAGCTAAGAATAAGAAGCCCCTAAATACAGATTCATTTTAATTGAGATGTCATAGGACCTGAGCTGTGGAGGAAGTGGTGGAAATTATTTTGTGGAAAGACCTTATAGAAAGAACTGCCTTATAGAAAGGAAAGTGAGGATGCAAAAGTATATTGGGTACAGAATCTGAATATGTTCACATGTGAAACATAGGAGTTTGCATTGTATCCCAAAATGCAGATAGGAGTCAAGAACTTTTTTAAAAAGATTTTTTATTTATTTATTTGAGAGAGAGAGAGAGAGATCATGAGCAGGGGGGAAGGGTAGAGGGAGAAGCAGACTCCCTGCTGAGCAGGGAGCATGATGAGGGAGGGACTCCATCCCAGGAATTTGGGATCATGACCTGAACCAAATGCAGACGCTTAACTGACTGAACCACCTAGGCATCCAGGAGTCAAGAAATTTTTAAGTGTGTAAGAAAGTTGACTTTAGTCTATGAGATATTTATTTTGTGAGAAGAGATTGGAAAGAACTAAATGCAAGTGAAGGGTCAGATTCTATTGCTGTATTGCAATTGAGAGATAATGAAATTAAAAATAAAGTAACTAGTACAACATTGTCTTTGTCAGCATCTGCAAGTAGAAAGCAGAACAAAATACATGACACCTGTTTGGAGACATTTGACAATAGGCAGGTCAGAATTTTTTTTTCCTCTGAGAGAAAAGAAAGCCCAGAAGGTGAGTCACATTTAACTTGGCCCTTCTGACTGAGGATAACGTCTTAACCATAGCATAGGGAGATTGGAACCAAATGGAACTTGAAGAGTTTGCAGTTCAGAGCTGCTGAAGCAGCTGGAACTGGCCTAACACAGGACTGGTGAAGAGAGGCCATCAGATGTATGATTTTTTTGCAGGGAGGGGAGCTGTCCTTATACCCTTGACTAAATATTAGGCTGCCTGTGTGCTGGCTAAGACTCTACTGAAGAGCAGAGTAAAATGGAGGTAATACTGTCAAATAGTGTTGGGAGATGTTGGATTTTCAGCCTGGGCAGAGTAGAGTGACTTTGCTAAAACCCCAGACATTCAGCTGAGACCAGAAAGGCTAATCCTTAGGAGGAAGAATCAAGCTCTAAGGTAGGAGATACTCTTATCACCTCTGTTCCTTACCCCAAGGCCTAACTAAAACTCAGCAACAAGAGGATTAAGGAAGGTTGCCATTAAATTAATTGCCTTCCAATACAAAATGCAATACTCTGTAAAGGGTTAAAACATAGTAGAGGAAGGAAAAAATGCAGATAAGGGTAAAATCAATGAGAGAGAAAAAGGAAAAAAAAATAGAAAAAAATTAAAGCCCAGAATTTAGTTCTTTAAAAGGACGAATAACTTTAATAACCCCTAGTAAGACTGATCTAGGACAAAAACAATTTCCATCAATCTTAGGGGTGAAGGGAGATATGATTAGTCATACAGAAGATAAAATGATATTTTGAAGTATTATGAAAACTTTATGTCAACCGATTTGGTAATTTAGATGAAATGGACAACTTCCCTGAAAAGGGCAACTTACCAAAATTGAGGGGAGAAGTAATAGAAAATCTTAATCACTTGAAATCTATTTAAAAAATTGAATTTCTAAACAACTACATTCCCATACAAGGTTTAGATATTTTCACACTTTACCTATTGAGAGATATTATGGTTGTTTCCAATTTAGCTATTAAAAATAATGTTTCTATAAACATTCATATTTATTTATTTTTAAATTTTTATTTGAATTCACTTTAGTTAACATATACTATATTACTAGTTTCAGGAGTAGAATTTAGTGATTCATCAGTTGCATATAATTGCTGGACTCATCACATCAAGTGCCCTCCTTAGTGCCCATCACCCGGTTACCCCATGCCCCACCGACTTCTCCTCCAGCAACACTGTTTGTTTATTTCATATTTATTTATTTATTTATTAATTATTTATTTATTTATTAAATATTTTGTTTATTTATTTGACAGAGAGAGACACAGCGAGAGAGGGAACACAAGCAGGGGGAGTGGGAGAGGGAGAAGCAGGCTTCCCGCGGAGCAGGGAGCCCGATGCCGGGCTCAATCCCAGGACCCTCGGACCATGACCTGAGCCAAAGGCAGATGCTTAATGACTGAGCCACCCGGGAGCCCTGTTTGTTTAATTACTAAACTTTTTCTGAGTAGCTCTACCATTTTACATTTCCACTGCCAATGTATGAGAAATAAAGAGTGCATCTATGCCACGACTTGGTATTATCACAATTTTTTTTTTTTATTTTTAGCCATTGTGATAGATGTATAGTGATTTTCTTATTTAATTTTGATTTGCATTTTCCTAATGACCTGTGATGTTGAACATATTTTCATGTGCTTGTCATTTTCTGTGAAATGTCTTTTAATATCTTTTACCCATTTTCTAATTGGTTTTTTACTGTTGATTTTTGACCAATTTATGTGTCAAAATACAAGTCCTTTGCCAGGTATGTGATTTGCCAATATTTATTTCCAGTCTGTAATTTATCTTTTCATCCTCTTCATAAGGAATCTCATTGATCAGAAGTTTTTAATTTTGATGAGGGTTAATTTATCAACTTTCCCTTTTATGTATGGTGAGATTGAATTTAAGAACTCCATATATCAAACCTAAGAACTCCATATATCTTTAGTTCTTAGAGATTCTGTTTTTTTCCTAAAATTTTTATAGTTTTATTTATATTTAATTTATGTTCACTTTCATATAGCTTTTTATAGGGTGTGTGATTTGAATCCAGTTTCATTTTTTTGACTGAGGATATGTATTTGTTTCAATATCACCAATAGAAAAGGCTATTCTGCATTAAACTGCTCTTGCATCTTTGTCAGAAAGTCAGTGGGACATATTTTTGTGGATATATTTCTGGGTTCTTCATTCTGTTCAATTATTTTATGTGTCTATAATTCTGCCACTATCATGCTGTCTTCTTTAGTTTACCTGCGTATTAAACTTTATGTAAACTATAGTGATTCCTCCCACTTTATTCTTATTTTTCAAGATTTTTAGACTATTCTAGATATTTTGCTTTTTCATATAAATTTTAGACTAAACTTCTCTATGTATACAAACAAACTTGCTAGGGTCATGATAGACATTATGTCAAACCTATACATCGGTTTGGGGACAACTGACATCTTCACTATATTGAATCTTCTAATCCATGAATTCAGTGAGTCTCTCCATTTGTTTGGTCTTTATGTGCCTTTTATTAGCATTTTGTAATTTTAGTGTTTGGATTCTGTACATATTTTTTTAGGCTTATACCAAAGTATTTCATTTTCTTTGAAGCAATTGTAAATGGTATTGTATTTTAATTTCAGTTTTTATATGCTTGATATTACCTAGAAATGCATTTTGTTTTAATCTCATGTCCTACAAACTTGCTGAATACATATTAATTCTATGATGATTTTTTGTTTTCTTTTTTTTGGTAGAGTCTTTGAGATTTTCTACATAGACTTGTCATTTACAGATATGAACACTTTTCTTTTTTTAATTTTCATTCTGTGTGCTTTTATTCTCTGCTTTGCCTGTCTGTGCTTGCTATAATTTCCAGTACTGTGTTGAATCACAGGAGTGAGGGCAACACCCTCATTTGTTCCCAATCTTAAGGATAAATTATTTACTCTTTTACCATTTAGGATAATGTTAGTTGTAGGGTTGTTTTTAAACATACTCTTTATAAAGTTGAGGACATTCTCCATTTCTAGTTTGCTACGATTTTTTTTTTACATCAAAGTGTGTGTGTTTCATTTTAGCAAATGATTTTTCTGCCTCAGTTGATAAGATCACATAAATATTTTTCAGCCTGTTGATATGACAGATGACAGATTGCACTGACTGACGTCCAAATATTGAAAACGGTATTGCATATTTAGAAAAGCTACAACTTGGTCCTGCTATATAATCCTTTTTATTCATGACTGGGCTTATTTACTAACAATTTCTTGGTTTTGTTGTTGCTGTCAAAGTTTGTGAGAAATATTGTTCTGTGGCCTTGTTTTTTTTTGTACTGACTGTCTAGTTTTTGTATTAGGCTAGTAAATTAAATTGGGAAGTATTCTATTCTATTTTCTGGAAGAAGTTGTGTGAAGTACGCAGTAATTCTTAAGATATTTGGTAAAATTCTTCCGTGAAGTCACTGGGGATTTATGTGTGTGGGAGAGAGGAGATTTCTAATTACCAGTTAGTTTATTTAATAGTTAGAGGAATATCTTGTTTATCTGTTTCATATGTATTGTTTGTGGTTTTTAAGGAATTGGTTCATTCCATCTCAGGTGTGGAATTTACAGGTGTAATTTTGTCACGGTCCTTATTATCCTTTTAATGACTACAGGAATGTTTCGTTTCTGACATCAATGATTGCTGTCTTCTCTCTTCTTAACTTTGTCAGTCCTGCTAGAGATTTTTCAATTTATTGAATTTATCAAAGAACCAACTTTTTCTTTCTTTTCCATACTGATGTCTTATTTTTAATGTCATAGCATTTGGCCCTTAGGTTTATTATTTTTTCCCTTATACCTTACTTTGGGTTTATTTTCCCATTCTTTTTTGTTTTTAAGATTTTATTTATTTATTTGACAGAGAGAGAAAGAGAGAGCACAAATAGGCAGAGAGGCAGGCAGAGGGAGAGGGAGAAATAGGCTCTCCACTGAGCGGGAGTCAGACGTGGGGCTCGATCCCAGGACTCTGGGATCATGACCTGAGCCGAAGGCAGCTGCTTAACTGACTGAGCCACCCAGGTGTCCCTCCCATTCTTTTCTATCTGTTGAGGGAAACACTTATATTATCAACCTGTGACCTTTCCTCTTTTCTATTGTAAACATTTTAGTGCTAAAATTCCTTGCTCAGTACAGCTTGAGCTGCAGCCTAAAACAATATGTTGTATTTTCATTTTAATACAGTTATATGTACTTTTAAAATTTCCTTTGAGGCTTCTTGCTTGGCCCATGAATTTTTAAAAAGTGTGTTGTTCAATTTCCAAGTGTTTGGAGATTTTTCCTGTTGTCTGCTGATTCCTAGTTTCATTATGATTTCATTATGGTTAGCAAATACACTCTATATGATTTTAGTTTTTTTAAATTGGTGAAGGTTTGCTTTATGATCCAGTATATTGTATGTGTTGATTAATGCTCTTGGATAGTTGAAAAATATGTGTATTCTGCTGATGGATTAGAGTCTTCCATAAATGTCATGTAGATCATATTGAGTGATGCAGTTGTCCAATTCTGTATTTTTACTGATTTTCTGTCTACTACTATCAATAACTAAATAGAGTGTACAGAATTCATAATTTATTATTGTGTTTTTCTGTCTTTCTCTTTTAGCTGTATCAGTGTTTGCTTCACATATTTTGAAGCTTTGTTGTTTGATGCTTATACGTTTAAGATTGTCATGTCTTCTTGAAGGATTGATGCTTTCATGAATATATAGTGAGTCTCTTTGTGCCTAGTAGATTTCTTTGCTAGTAAGTCCACTTTATCTGATATTAATAAAACCATTCTGCTTTATTTTTATGAATATTTTCATGATATCTATCTTCCATCCTTTTAATTTCAATCTACATATGTTATTATGTTTGAAGTAAGTTTCCTATAAAGAATAGTTGGGCCATGGTGGTTTCTTTTCTCCCATCTATCCGAGCACTTAGTATTTTCTTTGGTGTTTTTAGACTTTTACATTTAAAGTAATTATTTATATGTTAGGGATTTTGTTTGCCATAATATACATATATATTTCTTTTTTTTCCCCTGTGTTTTTCATTCCATTGTTCCTCTCTTATTGCCTTTTTCTGTGTTACTTGAACATTTTTAGAATTGCATCCTGATTTATTTATAGTGTTTTAAAGTATTTTCCTTATCATAGTTTTCTTAACATTTGCTCTAGATATTGCAATATACATATATAAATTATAATAGCTGTACTATTGTGGACTTTTAACTAGTTCAAGTGAAATATTAAAAATTATTTCTATGTAGGTTCATTTATCCTCTGCATTTTAAAATATAATTGCCATGTCTTAAGCATCACATGATATTGTATGATTTTCTTTCAACTACTAAATATGATTTTAAACTCATTTTGGAAAAGATAGTCCATTATATTTACCACTGTTTTTACCCATTCTTTTTTCCCAAATCCTTGATAGTCCATATCTTCTTGTGATATTAGTTTTCAATTTTGGAATTTCTTTCTGATATTCTTTAGGGATAAGTATACTAGTGATAAAATCTGGTTTTCTTTTGTCTGAAAAAGTCTCTCTTTTTCCTCCATTTTCAATGGATAAATTTGCCAGATATAGAGTTTATGTTTGACTATACTATTCTTTCAACACTTGAAAATTGCTGTGGCATTTCTTTCTAACCTTCATTACTTCTGATGTGAAATCTGCTGTCATTCAAATTGGTGTTCCTCTATAGGTTATGTAGCACTGTTCTCTGGATACTTTGAAGATATTTTTTATTGTTTTTGATAATTGTTAATTATGATTTTTGTTGTTGTGGGTTACTTTGGGTCCATTCCCTTAGCATTTCACTAAGCTCATGGAATCCAAATGTTTATGCCATTCATTGATTTGTGAAATTTTCAGCCATATTTCTTTTTCTTAATTTTTATTTATATTTTATTTTATGTGATAAAAACACTTAGCATGAGTTCCACTCTCTTAACCAATCTTACATATACATTACATTATTATTGACTATAAGTATGAAGTTTTATAGAAGATGCTAGAAATTATTCATCTTGCTTGACTGAAACTTTATACTCATTGGTTAGTAACTATCCATTTTCCCCCTTCTCCCAGCCCCTGGAAAGTACCATTCCAGTCTTTGGAGGTATGAATTTGAATATTTTAAATATTTCATATAAAAGGAATCATGCAATATTTGTTTTCCTATAACTGGTTTATTTCACTTAACAAAATGTCCTCAAGGTTCATACATTGTTGTCACATATGCAGAATATACTTCTTTTTTAAGGCTGAATAGTATTCCATTGAATGTATATACCACATTTCTTTATCTACCTATCTATTGGTGGATAATTAGGTGGTTTCCACATCTTATCTGTTTTGGATAGTGCTGCTACTCCTGAAAACAGGAATACCAATATCTCCTCATGATCCCGATTTCAGTTCTTTTGAGTAACTACACAGAAGTGACATCACTAGATCATATGGTAATTCTACTTTTAGTTTTTAGAGGAAACCCCACTCAGTTTTCTATAGTAACTGCATCATATTGTACTCCCACTAACAGTGTACAACAATTCCAATTTCTCTACGTCTTTGCCAATGCTTACCTTTTTTTAATATGATAACAGCCATCCTAACAGGTGTGAGGTGATACCTCATTGTGGTATTGACTTGTATTTCCCTAAGGACTAGTGACATCGGGAATATTTCATATACCTGTTGGCCATTTGTATGTCTTCTTTGGGAAAATTCTATTCAACCATTTTAACAATGTTATGTTTTCCAATCCATGGACACAGAATGTTTTTCCGTTTGTTCATGTCTTGTTTAATTTCTTTCATCCATGCTTTGTAGTTTTCAGAATACAAGTCTTTAACATCCTTGGTTAAATTTATTCCTAGGTATTTTATTGGTTTGTGTGTGTGTGTGTGTGTGTGTGTGTGTGTGTGAGAGCACACATGTGCACAATTGCAAATGGAGTTGTTTTCTTAATTTCCCTTTTATAGTTATTAGTACAGAAATACAGCTAATTGTATTTGTGTATGTTAATTTTGTATTCTGCAAAGTTACTGAATTTCGTGTGTGTGTGTGTGTGTGTGTGTGTGTGTGTGTGTGTGTGTAATCTTTAGGCTTTTCTATATATGAGATCATGTCTTCTGCAAACAAAGACAATTTTATTTCTTCCTTTCTGATTTGGATGCCTTTTATTTATTTTTCTTGTCTAAATGCTATAACTTCCAGTCTTAGCTTGAATAGAAGTATTGAGAATGGGCATCTTTGCTTTGTTTCTGATCTTAGAGGGAATCTTCTATTCCTAGTTTGTTGAGATTTATTATGAAAGTATGTTGAATTTTGTCAGATTCTTTTTCTGACTATATTCAGATGATTGTGTGATTTTTTATACTCTATCCTGTTAATATGTTTTATCACATTAATTGATTTTTGTGCATTAAACCATCCTTGCACTATAGGGATAATCTGACTTGGTCTTGATGTATAATCATTTTACATTTTTGGATAACACTGGATTTGATTTATTTGTATTTTGCTGAGAATTTGCATCTATAGTCATGAGGATTATTGACTTATAGTCTTCTTGTGGACTGTTTCTGTGGCTTTTATATCAGGGTAATGGTGTCCTCATAAAATAGTTTCAAAGTGTTCCTTCCTGTTTAATGTTTTATAAGAGTGTGGGAAAGATTGCTGTGATTTTTACTTAAATGTTTGGGAGAGTTCATCAGTACATTTGGTTTGGGGCTTTTCTTTGTTATGAGGTTTTTGATTACTGATTTAGACACCATGCCTGTTATAGGTTTGTTCAGATTTTCTATTTCTTCATGATTCAGTCTTGGTAAGTCATATGTTTCTAAGAATATGTCCATTTTCTATGATAATGGCTTGTTGGTGTATAATTATTAATAGTATTCCTCTTTGATCCTATTTATTTCTGTGACATCAATTTTAATTTCTTTGCTTTCATTTTTCATTTTGTCTATTTTTGTTTTCTCTTTTTTATTACTTTAGCTGGGGCTTTGTCAGTTTTGTTTATCAAGTTGTTCATAAAAACAACTCAGTTTCATGATTTTTTTCTATTGCTTTCTCTTTCTTCTTCTTGTTCTTCTTGTTCTTTCTTCTTGTTCTTGTTCTTGTTCTTCTTTTTTTTAAGTGACAGTAAAGCAAAGTTTATTGAGTGGTAGTACAAAGCTACTGAAGAGAGAAGGGAACCCAAGAGGGTTGTCTTTTTATTTACTTTCTATTCTTTATTTCTGCTCTAGTCTTTGTTATTTCTTATTTTTGCTACTTTGGCCTTAGTTTATTCTTCTGGTTTTAGCTTTTTTTTAATTTCTAAGTAGACTCCACACCATTTGTGTGTGTGTGTGTGTGTGTGTGTGCGCATGTGTATTTTTTTTCCAATTGAGCCACTCTATTGTTTGTGGAATTTATTTACATTTAAATTATTGACAGGGAAGTTATTTAGTATTAAAGTTTTGTTAATTGTTTTTTGTTTGTTTTGTAGTTATTTTGTCTGTCTTTTCCTATGTTGCTTTTGCTGTCTTCTATTGTGTTTCATTGATATTTTCTTTATTTCCCAGTTTTTTTCTTTTGTGTAATTTCTTTTAAATTTTATTTTATTTTATTAGGGTATGTTAGTCACCATACTACAATACATCATTAGTTTTTGATGCAGTGATCCACGATTCATTGTTTGCATATAACACCCAGTGCTCCATGCAGTACTTGCCCTCTTTAATACCTATCACCAGGCTAACCCATCCCCCCACCCGCCTCCCCTCTAAAACCCTCAGTTTGTTTCTCAGAGTCCATAGTCTCTCATGGTTCATCTCCCCCACCGATTCCCCCCCACTTTCATTTTTCCCTTCCTTCTCCTAATGTCCTCCATGCTATTCCTTATGTTCCACAAATAAGTGAAACCATATGATAATTGACTTTCTCTGCTTGACTTCTTTCACTTAGCATAATCTCCAGTCCCATCCATGTTGATGCAGAAGTTGGGTATTCATCCTTTCTGATGGCTGAGTAATATTCCATTGTATATATGGACCACTTCTTCTTTATCCATTCGTCTGTTGAAGGTCATTTCAGCTCTTTCAACAGTTTGGCTATTGCAGATATTGCTGATATGAACACTGGGGTGCATATGGCCCTGTCTTCACTACATCTGTGTCTTTGGGGTAAATACCCAGTAATGTAATTGATGGGTCATAGGGTAGCTCTATTTTTAATTTTTTGAGGCACCTCCACACTGTTTTTCAAAATGGCTGTACCAACTTGCATTCCCACCAACAGTGTAAGAGGGTTCCCCTTTCTCCACAACCTCTCCAACATTTGTTATTTCTTGCCTTGTCAATTTTTGTCATTCTGACTGGTGTAAGGTGGTATCTCAATGTGGTTTGGATTTGAATTTCCCTGATGGCTAATGATGATGAACATTTTTTCAGTGTCTGTTAGCCATTTGTATGTCTTCTTTGGAGAAGTGTCTGTTCATGTCTTCTGCCCATTTTTTGACTTGATTATTTGTTTTTTGGGTGTTGAGTTTGAGAAGTTCTTTATATTTGGAAACCAGCACTTTGTCTGTAATGTCATTTGCAAATATCTTCTCCCATTCTGTGGGTTGCCTCTTTGTTTTGTTGACTGTTTCCTTTGCTGTGCAGAAGCTTTTTATCTTGATGAAGTCCCAAAAGTTCATATATATATAAATATATATATGTATATATATATATGTGTATATATATACATATATATATATTGTTTCACTAGCCTTTAAAGATGTATCTTGAAAGAAGTTGCTGTGGTTGATGTCAAAGAGGTTACTGCCTATGTTCTCCTCTAGAATTTTGATGGATTCCCGTCTCACATTGAGGTCTTTCATCCATTTTGAGTTTATCTTTGTGAATGGTGTTAGAAAATGGTCAAATGTCATTCTTCTTTATATAGCTGTCCAATTTTCCCAACACCATTTATTGAAGAGACTTTTTTCCATTGCATATTTTTTCCTGCCTTGTTGAAGATTATTTGACCTTGGAGTTGAGGGTCCGTATATGGGTTCTCTATTCTGTTCCATTGGTCTGTGTGTCTATTTCTGTGCCAGTACCATGCTGTCTTGGTGATCACTGCTTTGTAATATAGCTTGAAATCGGGCAATGTGATGCCCCCATCTTTGTTTTTCTTTTTCAGCACTTTGAAAAATGTCATTGGAATATTGATCAGGATGGTGTTGAAGGTGTAGATTGCTCTGGGCAGCATAGACATTTTAACAATGTTTATTCTTCCAATCAATGAGCATGGAAAGTTTTTCCATCTTTTTGTGTCTTCTTCAATTTCTCTCATGAGTGTTCTGTAGTTCCTAGAATATAGATCCTTTACCTCTTTGGTCAGGTTTATTACGAGATATCTTATGGTTTTTGGTGCTATTGTAAATGGAATTGTTTCTCAAATTTCTCTTTCTACAGTTACATTGTTAGTGTACAAGAAAGCAACTGATTTCTGTGCATTGATTTTGTATCCTGCCACATTACTGAATTGCTATGAGTTCTAGTAATTTGGGGCTGGAGTCTTTTAGATTCTCCACATAAAGTATCATGTCATCTGTGAAGAGAGAGAGTTTGGCTTCTTCTTTGCCAATTTGAATAATTTTTATTTTTGTTGTCTGATTGCTGTTGCTAGGACTTCTAGTACTATGTTGAAAAATAGTGGCAAGATGGGCATCCTTGACGTGTTCCTGATCTTAAGGGAAAGGCTCTCAGCCTTTGCACATTGAGGATGATATTCACTGTGGGTTTTTCATAGATGGATTTTATGAACTTGAGGAATGTTCCCTCTATCCCTATACTCTGAAGAGTTTTAATCAGGAAAGGATGCTGTATTTTGTCAAATGCTTTTTCTGCATCAATTGAGAGGACCATATGGTTCTTCTCTCTCTTATTAATGTGCTCTATCACATTGATTGATTTGCAAATGTTGAACCACCCATGCATCCCTGGGATAAATCCCACTTGGTCGTGGTGGATGATCCTTTTAATGTATTGTTGGATCCTACTTGCTATGATTTTGTTGAGGTTTTGGAATCCATATTCATCAGGGATATTGGTCTAAAATTCTCCTTTTTGATGGAGAATCCCTTGTTTGGGGATTAAGGTAATGCTGGCCTCATAGAATGAGTGTGGAAGCTTTCCTTCTGTTTCTATTTTTTGAAACAACTTCAGGACAATAGGTATTATTTCTTCTTTGAATGTCTGGTAGAATTCCCTAGGGAATCCATCAGGCCCGGGTCTCTTGTTTTTTGGGAGGTTTTTGATCACTGCTTTAATCTTGTTACTGTTTATTGGCCTATTCATGTTGTCAATTTCTTCCTGTTTCAGTCTTGGCAGTTTATAGAATTCCAGGAACGCATCCATTTCTTCCAGGTTGCTTAATTTATTGGCATATAGTTGTTAATAATTTCTAATAATTGTTTCTATTTCCTTGGTGTTAGTCGTGATCTCTCCCCTTTCATTCATAATTTTATTAATTTGGGTCCTTTCTCTTTTCTTTTGGATAAGTCTGGCCAGTGGTTTATCAATCTTATTAATTCTTTCTAAGAACCAGCTTCTAGTTTCATTGATCTGATCTACTGGGTTTCTAGTTTCTAATTCATTGATCTTTGCTCTAATCTTAATTATTTCTCTTCTAATGTGTGGTTTAGGCATCATTTGTTGCTTTTTCTCTAGTTCTTTAAGGTATAAAGTTAGGTGGTGAATTCGGGATTTTTCTATTTTTTTGAGTGAGGCTTGGATGGCTATGTATTTTCCCCTTAGGACCACCTTTACAGTATCTCATAGGTTTTGGACTGATCTGTTTTTGTTCTCATTGGTTTCCATGAATTGTTTAAGTTCTTCTTTGATTTCTTGGTTGACCCAAACATTATTGTGCAGAGTTGTCTTTAACTTCTAAATGTTTAAATTTCTTCCAAATTCTTTCTTGTGATTGAGTTCCAGTTTTAAAGCATTATGGTCTAAGAATATGCAGGGAATAATCTCAATCTTTTGGTATCGGTTGAGACCTGATTTGTGGCCCAGTATTTGGTCTATTCTGGAGAAAGTTCCATGTGCACTCGAGAAGAATGAGTATTCTGTTATTTTAGGGTGGAATGTTCTGAATATATCTATGAGGTCCATCTGGTCCAGGGTGTCATTCAAAGCTCTTGTTTCTTTGTTGATTTTCTGCCTAGATGATCCTTCTATTGCTGAGAGTGGAGTATTGAGGGCTCCTACAATTACTGTATTGTTATCAATATGACTATTTTGTTTAACAGTTGGCTTATGTAGTTGGCTGCTTCCATGTTGGGGCCATAGATATTTACAATTGTTAGATCTTCTTGTTGGATAGACCCTTTCAGAATGATATAATGTCCTTCTCTGTCTCTAACTACAGTCTTTAGCTTAAATTCTAATTTGTCTGATATAAGAATTGCTACCCCAGCTTTCTTTTGAGGTCCATTGGCATGGAAGATGGATCTCCATCCCTTCACTTTCAGTCTGGATGTGTCTAAGTTCAAAATGAGTCTCTTGTAGGCAGCATATGGTTGGGTCCTTTCTTTTTATGCAATCTGCAACCCTGTGCTCTTTTATGGGAGCATTTAGGCCATTCACGTTGAGAGTGATTATTGAAAGAGATGAATTTATTGTCATCATGTTGCCTGTGAAGACCTTGTTTCTATTGATTGTCTCTGTAAATTTCTGTTGTATATCACTCTTGGGGTCTTTCTCCTTTTATAGAATCCCCCTTAATATTTCTGGCAGGGCCAGCTTAGTGGTCACATTTTCTTTCATTTTCTGCCAGTCTTGGAAGCTCTGTATCTCTCCATCCATTCTAAATGATAGCCTTGCCAGATAAAGTATTCTTGGCTCCATGTTCTTCTCATTTACTACCCTGAATATATCTTGCCAGCCCTTTCTGTCTTGCCAGGTCTCTGTGGATAGGTCTGACGTTATTCTGATGTTCCTCCCTCTGTACATAAAGAATCTCTTCCCCCTAATTGCCCTTAAGATGATTTCCTTGGTTCTAAGATTTGCAAGTTTTACTATTACATGCCAGGGTGTTGGCCTGTTTTCCTTGATCTTGGGAGGGGTCCTCTCTGCCTCTAGGACACGAATGTTTGTTTCATTCCTCAGATTAGGGAAGTTCTCAGCTATGACTTGCTCAAATATATCTTCTGTCCTCTCTCTCTCTCCACCCCCTCAGCGATCCCAATAATTCTGACATTGGAACGTTTTATGGTGTCACTTATTTCTCTGATTCTCTTTTCATGGATTTTGAGTTGTTTTTCCCTGGCCACCTCTTTTTCCTTCTTGTCTATTAATTGGTCTTCTAGATCACTAATTTGTTCTTCTGCCTCGCTTACCCTAGGTGTTAGATTATCTAGATTAGATTGGAGCTCATTGATAGCATTTTTAAGTTCTGCCAGTTCAGCTTTCATTTCTGCCCTTAGAGACTCTATGTTGCCATTAATCGATTTCTTCATTCTAGCTATTGTCTTCACAATTGCTACCCTGAAATCCATCTCCGACATCTTGGTTATATCTGTATCCCTTCGTAAATCTGTGGCAGAAGTCACAGTCTCTAAGTCCTTCCTATTTTGTGGGTTCCTCCTCCTAATCATTCTGTTGAGGGGTGGTCGAGGGAATGTACAGAGTCCAAATTATTGACCACAACCCAAGCAAGATGCACCTGTTTTAATAGGGACCTTAGGGTTGCAGGCCTCTTGTTCTCCCAGCCTGTCTTCTGGTGGAGGGACCTGCCACACTTTTACTCAGGCAACCCTGTTTGGGCAGAGTTGCCCTGCCCCTTTGGCAGGGTGATAGGCTCAGTGAAAACAGGTTTTTTTGGGCTTTTGTTCTCTGGTGGCTTTCCCTGGTGGCTTTCGCATCTCTTCCGAGAGTCAGCGCAGAAGGGATCATTTCCAACCCTCTACCTCAGAGCAGAGAGATTGCAATCTGTTCTTCAGTGAGCTCTCCAGGCCACACTATCTCCATTTCTGTCTGTGCTGCTATAAACTGCAGTTTCCTGGGTTGTGCACCCCTCCACAGCGCTTCCAGTCCTCGCCTCCAGGTTTGGGCACGTCTCTGCCCTTTGTTCTTCTAAAACTGTCAGCTGCCCCCAGTTTGCACACGCAGCCCCGCCACTCCAGCTTTCAATCTGGGGGGCTGCCCTAAAGTCCTTTCCCTGTCGCTACTTGTCTGCAGTCTGTGCCTGGTCCCCATTGCAAGAAGCTTTTGCTGTCCTGTGTTATTTCACCTTCCCCGTGCCAGTGCTTATTGCATCTCCCTCCCCTTCCATTTATCTTCCAATATCTGCCTGTGGAATCACGGCTCCCTGCCTCATACCTCGAAACCAACTGCCTGCGATATTCTGTTTGTAGAGATCCAGATCTATCTTCTTACATCTCAGGCTGATTTCGTGGGTATTCAGAGTGGTCTGGTAGATATCCAGCTCAATTCTGGGGACCGGTTGGAATAGGGTCCCCTACTCCTCCACCATTGTTTCCTTCCTCTTTTGTGTAATTTCTATTGGTATTTTCATTTTGGTTACTGTGTGGCTTACATGAAATACTGTATAGCTATAACAGTGTATTTTAAGCAAATAACAACTTTAATCACATACAAAAATTTACAATTTTTCTATTCCCCCTCACACTTATGTTATTAATGTCACAATTTACATTATTTCATATTTATGTTTTAACATATTTTTAACATATTTTAACTAGTTATAGGTAGTTTTGATATTTTGCATTTTAATATTCATATTAGAATTAAAAGTGATTTACCCACCAGCATTTCAGAAATAAAGTACTCAGATTTTTCTATATATTTACCCTTACCAATGAGTTTCATTCATTTTTATGTCCTTATTATTGTTGTTTAGCACCCTTTCATTTCTACTTGAAAAACTCCCATTCGTATGTCTTGTCATGTAGTTATAGTGGTGAGAGCTACCTTGACTTTTGAAACATCCTTGCCATGTCTGATTCTGATGCTTGCTCTGCCTCTTCAAATTGTTTTTGAATTTTGGTATGCCTTGTAATATTTTTCCTGATAGTTGGACATGATGTCATGGGTAAAAGGAACTGCTGTAAATATATATTTTAGTAATGTACTGGTGAGGTGTGGGGAGAGAGGAGGTGTTCTACAGTCTTATGATTAAGTCTCAGTTTTGTAGTAAAGTTATGATTCTGCACTGTGAACTTCACAGGTGTTTCTCAGTTTTATTTCCCCTGAATGCAGGCCCTCTTAAGAACAGAGTGCTCTGATGTATTTCAGAATGGTTTCTTTTCTGCTCCCATTGCTGAAAGTATGAGGGGTTTTCCTCTGATATTTACTATGGCATCTTTGTCAAGCTCCTGTAGGTAAATCTCACAAAATTGTGGGGGCTCCCTCATGAGTACTCTGGAATTTTTATTCCATATTTGTCCATACTGATCTTCTAGCATTTAATCAATTATAATCAGGATTATATGCCCTGGTACTGGTTCCAGCATCACTTTTCACTACTGATTCTCTACTTCAGCAATCTGTAAATCTCTGTGTTCTCTCCAATCCTGGAGTATGTGATTTGCCCTGTGACCTTGCCTTTCTTACAAATCCAAGAAGACTTGTTGATTTTTCAGTCTGTTCTGGTATTTGCATGCTGTTAGGGTGAAGTGGTGACTTCCAGGCTCCTTATATGCAGAACCAGGAATCAGAAATCTCTTATTCATTTCTTCAGATTTGCAGGGTATAATATTTTTGGTTGACTTTTTTCCCCTCTCAGTACTTTGAATATACCATCCTACTGCCTTCCGGCTTGCAAGGTTTCTGCTGAAAATTTTACTTAAAGTCTTAGTGTTGTTCCATTTTGTATGATGTCACTTTTCTCTTGCTTCCCTCAAAATGATCTCTTTATATTTCACTTTTGATAATTTAATTATAATATATCTCAATGTGAGTTTCTTTAGGAACATTTCATTTGTTGTCTTTTGAACTTTTTGGATTTGGATATTAATTTTCTTCTATACGTTTGGGGAGTTTCAAGCCATTATTTATTTGAATAAGCTTTCTGGTTTTTTTAATTAAGATATAATTGATATATAACATTGTGTAAGTTTAAGGTATATAGTTTGTTGATTTGATGCATTTATATATTTCAATATGATTACCACTAAAGCACTAGCTAAATCCTTTATCATATCACATTATTCCTTCCTTCTTTCTCTTTCTCTTTTGAGACTCATATTATTCCTCTTGATAGTATTCCATAAGTCCCCTAAGCTTTCAATTTGTTTTCTTTTTGCTCCTCTGACCTGTCTTTGAGTTCCGTTATTTTTTCTTGTGCTTAATCTAGTTTGCTACTGAAACTTTCAAGTTATTTTTTCAGTTCAGTTATTTTTCAGCTCTGTGATTTCTATTTGGTACTTTATTATTTCAAAATTTTATTTAAATTCTAGTTAGTTAACATAAAGTGTAATATCAGTTTCAGGAGAATTTAGTGATTCATCACTTATGTATAATACCCAGTGATCATCACAGCGTGTCCTCCTTAATATAAATCACCCATTTAGCCAACCCCTACCCACTTCCCCTCCATCAACCCTCAGTTTGTTTTCTATTGTTAAGAGGCTCTTATGGGAAAAAAAGTCTCTTATGGTTTGCCTGTCTCTCCTTTTTTTATTTTCCTTTTCCCATATGTTCATTTGTTCTGTTTCTTAAATTCCACATACAAATGAAATCATATGGTATTTGCCTTTCTTTTAATGACATATTTTGCTTAGTATAATAGACTCTAGATGCATCCACCTCATTGCAAATGGCAAGATTTCATTCTTTTTGATAGCTGAGTAATAGTCCATTATATATAAAAAAATAACATCATATCTTCTCTTCATTCATCAGTGGATTCTTTCCATTTTTTGGCTATTGTTGATAATGCTGCTATAAACATTAGGGTGCATGTACCTTCAAATCTGTATTTTTGTATCCTTTGGGTAAAATCTTAGTAGTGTAGTTGCTGGGTCATAGGGTAGTTATATTTTAAACTTTTGAGGAGCCTCCACATTGTTTTCCAGAGTGGCTGCACCAGTTTACATTCCCACCAACAGTGTAAGAAGGTTATCCTTTCTCTGCATCCTCACCAACATATGTTGTTTCCTGATTTGTTAATTTTAGCCATTCTGACAGAATTGAGGTGGCATTTCATTCTGGTTTTGATTTGTATTTCCCTGATAATAAGTGATGTTGAGCATCTTTTCATTTGTCTATAAGCCATCTGGGTATCTTCTTTGGAAAATGTCTATTCATGTCTTCTGCCCATTTTGTAATTGGATTGTTTGTTTTTTGGCTGTTGAATTTGATAAGTTCTTTATATATTTTGGATACTAATCCTTTGTCAGATACATCATTTTCCAATATCTTCTCCCATTCCATAGGCTGCCTTTTAGTGTTGTTGATTGTTTCCTTCCCTGTGCAGAAGATTTTATCTTGATGAAGTCCCAGTAGTTCGTTTTTACTTTTGTTTCCCTTTCCTCCAGAGATGTGTCTGGTAAGAAGTTGCTGTGGTCAATGTCGAAAAGGTTTCTCCCTGTGTTCTCTAGGATTTTGATGGTTTCCTATATCACATTTAGGTCTTTCATCCATTTTAAATTATTTTTGTTTATGGTGTAAGAAAGTGTTCCAGTTTCATTCTTTTGCAGGTTGCTGTCCAGTTTTCCCAATACCATTTGTTGAATAGACTGTCTTTTTTCTATTGGTAAAAGACTTTTATTCCTACATTGTCAAATATTAGTTGACTATATAGTTGTGAGTCCATTTCTGGGTTTTCTATTCTGTTTCATTGATTTATGTGTCTGTTTTTGTGCCAGTACCGTACTGTCTTGATGACTACAGCTTTGTAATGTAGCTTGAAGCCAGGAATCATGATGTCTCCAAGCTTTGCTTTTCTTCCTCAGGGTTGCTGTGGCTATCTGGGGTCTTTTGTGGTCCCATACAAATTTAGGATTTTTTGATCTAGCTCTATGAAAAATGTTGGCATTTTGATAGGGATCACCTTAAATGTATAGATTGCCTTGGGTAGTATAGACATCTTTTAAAAAGATTTTTTAAATTTATTTTAGAGACAGAGAGAGAGAGTGCAAGAGGGAGGAGGGGGCACAGTGGGAGAGAAAGGGAGAGGGAGAGTTAGGGAATTTCAAGCAGACTCCCTGCAGAGCATGGAGCCTGATGTGGAGCTTAATCTCAGGACACTGAAATCATGACCTGAGCCGAAATCAAGAGTTGGATGCTTAACCGACTGAGCCACCCAGGTGTCCCAGGTAGTATAGACATTTTAACAATGTTTGTTCTTCCAAACATTTAACAATGTTTGTTTTTCCATTTCTTCTGTCTTCTTCAATTTCTCTCGTCAGTGTTTTATAGTTTTCGGAGTACAGATTTTTACCTCTTCAGTTAGGTGTATTCCTAGGTATCTTATGGTTTTTTGGTGCAATTATACATGAGTTCGATTCCTTGTTTTCTTTTTCTGCTGCTTCATTATTAGTGTATAGAAATGCAACATATTTCTGTACATTGATTTTATATCCTGTGATTGTGCTGAATTCATGTATTAGTTCTAGCAATTTTTTGGTGGAGTCTTTCATGTTTTCTACATAGAATATCATGTCATCTACAAATAGTGAAAGTTTGACCTCTTCCTTGCTAATTTGGATGCCTTCTATTTCTTTTTGTTGTCTGATTGCTGAAGCTAAGACTTCCAGTACTATCTTAAGTAGCAATAGTGAGAGTGGACATCCCTGTCATGTTCCTGACCTTAGAGGAAAAGCTCTCAGTTTTTCCCCATTGAGGATGATATTAGATGTGGGTTTTTTGTATATGGCTTTTATGATGTTGAGGTATGTTCCATCTATGCCTACTTTGTTGAAGGTTTTTATGAAGAATGGATGCTGTATTTTTTAATGTTTTTTTCTGCATCTATTGAATGGATCATATGGCTCTTTTCCATTCTTTTATTAATGTGGTGTATCACGTTGATTGATTTGAAAATATTGAACCATGCCTAGAGCCCAGGAATAAATCCCACTTGATCAGGTGAACAATTCTTTTTTTTCCTCTTTCTTTCTTTCTTTCTTTTTTCTTTCTTTCTTTCTTTCTTTTTTTTTAGGGAGAGAGAGAGAGAGAGAGAGAGAGCATGTGTGGGGGGAGGGGCAGAGAAAGAGAAGGAGGGAGAGAATTCCAAGCAGGCTTCATATCCAACACAGAGCCCAACACAGAACTTGATCTCACAATCCTGAGATCATGACCTGAGCTGAAATCAAGAGTCAGACGCTTAACCAACTGAGCCACCCAGACACCCCATGGTGAATAATTATTTTAACATACTGTTAGATTCAATTTGCTAGTATGTTGTTGAGAATTTTTGCATATATATATTTTTGTAATTCTCCTTTTTAGTGGTGTCTTTGTGTCTGGTTTGGAATCAAGGTAATGCTGGTTTTGTAGAATGAGTTTGGAATTTTTCCTTCCTTTTTCTTTTTCTTTTTCTTTTCTTTTTTTTTTTTTTTGGAAGAGTTTGAGGGGAATAGGTATTAACTCTTCTTTAAATGTCTGGTAAGATTTTCCTGGGAAGCCATCTGACCCTGGGCTTTTGTATTTTGGGAGATTTTTGATTACTGATTTGATTTCTTTTCTGGTTATGGGTCTGTTCAAATTTTCCATTTCTTCCTGTTTCAGTTTTGGTAGTTTGCATGTTTCTTGAATTTATTCATTTTTCCAGATTGCCCAGTTTGTTGGCATATAATTTTTTCATAATATTCTCTTATGATTTTTTGCATTTCCATGGTATTGGTTGTGATCTCTCCATTTCATTCGTGAGTTTACTTATTTGGTTCCTTTCTCTTTTCTTTTTGAAAAGTCTGGCTAGGGATTTATAAATTTTATTAATTCTTTCAAGGAACCAGCTCTTAGTTTAGTTGATCTGTTCTACTGTATTTTTGTTTGTTTCTAATTTATTTCTGTTCTAATCTTTATTATTTCCCTTCTTCTGCTGGCTTTTGGCTTTATTTGCTGTTTCTTTTCTAGTTCCTTTAGGTGTTAAGACCAGGTTGTACATTTGAGAATTTTCTTGCTTCTTGAGGTAGGCCTGTATTGCAAAATACTTCCCTTATGACTGCCATTGCTGCATCCCAAAGGTTTTGAACTGTCGTGTTTCCATTTTCATTTGCTTCCATGTATTTCTTTTTTTAATTTCTTTTTTTTTAATTTCTTGGTTAACTCACTCATTCTTTAACCTCAATCTTCTTTAATCTCCAAAAACTATGCATGGTATGATCTCAATCTTTTTGTACTTGTTGTGGGCTGATTTGTGACCCAGTATGTGATCTCTTTTGGAGAATGTTCCATGTGCACTTGAAAAGAATGTGTATTCTGCTGCTTTAGGATGAAATGTTCTGAGTATATCTGTTGAGTCCATCTGGTCCAGTGTGTCATTCAAAGCCATTGTTTTCTTGTTGACTTTCTGCATTGCTGTAATGAGGTGTTAAAGTCCCCTACTATTATTGTATTATTACCAATGAGTTTCTGTATTTTTTTTATTAATTGATTTATATATTTGGGTGCTCCCAAGTTGCAGGCATACATATTTACAGTTGTTTGATTTTGATGGACAGAACCCTTAATTATGATATGGTGCCTTTCTTCATCTCTTGTTACAGGTTTGGTTTAAAATCTAGTTTTTCTGATGTAAGTGTGACTACTCCAGCTTTCTTTTGACGTCATTTAGCTTGATAAATGATTCTCCATCCCCTCACTTGCAATCTGCAGGTGTCTTTAGGTCTAATGTGAGTCTTTTGTAGGCAGCATATATATTGGTCATGTTTTGTTGTTGTTTAATCTATTCTGATACCCTATGTCTTTTGATTGGAACATTTAGTACATTTACATTCTGAGTGACTATTGATAGGTATGATTAGTGACATTGTGTTACCTGTAATTTTGGTGTTTTTTGGTGGTGTTCTCTGTTCCTTTCTAGTCTTTGTTGCTTTTAGTCTTTCTCACTCAAAGAGTCCCCTTAAATATTTCTTGCAGGACTGGTTTAATGGTCATGAACTCCTTTAATTTTTGTTTGTCTGAGAATCTATCTCTCCTCTTATTCTGAATGACAACCTTGCTGGATAAAATATTCTTGGCTGCATATTTATTCCCATTCAGCATGTTAAATATATCATGTCACTCTTTTCTAGCCTGCCACATTTCTGTGGATAGATCTGCTACAAACCTAATATGTCTTTCCTTGTAGGTTAAGGACATTTTCCCCTTGCTGTTAGCAGGATTCTTTCCTTGTCTGAGTATTTTGTGAATTTGACTATTATATGTCTTGGTATGGGCCTGCTTTTGTTGAATTTGATGGGAATTCTCTGTGCCTCTCCAATTTTGATGTCTGTTTCCTTCCCCTGATTAGGGAAGTTCTCAGCTATGATTTGTGCAAATAAACCTTCTGCCTCCAATTCCTCCTCTTCTTCTAGGACTTCTATGATACGAATATTACTATGCTTCAAGTCATCACTGAGTTCCCTAATCTGCATTCGTGTTCCAATACTTTTCTTTATCTCTTTTCAGCTTCACTATTTTCTATAATTTTATCTTCTGTATCACTGATTTGTTCCTCTTCTTTATCCATACTTGTTGTCATTGCATTTGATCAGTTTTGTATCTTAGTTATACCATTTTTTATTTCAGCCTGACTAGTTTTTAGGTCTTTTATCTCTGCAGTAAGATATTCTCTAGTGTCTTCTATGCTTTTCTCAAACCAGCTAGTGTCTTTATTATTGTTGTTTTAAATTCTGGTTCAGGCATCTTACTTATAGAAATTTGATGAAATTCTTGTCCCTTATTTCTTGTGTTCTTTCTTTTGGGGTGAATTTCTTCATCTTGTCATTTTGTCTAGGTCACTGATTTTTTTGTGTGGTTGTTAGGAAAGCCTGTTATATTCCTGCTCCTGAATGTAATGGTTATACTAAAAAGAGGTTCCTATAATGTCTTGGGTGCTTCAGGAGGTGTTTCAGAGTGTTTACTCTGCTGTTGTGTTTAGGCTGCTCTTTCCCTCAGGTCAGTCCTCTGCAGTTTCTCCTTGCCTGCAGTGGCAGGTGTTTGGACCTTGTCCACTATGTGGCAAGTTTTAACCAGGTGTGTTTTGGTCCCCTTATTAAAAGAAGTGTATTCTATTTTTGCTAAAGCTGAAGTTTTTCAGCACTCTATGATCAGTGGACTTGGTGTGTGCAAGGAGTTTGTGTTGGTCTTCTGGGGGAGGGTCCTGCTGCACTGATTCTCAGACAGACTTGCTATAGTGGAGTTATACCTGCAGGGTGTATGGGGTCAGGGCTTAGTGTAAGTGGCTCTGGTCTCCACTGGGGGAGATGCTGGGTTGCTCACTGAAGTTGGTCATTGCTGAAGCAGGGGTGGGGGGGGAGGGGAGGAATGACATCATCCCACTCTCTTCTCCCTGGAGTGGTTAGTTCATACCTGCCATTCTTCAAGAAAAGCCCTCACAGAATTGCAAACTTTCACACTTCTTGTGTCCCCAGCTTCCATCAGATCCCTGTCTTCACCCTGTCAGTGTCCAAACTAGCTGCCTGCCAGGTGGCACAGTAGTTTGTGCTTAACAAAGGTTCTCAGCTGGGTTTCAAAATTCCAAATTTTAGGGACCCGTGTGGTGGAGACCCATGTTGATCTGCTAGGGGTCTTGCCACACTATGGCCAGTGCCAGTTTGTCCCAGAAAATCAGTCACATGACCACGCAGCTGTTAAGAGTTTGTGGTAAAGTCAAGGTTTGCTGCCCTCAGCTGGTGTTTCTGTCCTTATGCTAGTGAAAAAGGCAGTACATTTGCACCACTAATTCTTTTGTCCTTGGAGAGGCCATTCTGCCACTCTCAAATGCAGGGGAACTGTTTTTCCCCATTCAACCCATGGGATCCTCAGACCATGCTGCCTGCTCCTGGGCTTCTGCCCTCCCTCCCCACTGGAGCACCACTAAGCCCACCTGGCACCACCCCAGCGATGGCTCAGACTTCTAAAACTTCAGACTTTGAGCTCTGCTGCTTACAAAAACTTGGGTTGGCCAGCCCTTCTCCTTTATTCAGTCAGTGGTTTGGGGGCAGTTTTTCTTGTGCAATCCCCTGGACACTCTTTCACTCTCTCTCTCTCTTTTTCTCTTTCTCTCTCACTCTTCTATCCATGATTAAGTTTCCCTCCCCTTCATAGCACCCAGTTCTTTTCTCCCCCAAAACACCTCTCTGCAGCTCCTACCTGCCACAATGTGACTGTTTCTCTACCTGTAGATGTGCAGTTTGTTCTCTCAGTCCTCAGAGTGATTTCTGGGGTGTTCAGAATGATTTGATATTTATTTAGCAGTGTTCGAGGGATAAGGCAAGTTTAGGGTCTCCCTCATTCTCCTCCATCTTATTCTATCCTCTGTTTCATAATTTAAGAAAATATTTTCTATCTTTTTTAAAAAAAATTCTCGCTTTGTTCATGCAGTGTTCTCTTGACCTCAGTGAGCATTTTTAATTCTCTGTGAGGTAAATTATTTAATTTAATTTAATTAGGATCAGTTTCTAGAGATATCTTCTTCCTTTGTTTGAAACTTCTTTTCCTGATTCTTCATTTTACTTGACTCTGCTTTGGTCTCTGCTCATTAGACAAAACTAATTGCTTTGTCCAGTCTTTACTGACTGGCATGTACAGAAGATCCTAACAAGTCATCCTGGCCAATGATTTGGGGGGCCTCTATCAAATCTTTATCTTTCCAAGGGGAAACATGCATCTGTGTCTTTTCCCCACTCTGTCTGTGTCAGGCAGGAGAGAGGATCAGTAGCATCTCCCCTCCCAAGCTTCTGCTTGGTATCTATTGATACCTATTGATATCTTGATATCTTGATATCTATTCTTACCCTGGCAACTATATTGTGCTTGGCCTTTCTTTGCTCCAGGATTGGTGAGACAGATGCGGATTTTTGGGCAGTTTTGGTGAAGAAAGAAAACTGCACACATGGATCAACTTTTTCCTTCCCCAAGGAGAAGCAGAGCTGGCATCTTTTTGTCTATTTACTATGTGCTTTGTGGGGACATGGGGGGAGAAATCAATGGTGTCTGCTAGCCCAAGTCACCATCTCCATTTTTGTCTGGTTGGCTAGATTATGCTGAACCCATTAGAGCTCCAAGATAGGTGAAACAGGTTCTAGTTCTTTGGATAACCCCTTCAGAAAAATTGGGGAGTGTGGACAAACCCTTATGCTCTGGATCAAGCTGGGATGCAGAGGGTCTTTTTGTGATCATATAGCAGTGGTCTGGGGCAATGTCCTTGTTGAAAGGGTATGCCAAATCTCCATATTGGCTTGGTGAGTCTGATTTTGCATTCTTCCAGAGTCTACAAGTGCCTTTCAATTAGTTTCTAATTCCTTATTAAGAAATTTGTTTGTGAATTGTTGCTGAATTAGTTTATTTTTTAAGGGATGGAGGGTTCGGGGCTTCCTACTCCACCATCTTTCTGGCCAGAGTTTTAGCCTTTATTTCTTTGAATACTTTTTAGCCCCAAATCCTTTCTGTTCTTGTCAGATTCTGATATATATTTTAGATCTTTTGTTATTATTCTACAGGTCCTTGAGGCTCTATTCATTTTCTTAGTTCATTTTCTCTGTTTTATATATTGAGTAACTTCTGTTGATCTGCTTTCAGGTTCACTAACTCTGTTGCTTGCCATCTCCACTTCACTTATGAGCATATCAGGTATTTTTTTTTTGTAGGTTTTTTTAATTATATTTTTAGTTCAAATATTTTTATCTGTTTTTTTATGGCTTCTATTTATTTTCTGATATTTACTGCTCTTTTATTTTTTCAAGATTATTTGTAACTGGTTACTGAAACAATGTTATCACAGCTACTTTAAAATCTGTTAGTTCCACAGTGTGACTCATCTCAATATTGTTATCAGTTGGTTTTACTTTCTCATTCTTGTGATTTTCTTCATTCTTGGTATAGCATATGATTTTTGGTTGTATCCTTAACATTCAAATCTAGTTTTTAGACAGTAATCCAGGTTAAGTTTAGATTTATTGTGGTTTGTTGTACCAATGACAATTTCACTTTTTGTGGGGCTTTTAATGTTATTCTATTGTGATTCATTCTTCTGGCTCTTCTCAAGTACCTGCTGGATCTCTGCTGGTGCAGCCTATAGTGGTAAATGTACTCTCCTGGGCCTTTGTATTGCTAGGTGGGGTTGGGTGATGAAGGTCCCATCAGATAGAGAACACTTATTCTGGCTCTTCTTTAACCCTGTCAGTGCACTTCTCACTCTATCTCTGTTAGTGCCCTTGGGTGAGGGAAGTTTCTGTCTGGGTCACTTTTTGTGTTTTGTGTTGGGAGTGTTGAGAATTATCTCATGAGGTTCATTTTTTTCCCCCTAGCACAAGGTCAGGAGCTACAGAGACTGAACTACTCTCTGCTGCTGGGTAGAGGGTTGGGATGTGGTTTGCCTTATACCTTTTTGTGAAGGGCTTGTAGCAGTCTGCTGGAACTAGTGCAGGCAGAGGGGGCTGCCACTGTTCCTTGACATGGAGCAGGGTATGCCCTGCCACTGTTAGTGGGTGGGGGACAGGAGTTAAGCATAGTTTTGAGAAAAAGTGAATGGCTCCTGATGGAGATGTGTGTCTGGGAGCTAATAACATATAACCAAATTCATAGGCGAGGATGTGATGACACTAAAGTTTTCATAGCACAGCATTAACAAAGGAATAAGATTGACTCTAGATATCAGTAGATTTTTTTTTAAAGATTTTATTTATTTATTTGAGAGAGAGAGAGAATGAGAGATAGAAAGCACGAGAAGGAAGAGGGTCAGAGGGAGAAGCAGACTCCCTGCTGAGCAGGGAGCCCAATGCGGGACTCGATCCCAGGACTCCAGGATCATGACCTGAGCCGAAGGCAGTCGCTTAACCAACTGAGCCACCCAGGCGCCCGATATCAGTAGATTTTTAAGGGAAGAAAAGGAAATATTCACTGAATGAGAGTATTAAGGAAGAACCTGGGCAAACCAATGCTTTGAAAGTTCATGGGGAGGAGAGCTTGAACTAATGATGGTGAGATATTAAATAGATTAAATAATATGGTGAGATATTAAAGAGAAATAAAAATGAGGAAATGTCAAGGTACTTTTGGGTAACTTAGAAAAAAATGAAATGTTCACTTTTGAAGTCTGATGTTATTTATATTGAGTTAGCAGTTATAGATTATATATTCAAGAAATGTCAACTACACTCAAATAAAAAATTAAATAACCTGAAAAAAGGAAAAAATTACAACTGAGTCATTAAAAATAATACTGTAAAATTAAAATCATAAAACAGAAAAAAAGAAAAAGTGTGGCAGTGTGGCTGTGAAAGAAAAGACACAGATAAGAAAGTTATTCATCAAAAATTTAGAATTATGGAAAAAATTATTTTGTGGAAGGAGAGGAGCCATGATTATTTTTTGGCAAAAGAGGGTTAAAAGAAAGAGATTTTGGGTAGATAACAAGGAAATGGGATATCTGGTGGATAATATTATGGTAATGACTAAATCTGAATGTTTGATGATGTCTAGGAAGTAAGGATGAATCAAAAACTTTATTTAAAGTCATTCATGAATGTATCTTCATATACTCCTGTTTAGGGTCATTGCTTTTATCAAGGATATGCTGCAGAAATTCCAAAATCAGCTGTGACCCTTAGCACCTGTTCTGGACTCAGGTAATGGCATATTCCAGAGATGTACGTGATTGAAAATCTTGAGTGACCTTCTAATTTTTAGAAACATCTTGAAGCATAGAGTGAAGGCAAAGAAAATAGACTTTGATTTTGTTACTTCTCATATACTTTCTTTTCTTCCTCTTCTTATCATTTTTCCTATCTCTTTGTCTCCATCCCAGGCTTTCAATCATAAAATTTATTCAGGAAAACTCCCCCTAGTATGAAGAATATTTACATTCTTCAGTCATACTACAACCACAATAATCCTAAATGACATAAAAGACAGAAAATGGTATAAAATTAAGTTTGAAAATTTATCCATGTAAGAAAGGATGATTCTTAGACATTAGACTGCAAAGACCACTATTAAATTTCTACAAAATGTTCTTATTTACTGGTAATTTAAATTCTCAATGGGAAATCTATATCAAATATCTTTTTATTTCTTTTTTATGTGTTTAAACATCTAGGGGATTTTTGCAATTGGAGAATGTCAGTTATGGCATTGAGCCACTGGAATCTGCAACTGTATATGAGCATATGCTTTATCAAATAAATAATGAAAAAATTGATTTTTCTTCCTTAAAAGAAAATTTTCCTATGCCCCAATTGGTACAAAAGTCCTACAAGATTCTTGTGAAATCAAAAGTAAGTAACCTCTCTTATGAAATCTTCATTTGTTTTACTTCTAATAATTTATTCACGTTGAAATGTGTTATATTTGGGAAAGAATTTAACTGATATTGACTATACTAAAATCTTCTGTTGTAAGATATTTATTTTAAATATGTTTTTATGTTTAGTCATAATATTTAGAAACTGTAATAGATATAATCACATATAATTTAAAAAATCAAAGTACTCACATTTCCCTAATTGAAAGTGTTTTTATGCATATGAACATAGTTTCATTGTTACCAAATTTGCATACTACTAATATAATGATACCCAAATTTACTTATTAATAGTTTTTCTCCATTTTCCTTGACAATACACGTTTTCTTTATTATTTGATAAAAAAATTAAAATTCAAAAAGAAGGAAGAAATTGTTCCAAAGGTTATCATCTAGAAATAGTGCTTAGAATTTTGGATTATTCTAATTCTTTTTATATATCTAGTTATAAATGTAGATTTATAAATATATATTTTTAAACAAAAAATGATATAACCACATATACTTCTTTGAAATTTCCTTTTAGCTATTAAGAGGATAATACACATCATGTTACACTTACTATTATTTACAATTAAATAATATGTGGGTTAGCATCTATTACAATATTACACATATGCCTTTGCAGTGGAAATAAGCATAGGGCGCCTGGGTGGCTCAGTTGGTTAAGCGACTGCCTTTGGCTCAGGTCATGATCCTGGAGTCCCGGGATCGAGTCCCGCATCGGGCTCCCTGCTCGGCGAGGAGCCTGCTTCTCCCTCTGACCCTCTCCCCTCTCATGTACTCTCTCTCCCATTCTCGCTCTCTCAAATAAATAAATCTTTAAAAAAAAAAAGAAAATAAGCATAGACTATAATGTTATTTTCTAAAGGTAAATGCAGTTGTTGAATCCACTGTGATCATTTTCATGTATACTGCTTTATAGTTTTTCATGTATATATATATATATATATATATATATGCATAAACTTGAAATGTACATATTTTATACAATTATGTCATATTTGCATATTTATATTTTTACATTGAGTAATCATTTTGCATGAATGTACCACAGTTTTGAACAATTACACTTTGACTATAAATGCTTTCATACATGTATGGGTAAGCATATTTCCAAAGACTTTTTGATATATATATATATGTATATATCTACATATATCCTAACTTCCTCCTCATTTGTACTTTATATTTTATCATCAGTTGTTAAATAAATAAATCTCTGTCTACACACTGTCATCACATTGAATGTGATGGATATCACATTGAAGAGAAACAAAACAAAATAGTTATGAATGAAACCTGAATTGAATTTATGATGAACTCCATCTCCCTATTGCTTTAATTTGCTTTTATTTATTTTGACAGTTAGTGGCATGAAAGCAGATTAATAAAACTGCACTTTCATAAACTCAAAAAAAATGATAAAGTGTGATCATATATAGAGATGAAAATTTCATTTTTAATGAAAATAAGATGTGACCTTAAACTTTATGCTAGTTCTGGAAACCATCAGCATATTGTAATACAATATTAGACACAATTGAAACAATTTTCACCACTGAAATAGAGCACTATCACAAAAGTAAATTGAAAAACTTTAAAAGATTCCATGAATACTTTTCTGTGGCAGAAGAAGAACCTGAAGGATGGACATAACTTTGGAAAAGACAAATAATACTGCACTTGAAGCCACTCCCCTGTAGTGAATCAGCAATAAATCAGAGATTAAACAACACAGAGATAACATACTGTCCCAATTGCCTTGGTTTGAATTCCAAGTCTGTCCATTTTAACCACAAGAACATGGGCAAATAACATAACTTTTCTGTATTTAAATGTTCTTATCTGTAAAAAAAAGTAAAAAAAAATAATACCTAACTCATACAGTTATTTCCAAGATTAAATAAGTTTATAAATGGAAATTACTTAGCATAGTATGTGGACAAATAAAAAAGTGATCAATAAAAATCACTACTACTATTAATATTTGTCTCACTATGTTTTCTAATGTAGTGGAGCAAGGTAATTGCAAGTAATGATGGAAAATTTGGGTACAAAACAAAATGCAACAATGAAGTAAAATAGAGAAAAAAATTTCAGAACGTAAGAAGAAACCAGGATTATCACTGCAGTAATGAAGTTAAATGACTATTGATATGTTTGTGAATTTTATCTTTCATGAAGTAACTCAATAATTGCTTTTCATCCTGAATTTGATGGACTTATCTACAGGTTTAGTTAAGCATGTTTTCACATGACCAGCACTTTTACAAGCACAGATATATAAAATTAATATCTTCAATATATCAGATTTTTAAAAGGAACAGAAAAAATAACATAAAAGCTTATCTTTTAGGTATATTTTTATATTTTTGAAAGTAAACAGAAATAAACTTATAAACAAGGTAAACACTTTCATTATAACCAGAGTTGAAAAGTAGACAGAAACCAAACAAAATACAGTAAAGGCCTTATCTGTTGAAAGCATCTTGGGCACATGAATTTACTCATCCCTTCCTTAAACCGCCCTAAAATGAAAATGGATTTTTAAGAAGGCAAAAACATACAAAAACAAAAAGAACAAGAAAGGAGTAATAACAACGGAAATTAAATACCAAATAGCTGGTTTAAAAATCTGATTCCTAAACTGGTAATTGGGATAAGCTATAAGAAACTTTAAATATACTGCTGTACTATTCCGATGTTTCTGGAATTGCATGTCCAGTTCCCCTAGGGATTTTAAAAGTGAGCTCAAGAAGATAACTAATTGAAAGTAAGTTGTGTAAATATGTAGAAACCTTCATTTCCTTTCTTAACTAATTGTCTCTGTTGTAGACTGATAGATCATTGAAAGCTGTTTTCCTTGGAAAGTCTATGAAATAGGGACACCAGGCACAGATGTTCTATTGTATTTCCCAATAGAGGAGGAATACCACACTGAAACTAGTATAACTAAGTTAAACTTGGCACATTGGATATTGGGAACCAGGCTTACACATTCTAAGAAGTATATTGGAAGAACCCTCTTCAGGAGGGAATCAAACCAGCAGAAATAAAAAACAAACAAACAAACAAAATCTAACCACATTAATGGCACAGTTTTCCCAACCAACAGCCCAGACAAAATTACTCTTTGTAAAGACAACAGCTCAAACACTCCATATGTAGTCATAGAGATGTTGAAATAAGCTATTAAATACTCAATTGCTAATATGAAGAGGCACTAAATATATGATCAAACAATTAAGTATGAAAGATAGAGACATGAATAAATCAAAATTTTCAAGTTTGAGGTACCAAAAAATACAGAGGGTGAAGAAAATAAAATGGTAGAGAAAATATTTTATCCACAAAATAAGAATGAAGTGCTATTTAAAAAATAACATTCAGTGGATAAGTAACAGTAGTTGGAAATTAAAATTATGGTAATAAAAATAGAAAAATCCAACAGAAAGTTCTAAGGATAAAATTCCAGAAATTACACAAAAAGAAAGAACAAAGACAAATGACATTTGAGAGATAAAAATTAAAATAACAATATGGATGGGCACCTGGGTGGCTCAGTTGGTTAAACATCTGGGTTTCCGATCAGGTCGTGATCTTGGGGTCCTGGGATGGAGCCTTGCATAGGGCTCCCTGCTTGACAGGGATTTTGCTTCTCCCTCTTCCTCTGCCCCTCCCCCCTGCTCATCCTCTCCCTCTCTCAAATAAACAAAATCTTTAATAAAATAAAATAACAATATGGGTGATAGAAGTTTCAGTATGAATAGAGAAAACTGAACTGAATAACTCATAAAATAATTTAAGAAAAAATTCTCAGAATTATTTAAGATTGGGGCACCTGGGTGGCTCAGTTGGTTAAGTGTCTGCCTTCAGCTTAGGTCATGATCCCAGGGTCCTGGGATCGAGCCCCCACATCGGGCTCCCTGCTCAGTGGGAAATCTACTTCTTCCTCTCCCTTTGCCCCTGCTTGTGTGTTCTTTCTCTCTCTTGCTCACTCTCTCTCTTTCTCAAACAAATAAATAAAATCTTAAAAAAAAAGAATTATTTAAAATGAATTTCTAGACCGATATTTTAAAACTTGGTTTCTTATATATGATCAAAATGCAAAATGGCATGAAATTTTCCCACAGCAATACTGGAAGTTGAAAGGCAATGGCACAATTAGTGAGGCAAGATAATTTCCAGTCTGTAATTCTAGATCAATTCAGAACTACAGAATTGAGATTTTTTTTTACTAAAAAACCCCCTTTCTTCCTAATGTGAAATAGTCTTCCTAATATATAAAACATGCAAACCAGAAGCAGAAAAAAGAGACTCTAATCTCATCCTGATTGAAGATAGTAGCCAGACAAAATCACAACCAAATCCAAAAACAATAGTTGCCAAATTTCGTGAGCTTTCAACCAAATGAAAAGATGGAAGAACCGTGTAAACAGTTGTCCTCAATCTGTATTTTTCATGAGAATCTCTATTAGGTCAAATGCCACCAGATGTCGAAGCAAACAAATCTAATGGCCAGTGGCTTAACAGATTTATGTCTTGCTCATGAAAATACCGAAGTGGATGAAACTCTCCTGGTTGATTCCCTTCGTAGCTCTGACTCGGGAACTGTAAGAGTCCCCTGCTAGATTATTTGAATTTAGTTAAGAGTAAAGGGAAAAATTGTATGCATCTTCACCTCGATACAGTTGAGCTTGGACAGGTGTCTCATTGACATCTCTTCTCTTGGAGAAGGGAGAAAACATTCTTAGATAATTGGCCTTTTTTTTTTTTAAGATTTTGTTTATTTGTCAGAGAGAGAGAGAGCCCAAGCAGCAGGGAGTGGCCGGAAGAGGGAGAAGCAGGCTCCCCACTGAGCAGGGAGGCCCACTTAGGACTTGATCCCAGGACCCTGGGATCATGACCTGAGCTGAAGGCAGACACTTAACTGACTGAGCCACCCAGGCACCCCATAATTGGCCATTTCTTATAATAAAGCAAAAGTGTAATAAAAGTCACTAATCCCCACCCACTGTTCAAGAATGGTTTGACTTGAAAGAACTACATATATTCTAAAATAATAATAATTAGAAAGGAATAAACATAGAGTATATGAAATATAAACATAAAATGTAAGATAGAAAAACACAAAATCCAAAGTGAATGAAAAAACTATATGTACTGCCTCATAGGTGCCACATATTGTTCTAAACGCTATACGTATATCCTGTTTTTCTAATTCTTTAAAACATTTTCTCCTTTACGGACCAGGAAACAGAGATTTAGAGAATTTAAATTATTATCCTGGGAAATTCTCTGGTAAGATGTAGCATTAAAACTCAAACCCAGAGAATATGAACCCAGAGATACGTTCAGTAGTTTAATCGTCTACCTTTATATATTCTGTTTAAAAGTTCCCTGAAGGTGCTCAGGATAAATGTAAGAGAAAAATAAATCTATTTTAAAAATAAAAGACATTGATAAAAGAACTACTGAATAACAGTAGACATTGTGCTAAAACCCCAATTTATCATATTATGGTTAGGTTTGAGTACAGAGAAAGAAATGAAATAAAAATGATGCTAGAGAAAAGCTAAGAATATATGATAGTTAATTTTTTAATTTTTTATTGTTATGTTATTCACCATACATTACATCAATAGTTTTTCATGTAGGGTTCCATGATTCATTGTTTGCATATAACACCCAGTGCTCCACGCAGAACGTGTTCTCTTTAATACCCATCACCAGGCTAACCCATCCCCCCACCCCCCTCCCCTCTAGAACCCTCAGTTTGTTTTTCAGAGTCCATCATCTCTCATGGTTCGTCTCCCCCTCCGATTTACCCCCCTTCATTCTTCCCTTCCTGCTATCTTCTTCTTCTTCTTTTTTTTCTTAACATATGTTGCATTATTTGTTTCAGAGGTACAGATCTGTGATTCAACAGTCTTGCACAATTCACAGCACTCACCATAGCACATACCCTACCCAATGGCTATCACCCAGCCACCCCATCCCTCCCACCCCTCACCACTCCAGCAATCCTCAGTTTCTTTCCTGAGATTAAGAAATCCTCATATCAGTGAAGTCATATGATACATGTCTTTCTCAGATTGACTTATTTGACTCAGCATAACACCCTCCAGTTCCATCCACGTCATTGCAAATGGCAAGATTCATTTCTTTTGATGGCTGCATAATATTCCATTGTATATATATACTATCCCTCCTTTATCCATTCATCTGTTGATGGACATCTTGGCTCTTTCAACAGTTTGGCTATTGTGGACATTGCTACTATAAACATCGGGGTGCACGTACCCCTTCAGATCCCTACATTTGTATCTTTGGGGTAAATACCCAGTAGTGAAATTGCTGGGTTATATGGTAGCTCTATTTTCAACTTTTTGAGGAACCTCCATACTGTTTTCCAGAGTGGTTGCACCAGCTTGCATTCCCACCAACAGTGTAGGAGTGTTCCCCTTTCTCCACATCCCCGCCAACATCTGTCGTTTCCTGACTTGTTAATTTTAGCCATTCTGACTGGTGTGAGGTGATTATCTCATTGAGGTTTTGATTTGCATTTCCCTGATGCTGAACGATGCTGAGCACTTTTTCATGTGTCTGTTGGCCATTTGGATGTCTTCTTTGGAAAAATGCCTGTTCATGTCTTCTGCCCATTTCTTGATTGGATTATTTGTTCTTTGGGTGTTGAGTTTGATAAGTTCTTTATAGATTTTGGATACTAGCCTTTTATCTGATATGTCATTTGCAAATATTTTCTCCCATTCTGTCGGTTGTCTTTTGGTTTTGTTGACTGTTTATTTTGCTGTGCAAAAGGCGTTTATCTTGATGAAATCCCAATAGTTCATTTTTGCCCTTGCTTCCCTTGCCTTTGGCGATGTTTCTAGGAAGAAGTTGCTGCGACTAGAGGTTGAAGAGGTTGCTGCCTGTGTTCTTCTTTAGGATTTTGATGGAGTCCTGTCTCACGTTTAGGTCTTTCAACCATTTGGAGTCTATTTTTGTGTGTGGTGTAAGGAAATGGTCCAGTTTCATTCTTCTGCATGTGGCTGTCCAATTTTATCCACACCATTTGTTGAAGAGACTGTCTTTTTGCCATTGGACATTCTTTCCTGCTTTGTCGAAGATCAGTTGACCATAAAGTTGAGGGTCAATTTCTGGGTTCTCTATTCTATTCCATTGATCTAAGTGTTTGTTTTTGTGCCAGTACCATACTATCTTGATGATGACAGCTTTGTAATACATCTGGATGTCCAGAATTGTGATGCCGCCAGCTTTGCTTTTCTTTTTCAACAGTCCTCTGGCTATTTGGTGTCTTTTCTGGTTCCATACAAATTTTAGGATTATTTGTTCCATTTCTTTGAAAAAAGTGGGTGGTATTTTGATGGGGATTGCATTGAATGTGTAGATTGCTCTAGATAGAATTGACATCTTCACTATATTTGTTCTTCTAATTGATAAGCATGGAAGGTTTTTCCATTTCTTTGTGTCTTCTTCAATTACTTTCATGAGTATTTTATAATTTTCTGAGCACAGATCCTTTGCCTCTCTGGTTAGATTTATTCCTAGGTATCTTATGGTTTTGGGTGCAATTGTAAATGGGATCGACTCCTTAATTTCTCTTTCTTCTGTCTTGTTGTTGGTGTATAGGAATGCCACTGATTTCTGTGCATTGATTTTCTATCCTGCCACTTTACTGAATTCCTGTATGAATTCTAGCAGTTTTGGTGTGGGGTCTTTTGGGTTTTCCACATAAAGTATCATATCATTTGCAAAAAGTGAGAGTTTAGTTCTTCTTTGCCAATTTGGATACCTTTGATTTCTTTTTGTTGTCTGATTGCTGTGGCTAGGACTTCTAATACTATGTTGAATAACAGTTGTGATAGTGGACATCCCTGCCACGTTCCTGACCTTATGGGGAAAGCTCTCAGTTTTTCCCCATTGAGAATGATATTCACTGTAGGTTTTTCATAGATGGCTTTTATGATATTGAGGTAGGTACCCTCTATCCCTATACTCCAGAGTTTTGATCAAGAAAGGATGCTGTACTTTGTCAAATGCTTTTCTGCATCTATTGAGAGGATCATATGATTCTTGTTCTTTCTTTAGTTAAAATATTGTATCACGTTGATTGATTTGTGGATGTTGAACCAACCTTGCAGCCCAGGGATAAATCCCACTTGGTCGTGGTGAATAATCCTTTTAGGGTACTGTTGGATCCTATTGGCTAGTATTTAGGTGAGAATTTTTTCATCCATGTTCATCAAGGTTATTGGTCTGTAATTCTCCTTTTTGATGGGGTCTTTGTCTGGTTTGGGGATCAAGGTAATAGTGGCCTCATAAAATGAGTTTGGAAGTTTTCCTTCCATTTCTATTTTTGGAACAGTTTCAGAAGAATAGGTATTAATTCTTTTTAAATGATTGGTAGAATTCCTCTGGGAAGCCATCTGGCACTGGGCTTCTGTTTTTTGGGATATTTTTGACGACTGCCTCAATTTCCTTAGTGGTTATACATCTGGTCAGGTTTTATATTTCTTCCTGGTTCAGTTTTGATAGTTTATACATCTCTAGGAATGTATCCATTTCTTCCAGATTATCTAATTTGCTGGCATATAGTTGCTCATAATATGTTCTTATAATTCTTTGTATTTCATTGCTGTTGGTTGTGATCGCTCCTCTTTCATTCATGATTTTGTTGATTTGGGTCATTTCTCTTTTCTGTTTGATAAGTCTGGCCAGGGGTTTATCAATCTTGTTAATTCTTTCAAAGAACCAGCTCCTAGTTTCGATGATCTGTTTTACTGTTCTTTTGGTTTCTATTTCATTGATTGATAGTTCCATTTCTTTGAAAAAACTGGATGGTATTTTGATGGGGATTGCATTGGATGTGTATATTGCTCTAGGTAGCATTGACATCTTCACAATGTTGGTTCTCCCAATCCATGAGCATGGAACGTTTTTCCATTTCTTTGTGTCTTCCTCAATTTCTTTCATGAGTATTTTATAGTTTTCTGAGTACAGATCCTTTGCCTCTTTGGTTAAATTTATTCCTAGGTATCTTATGGTTTGGGGTGCAATTGTAAATGGGATTGACTCCTTAATTTCTCTCTCTTCTGTCTTGTTGTTGGTGTATAGGAACGCCACAGATTTCTGTGCATTGATTTTATATCCTGCTACTTTACTGAATTCCTGTATGAGTTCTAGCAGTTTTGGGGTCAAGTCTTTTGGGTTTTCCACATACATTATCATATCATCTACAAAGAGTGAGAGTTTGACTTCCTCTTTGCTGATTTGGATTCCTTTGATTTCTTTTTGTTGTCTGATTGCTGTTGCTAGGACTTCTAATACTATGTCGAATAGCAGTGGTGATAGTGGACATCCCTGCCACGTTCCTGACCTTAGGGGGAAAGCTCTCAGTTTTTCCCCATTGAGAATGATATTCGCTGTAGGTTTTTCATAGATGGCTTTTATGATATTGAGGTATGTGCCCTCTATCCCTATACTCTGAAGAGTTTTGATCAAGAAAAGATGCTGTATTTGTCAAATGCTTTTTCTGAATCTATTGAGAGGATCATATGATTCTTGTTCTTTCTTTTGTTAATATATTAAATCACGTTGATTGATTTGCGGATGTTGAACCATCCTGGCAGCCCAGGGATAAATCCCACTTGGTTGTGGTGAATAATCTTTTTAAGGTACTGTTGGATCCTATTGGCTACTATTTAGGTGAGAATTTTTGCATCCATGTTCATCAAGGATATTGGTCTGTAATTCTCTTTTTTGATGGGGTCTTTGTCTGGTTTTGGGATCAAGGTAATGCTGGCCTCATAAAATGAGTTTGGAAGTTTTCCTTCCATTTCGATTTTTTGGAACAGTTTCAGGAGAATAGGTATTAATTCTTCTTTAAATGTCTGATAGAATTCCCCTGGGAAGCTATCTGGCGCTGGGCTTTTGTTTCTTGGGAGATTTTTGATGACTGCTTCAATTTCCTTAGTGGCTATAGGTCTGATCAGGTTTTCTATTTCTTCCTGGTTCAATTTTGTAGTTGATACATCTCTAGGAATGCACCCATTTCTTCCAGGTTATCTAATTTGCTGGCATAGAGTTGCTCATCATATGTTCTTATAATTGTTTGTATTTCTTTGGTGTTGGTTGTGATCTCTCCTCTTTCATTCATGATTTTGTTGATTTGGGTCGTTTCTCTTTTCTGTTTGATAAGTCTGGCCAGGGGTTTATCCATCTTGTTAATTCTTTCAAAGAACCAGCTCCTAGTTTCGTTAATCTGTTCTACTGTTATTTTGGTTTCTATTTCATTGATTTCTGCTCTGATCTTTATTATTTCTCTTCTCCTGCTGGGTTTAGGCTCTATTTGCTGTTCTTTCTCCAGCTCCTTTAGGTGTAAGGTTAGGTTGTGTATTTGAGATCTTTCTTGTTTCTTGAGAAAGGCTTGTATTGCTATATACTTTCCTCTCAGGACTGCCTTTGTTGTATCCCAAAGATTTTGAACAGTTGTGTTTTCATTTTCATTCGTTTCCATGAATTTTTTTAATTCTTCTTTAATTTCCTGGTTGACCCATTCATTTTTTAGTAGGATGCTCTTTAGCCTCCATGTATTTGAGTTCTTTCCAACTTTCCTCTTGTGATTGAGTTCTAGTTTCAAAGCATTGTGCTCTGAAAATATGCAGGGAATAATCCCACTCTTTTGCAACTGGTTGAGACCTGATTTGTGACCTAGGATGTGATCTATTCTGGAGAATGTTCCATGGGCACTAGAGAAGAATGTGTATTCCGTTGCTTTGGGATGGAATGTTCTGAACATGTCTGTGAAGTCCATTTGGTCCAGTGTGTCATTTAAAGTCTTTATTTCCTTGTTGATGTTTTGCTTAGATGATCTGTCCATTTCAGTCAGGGGGGTGTTAAAGTCCCCCACTATTATTGTATTGTTGTTAATGTGTCTCTTCGCTTTTGTTATTAATTGCCTTATATAATTGGCTGCTCCCATGTTAGGGGCATATTTATATACAATTGTTAGGTCTTCTTGTGGGATAGACCCTTTAATTAGGATATATGTTCTTCCTCATCTCTTATTACAGACTTTGTTTTAAAATCTAATTTGTCTGATATAAGGATTGCCACCCCATCTTTCTTTTGGTGTCCATTAGCATGGTAAATGGTTTTCCACCCCCTCACTTTCAATGTGGGGATGTCTTTGGGTCTAAAATGAGTCTCTTGCAGACAGCATATTGATGGGTCTTGTTTTTTAATCCAGTCTGATAGCCTGTGTCTTTTGATTGGGGCATTTAGCCCATTTACATTCAGGGTAACTATTGAAAGGTATGAATTTAGTGCCATTGTATTGCCTGTAAGGTGACTGTTACTGTATATTGTCTGTGTTCCTTTCTGATCTATGCCGCTTTTAGGCTCTCTCTTTGCTTAGAAGACCCCTTTCAATATTTCTTGGAGGACTGGTTTCATGTTTGCAAATTCCTTTAGTTTTTGTTTGTTCTTGAATCTTTTTATCTCTCCTTCTATTTTCAAGGACAGCCTAGCTGAATATAGTATTCTTGGCTGCATATTTTTCTCATTTAGCATTCTGAAGATATCTTGCCAGTCCTTTCTGGCCTGCCAGGTCTCTGTGGATAGGTCTGTTGCCAATCTAATATTTCTACCATTGTACGTTAATATCTCTTCTCCTGAGCTGCTTTCAGGATTTTCTCTTTGTCTCTGAGACTCATAAGTTTTACTATTAGATGTCGGCGTGTTGACCTATCATTATTGGTTTTGAGAGGGGTTCTCTGTGCCTCCTGGATTTGATGCCTGTTTCCTTCCTCACATTAGGGAAGTTCTCTGCTATTATTTGCTCCAGTGTACCTTCTGCCCCTCTCTCTCTTTCTTCTTCTTCTGGGATCCAATTATTCTAATGTTGTTTCATCTTATCGTATCACTTATCTCTCGAATCTGCCCTTGTGATCCTGTAGTTGTTTATCTCTTTTTCTCAGCCTCTTTATTTTCCAACATTTGTTCTTCTATATCACTGATTCTCTCTTCTGCCTCATTTATTCTAGCAGATAGTGCCCCCAGTTTTGATTGCACCTCATCAACAGCCTTTTTGATTTCAACTTGGTTAAATTTTAGTTCTTTTATTTCTCCAGAAAGGGTTTCTCTAATAACTTCCATGCTTTTTTCAAGCCCAGCTAGTATCTTTAAAGTCATGATTCTGAACTCTAGGTCCGAC
Organism: Callorhinus ursinus; assembly: GCF_003265705.2. Lineage (NCBI taxonomy): Eukaryota > Metazoa > Chordata > Mammalia > Carnivora > Otariidae > Callorhinus > Callorhinus ursinus. The sequence continues at coordinate 36,957,274 of NW_027397079.1, read as the reverse complement.
ATCATACTAATGTCCATATTGAATAGGTCCCTGGGTTACGGTACTACCTCTTGTTCTTTTTGCTGAGGTGATTTTTTTCATCTTGTCATTTTGTCCAGAGGAGAATAGATGAATGAGAGAACAAAATGCTAACAGGGCAAAATGTCCCCAGAAAATATACTCTAAATGAATCAGAAAAGACCTGAAACCGGTGGAAAAGAAAGGGAAAGAAAGAAAAAAGAAAGGAAAAAAAAAAGATAAAAACAAAAACAGAATAATACAAAAAAAGCAGAATATGATCAAATATGATCAGGCTAGTGCATAGATCAGTGCCACGCACTAGATTTTGGGCATATTTTGGTCTGTTAGAAAAAAGTGCCTCCTAAAATTTTAAAGGAAGAAAGACATATATGTACAAAATAAGGGTTGATACAATGAAGGGATGGAAGATGACTGTAAAGATGAAAAGTATAAAAGATTTTATAAAAGGAATTGATAAAATAAGACGTTGTTTGAAAAAAGAAAGAACAAGATTTAAAAAAAAAAAGGAGAAAAGTTAGTGAATATGATCAGGCAAGAGACTAGAACAAAGCCATACACTAGTGTTTTAGGGTATATTTTGATCTGTTAGAAGAAACTGTATCTCAAAATTTTAAAGAGAGAACAACTTATATATATATATGCCAAAAATAAGGGTAACTACTATGAAGGGATAAAATATGACTCTAAAAATGAAAAATAAAAAGTGTTTTTTTTAAAAAAGGGATTGATAAGATGTTGGTTGAAAAAGGGAAAAAGAAAAATAAAAAAAAACAGTTAAAATAATTAACTTTGATGAACTAATGAATCATGGTAAAAACAACCATGAATTACATGTGCAGTATTCCCCTAGCGCTGGAGTTCTCCCGTTCTCCTTGATCAGTAAACTTGGTCTTGGCTTGCTGGCTGTTCGTGCTGATCTTCTGGGGGAGGGGCCTGTTGCCGTGGTTTCCAAATGTCTTTGCCGGAGGCTGAATTGCCCCGCCTTGTCGGTCTGGGCTAAGCAAGCTGCTCCGGTTTTCTCTCAGGAGCTTTTGTTCCCTGCAAACTCTCGGTACAGCTTTGGACGACCAGGGCGAAAATGGTGGCTTCCCATTCTCCACCCGGAGGAGCTGAGAACTCGGGGCCCCACTCCTCAGTGCACCCCCAGAGAAAAGCAGCCACTCCCGTCTCCCTGGTCTCCGGCTGCACTCCGTGCTCACCCGGCCTGTGACCGAGCGTTTGTATCTCTGGCACCCGACCCCATGTGGAGTCTCCAAACCCAGCAGATCCCTGCGGTGTGTTCCTGCACCGCTCCTTCCAGGGGAGTTAGGGGAGTCTCCCCGGCTCTGCCGCTTTTTGGGTCCCTGCTGGAGGAGCAGTGGCCCGACTGGGCTGCGGATCACAGTTTATGGCAACCCCGAGCTGAGAGCCTGTGCCTCGGCTCTGTCTCTGCAGCCGGCTTCCCCGCTCTGATACCTGGGAGCTCTGCCGCACTCAGGCACCCCCGGTCTTTCTGTGACTCCAGGGATCCTGAGACCACACTGTCCCGGGAGGATTCCACCCCCCGCTTAGTCACTGCAGCAACGTCCCTCAGCGGAGCCAACTTCTAAAAGGTCCGATTTTGTGCTCGGTGGCTCTATCACTTGCCAGAAGCGGCCTACGGAGGCCCCCACCCCTGCCGTCTATCCTACTGAATATCGCCTTGGATTCACTTCTCCACACGTCCTACCTTCCAGTAAGTGGTCACTTCTCTGTTCAGAGAGTTGTTGCTACTCTCCTCTTCGATCTCCTGTTGAGTTCGTAGGTGTTCAGAATGGTTTGATCCCTATTCAGCTGAATTCCTGAGAGCAGAGGAAATCTAGGTCTCCCACTCCTCTCCCATCTTGCTCTGCCCCCTCTGTCCTGGAAGCTCTTTATCTCTCTTTCTATTTTCAAGGACAGCCTAGCTGGATATAGTATTCTTGGCTGTATATTTTTCTCGTTTAATGCTCTGAATATATCATGCCAGTCCTTTCTGGCCTGCCAGGTCTCTGTGGATAGGCCTGTTGCCAATCTAATGTTTCTACCATTATAGGTTACATATCTCTTCTCCTGAGCTGCTTTCAGGATTTTCTCTTTGTCTTGGAGACTTGTAAGTTGTACTATTAGATGTTGGGATGTTGACCTATAATTATTGATTTTGAGAGGGGTTCTCTGTGCCTCCTGGATTTTGATGGCTGATTCCTTCCCCACATTAGGGAAGTTCTCTCTTATAATTTTCTCCAGTATACCTTCTGCCCCTCTCTCTCCTTCTTCTTCTTCTGGGATCCCAATTATTCTAATGTTGTTTCGTCTTATGGTATCACTAATCTCTCGAATTCTGCCCTCGTGATCCAGTAGTTGTTTATCTCTCTTTTTCTCAGCTTCTTTATTTTCCATCATTTGTTCTTGTATTTCGCTGATTCTCTCTTCTGCCTCATTTATCCTAGCAGTTAGTGACCCTATTTTTTATTGTACCTCATTAATAGCCTTTTTGATTTCGACTTTGTTAGATTTTAGTTCTTTTATTTCTCCAGAAAGAGTTTCTCTAATAACTTCCATGCTTTTTTCAAACCCAGCTAGTATCTTTAAAATCATGATTCTCAACTCTGGATCTGACACCGTACTTATGTCCATATTGAGTAGGCCCCTGGCAGTCAGTACTACCTCTTCTTATTTTTGTTGAGGTGATTTTTTCCATCTTTTCATTTTGTTCAGAGGAGAATAGATGAATGAGAGAACAAAATGTTAACAGGGTAACAACGTGCCCATAAAATATACTCTAAACAAATCAGAAAAGACATGAAACCAGGGGAAAAGAAAGGGAGAGAAAGAAAAAAGAGAAAAACAAAAGAAAAAGAAAAAGATAAAAACAAACAAAAACAGAACAAGACAAAAAAATATGATCAAATATGATCAGGCTGGTGCATAGATTAGTGCCACACACGAGATTTTGGGTGTATTTTGGTGTGTTAGAAGAAAGTGCCTCCCAAAATTGTAAAGAAAGAAAGACTTGTATATGTACAAAATCAGGGTTGATACAATCAAGGGATAGAATATGCCTGTAAAGATGAAAGTCATAAAATTTTATAAAAGGAATTGATAAATAAGAAGTTGATTGAAAAAAGAAAGAAGAGGATTTAAAAAAAAGATAAAAAAGGCGGGGAGAAAATGTGATCAGGCGGGAGACTAGAACAAAGCCATACACTAGAGATTTAGGGTACATTTTGATCTGTTAGAAGAAACTGTATCTCAAAATTTTAAAGAGAGAACAATTTATATATATATGCCAAAAATAAGAGTAGCTACTATGAAGGGATAGAATATGACTCTAAAAATGAAAAATAAAATTTTTTTTAAAGGGATTGATAAGATGTTGGTTGAAAAAGGGAAAAAGAGAAATTCAAAAAAGAAAAGACAGTTAAAAAAATTAACTTTGAAAGACTAAAGAATCATGGTAAAAAAGCCATGAATTCTATGTGCAGTATTCCCCTAGTGCTGGAGTTCTGTGGTTCTCATTGATCAGTAAACTTGGGCTTGGTTGGCTGTTCTTGCTGATCTTCCAGGGGAGTGGCCTGTTGCCCTCGTTCTCAAATGTCTTTTCCAGAGGCGGAATTGCCCCGCCCTTGTCAGTCCCGACTAAGTAATCTGCTCGGGTTTGCTCTCGGGAGCTTTTGTTCCCTGCAAGCTTTTGGTAAAGCTTTGGAGGACAAGAGTGAAAATGGCGGCTTCCTAATCTCCACCCCGGAGGAGCCAAGAACTTGAGGCCCCGCTCCTCAGTGCGCCTCCAGAGAAAAGCAATCAATCACTCCCATCTTCCCGGTATCCGGCTGCACTCCGTGCTCACCCGGCCTTTGACCAAGCATTTCTATCTCTGGCACCCAACTCGGTGTGGAATCTCCAAGCCCAGCAGATCCCTGCAGTGTGCTCCCACGCTGATCCTTCCAGGGGAGGAACAGGAGTCTCCCTGCATCTGCCGCTTGTTGGGTCCCTGCTGGAGGAGGAGTGGCCCGACTGTGTCACCAATCACAGTTTATGGCAACCCCAACCTGAGAGCCTGCGCCTCAGCTCCGTCTCTGCAACCAGCTTCCCTGCTCTGATACCTGGGAGCTCTGCCACACTCAGGCACCCCTGGTCTTTCTGTGACCCCGAGGGTCCTGAGACCACACTGTCCCAGAGAGTGTTCCACCCCCCGCTTAGCCACTGGAGCGACGTCCCTCAGTGGAGCCGACTTCTAAAAGTTCCAATTTTGTGCTCCACTGCTCTATCACTTGCCAGAAGCGGCCAACGGAGGTCCCCTCACCTGCCATCTTCCTCCTGAATATTGCCTCGGATTCACTTCTCTGCACGTCCTACCTTCCAGAAAGGGTCGCTTTTCTGTTCAGAGAGTTGTTGCTATTCTTTTCTTTGATCTCCTGTTGAGTTCATAGGTGTTCAGAATGGTTTGGTCCCTATCCAGCTGAATTCCTGAGACTAATCGAAATCCAGGTCTCCTACTCCTCTGCCATCTTGCTCCATGCCCATGATAGTTAATTTTATATGTCAACTTGGCTGGGCTACATTGCCCAGATGGTCATATTTTCTGGGAATTCCTGTGAGCGTGTTTTTGAATAAGTTAAAATCTAAATCAGTGAACTTTGAGTAAAGCAGATTGTCCTCCATAATCTGGATGGGGCTCATGCAATCAGGTGAAGTCCTCAATGAAACAAAAGGATTGACCACCTCTTTAGTAAGACAGAATTCTCCAGATGATTACCTTTGTACTGAAACTGTAGCATCAGCTCACCCTGGGTCTCTAATCTGATGGTTTCTAGACCTGAAGTACAACATCAATTCTCACTGGGTTTCCAGCCTACTGGCCTTTTCTTTCCAGGTTTTGAACTTGCTAACCTCCATAATTATGTGATTCAATTCCTTATAATAAATCTAATTATAAGAAATAATCATACACATCCTACTGGTCCTGTTTTTCTGGGGAACCCTGAATAACTGAGTATAAAAGACTGATAATGGCAATTCAAGATAATAAAAATGTCATTAATGAATAAAGTACACCCATGATATTCCACATTATTAAAGAATAATTTTTTTGAAAAAAAAAGTCCTGAATTAAAAAAAAATCTTAAGAAACCCTAATAAAAAACATTGAGATATAATATGATTAATATATTAGACTTTATAAATAAATAAGGAACAATCTTAAAGGCATCTTGGCCTCAAAGTCACCCATAAAAGTAGAGAAACAGACTGGCTTTGGCCTTTGCCAAGTGAAGTGCTTATAAGATAGTGCATAATGTATATGTAGGATGCATAGAACAGCTTCTCTTGATGGCATAAAAATTCCAACAAATTTTTATCTAGTCAAGTTGCCATTATAGTATAAAACCATTTGTACTTTTTCAAGAATTTTGAGACTATAGTATGTATGGGACTTTGAGGCACTATGCTTTAAGCCAGTACAGCAAAACAGAAATGAAACAATTTAACAGATTTATGTAGAAAACCACAGGACCATATCGATAGTTCCAAAAATATCATTTGGTCAAACTCAACATCCATTCATGATAAAAACTAGGATGTAGAAAACTTCCTTGATCTCTCTGTGCCCCCTCACATGAGCATAAAAAATAAAAACAGCCATCTGCAAAGTAGAAAGAGTGCTCTCACCAGATGCCACATCTGCTGGTGCCTTGATCTTAAACTTCCTAGCCTCCAGAACTGTGAGAAGTAAGTGTACATTGTTCAAGCCACCTCGTTTATGGCATATTTATTAGAGCATGAACTGACTAAAATAGCCTGTCAGATTAGAAATAGTGCAAGGCTGTCTGCCCTCACTATTTCTAGCAAACTTTTTTCCTAGAGTTCCTAGAGAGTTCAATAGGAGAAAGAATAATAAAGGGCACACTGTTTTGAAAGAAAAATCATGTCCTTTTTTTTTTCAGTGACCTAACTCAGTACATAGAAAATTTTAAACAATCTCCACCAAAGTTATCAGTACTAATAAGAAAGTCTAACAAGGTCACACGAAATAAAGAAATTGATATGGTTAAAATATTTATTTTCCTCAAACGGATCTGTAGATTCAGTGTAATCCCAAACAAAATTCCAGAAAACACTTTTGTGGAAATTGTTCTCAATTTTATAAAGAGCGATGCAAACTACTCTCATAGTTTTAAAAATAAGAACAAGATGAAGGACTTACATTATTTTTTTCTTAAAGAGCCAGAGAGTAAATATTTTTGATTTGTGGGGCAGATGGTCTGTTGCAGCTACTTCACTCAACATTTGTGGCATGAAGAGAGCGTAGAGGATGTATAAACAAATGGGTATGCCTCTGTAACAATAAAATATTTTTCTATAAAACAGGTGGCCATATCTCAGGCCATAGTTTGCTGACCCCTGCTATAGAGATGCATATTGTGTTATTGATATAAATGTAGACATATAGATCAGTAGATCAGAATAGATCAGAAATACACCCACATGCTGTGGCTGATTGATTTTCCACGAAGGTGCTAATAAAGACTTTGAAAGACTAAAGAAGGACCTATTCAATGAGTGGTGCTAAAATACTTGATATTCACATGAAATAAAATCAATTTTAGCCCTTATTCAGAAAAACTGAATTAGAGCATGGACTTAAATGTCAAAGCTAAACAAAATTTCTGGGGAACTTAAGAGAAACCAAATTAATGAGCCATAAGCCTGTGAAAGATGTTCAGTTATGAAAGATGTTCAATATCATTCATTAATCATCAGGGAACTGCAAATTAAAACCTCAATGAGATATTTATGCCGACCAATAGGGATGGATACAATGACAGAGACTTATAATACCAAATACAGGCAAAAATATGGAGTAATTGGCACTCTTTTTATTTCTTGGTAAAAATGGAGAATAATCAAACTGTTTTAAAAAGAAATCTGGCATTTTTCAGAGGAATGTTGAAAAAGAAAAGCAGAGCTGTGGCATCACAATTCTGGACTTCCAGCTCTATTACAAAGCTGTCATCATCAAGACAGTATGGTACTGGCACAAAAACAGACACATAGATCAATGGAACAGAATAGAGAGCCCAGAAATGGACCCTCAACTCTATGGTCAACTAATCTTTGACAAAGCAGGAATGTCCAATGGAAAAAAGTCTCTTCAACAAATGGTGTGGGGAAAATTGGACAGCCACATGCAGAAGAATGAAACTGGACATTTCCTTACACCACACACAAAAATAGACTCAAAATGGTTGAAAGACCTCAGTGTGAGACAGGAGTCCATCAACATCCTAAAGGAGAACACAGGCAGCAACCTCTTCAACCTCTAGTCGCAGCAACTTCTTCCTAGAAACATCGACAAAGGCAAGGGAAGCAAGAGGAAAAATGAACTATTGGGACTTCATCAAGATAAAAAGCTTTTGCACAGCAAAAGAAATAGTCAACAAAACCAAAAGACAACCAACAGAATGGGAGAAGATATTTGCAAATGACATATCAGATAAAGGGCTAGTACCCAAAATCTATAAAGAACTTATCAAACTCAACACCCAAAGAACAAATGATCCAATCAAGAAATGGGCAGAAGACATGAACAGACATTTTTCCAAAGAAGACATCCACATGGCCAACAGACACAGGAAAAAGTGCTCAGCATCACTCGGCATCAGGGAAATCCAAATCAAAACCTCAATGAAATAATCACCTCACACCAGTCAGAATGGCTAAAATTAACAAGTTAGGAAATGACAGATGTTGGTGGGGATGCGGAGAAGGGGGAACCCTCCTACACTGTTGGTGGGTATGCAAGCTGGTGCAACCACTCTGGAAAACAGTATGGATGTTCCTCAAAAAGTTGAAAATAGAGTTACCGTACGATCCAGCAATTGCACTACTGGGTATTTACCCCAAAGGTACAAATGTAGGGATCTGAAGGGGTATGTGCACCCCGATGTTTATAGCAGCAATGTCCACCATAGCCAAACTGTGGAAAGAGCCAAGATGTCCATCCACAGATGAATGGATAAAGAAGATGTGATATATATATATATATATATATATATACACACACACACAATGGAATACACACACACACACAAACACACACAATGGAATATTATGCAGCCATCAAAAGGAATGAGATCTTGCCATTTGCAACGACGTGGATGGAACTGGAGGGTATTATGATGAGCGAAATAAGTCAATCAGAGAAAGACATGTATCATATGATCTCACTGATATGAAGAATTCTTAATCTCAGGAAACAAACTGAGGGTTGCTGGAGTGGTGGGGGGTGGGAGGGATGGTGTGGCTGGGTGATAGACATTGGGGAGGGTATGTGCTATGGTAGCACCGTGAATTGTGTAAGGCTGTTGAATCACAGACCTGTACCTCTGAAACAAATAATACATTATATGTTACAAAGAAAAAGAAAAGAAGAAGAAGAAGATAGCAGGAGGGGAAGAATGAAGTGGGGGGAATTGGAGGGGGAGATGAACCATGAGAGACTATGGACTCTGAGCAACAAACTGAGGGTTGTAGAGGGAGGGGGTGGGGGGATGGTTTAGCCTCGTGATGGGTATTAAAGAGGGCACGTTCTATGTGGAGCACTGGGTGTTATATACAAACAATGAATCATGGAACACTACATCAAAAACTAATGATGTAATGTATGGTGATTAACATAACATAAAAAAAGAGAAAAAAAGAAAGAAATCTGGCATTTTTGTCCTACTTTACACACCCATAATTACCATATGACTCAGGTATTCCCTTTTAAGAATTTTCCAAGAAATTTAAAGAACATAATTGCACAAAGACCTCTACATGGATATGCATAGTTTTATTTATAATAGCTACAATTTCTAAATAATCCAAGTGATCATCAACAGGTAAATGTATAAAGAAATTGGGATATAATTGTAAAATGACACACTACTTAGCAATAAAACTAATGAATTATTAAGAATCACAGCATAACAGATAAATGCTGAGTGAAAGAAGCCAGATATAAGAGTATGTGACATATGATTCCAGTTTTATGAAATTCTAGAATAGATTATTCTAACCTATGGTTAGAGAGAGCAGATCATTAATTGCCTTGAGTTATGTGTGCTCTTGACTTGGAAGAGGGTGATGGAAACATTCTTTGTCTTATTTATAGAAATGGTTACATGGGTATATACATTAATATCAATTTATATAACTGTGATAGAGTTAACATAAATAAAGTATAAAAACAATGAGAAATTAAAGGCAATTTGGGAGAAAGATGATGGGAGTTAATTTAGCTTGAAGGTTGGAGGAGGGTCTAAGAGGAAAGTTTTGAGAAAAGGAAACATGGCTTTTCCTTCATTTCACTAACTTTTTTGAGGATTCTAATTATAAAGAATATAAGAGGAAAGCTTTTGATTTGTTCCTAAAATTTTTATTTGGAATCTCACCTTATTTTTTCAGGGGCCTCCATCATCTTATTTTGCTATCACTTATATCTATATCTTTATGTATCTGTAGCGAACTATCCTATCTATCTATCATCTATCTATCTGCCTATCATCATCTGTCTGTCTATCCCTTTCTCTCTGTGTGTGCGTGTGTGTGTGTATATATGTGAGAATAACAAACAATATAAGAATTTTTTCTTATAGAATGTTTTATTTTTATGTTTTATTTAAATGTTTTATTTTTATGTTTTATTTAATTCATGTCCTCTGTTTTACAGAAAGATTCAGATGAACTATTGGAAAGAATTCTGAAAATACAAATCATTATGGATAAAGCTTTGGTATGCATTATTGATATTGATAATATTTTTGTTTTGTGTTTAAATTCAAAGGGAATATGAAAATGAAAATTCCACTTGTCTGAAATACAGGTATATTTTACTCTGTTCAAAATATGTATCTGAGTGTAGCAGGACATAAAGAAATGTCAATTGCCTTTGCATTGGCATTGAGGGGACTAGTATTTATAGTATTGATTTCAAAATCAATATAGAATTCTAGCAAAGATGTATAATTTGTATGTATGAAGAGTTCTACTACATTATAATCTAGTCAATTATAATGAGCTGCATATATTTCTGGATCCGCCCCAAATAGTGATGAAACTCTTACATAAATTAATTTTTATTTTTAAAATAAGCTATTTAATTATTGAATTGGAGATTCCTGTTATTAAAAAGTATCTTTTATAAGATTATTTTATGCTTTATAATTTCTTGGATTCTCTTAAATTCTCTGATGGAAATTTTATATTTTAAAAATGGGAAGAATTATTCATAGGAATGTTCATTTAGTTAGGGAATATATTTTTTAAAGATTTTATTTATTTATTTGAAAGAAAGAGCATGAGCAGAGTGAGGGCAGAGGGAGAAGCAGACTCCCCGTTGGTCAGGGAGCCCATGGTGAGACTCCATCCTGGGACTCCGAGATCATGACCTGAGCTGAAGGCAGACACTTAACCAATGAACCACCCAGGTGCCCCAGTTAGGGAAATTTTTGTTTATATAATCAGTTTTTAGCAAAGCCATTATGTTTAGCAATTATGAAATCTGATCTTTCATTATTACTGATATTTTTGCATAAGGTCTGTCAATAAGTGCATAATTTTCAAAATTAGTTTTTGTTGATAAAAGGAAATATTTAGATCTTTACATAATTTTTTATAAAAACAGCAGGAAAAAGTAGACAACATAATAATAAAGAAAAAAGCACATATAATTTTATATGCACATTTCCTTTCTTTTATTTAAACATGTATGTGTAAGTTCTTATACCTTTGTTTTGTATATGCTGTTCTGTAAATTATTTTATAATGTTTTCCCACATATTAATGAAATATATTATTTCAATTTAATTTTAACATTCACCTAGTGTCTGATTAATATATTTAATATAATTTAATGTATTTTACTAGCTAATGCCCTTTGGGGGCATTTAGATTTAGGTTTTGGTTGTTACATGAGGAATAATACTCACAAGCATTGAAATTATGCTCTGCCACAGCTGCCCCCATGAAGTTGCTAAAATTAAATCTAGACGGCCTACTTTCCTCTCTCCATTTAACTGAATACCTTTTTCCTTTCCAATAAAAACAGAAGGCATTTTCAATGCAAATGTCATCATGAGAAAACAACAACAAAGAACTCTAGAGCTTTTATATCTTATGATTAGTATTCCCTCTTTTTTATGTTTATCTGTCTTAAATTTTAAAGTATGACTTTGTAAACTATTTTTTTCCTTACTCAGATAATCCCTGCTTTTTCATTAGAATGTTTAGTTGATTTATGTTTATCAAAATTACTAATACTGTGGATGTAGGTTAAGTACTGCTATGCTCTTAGTGTTCTACTCTTCCTATTAGTTATTTGTTCTTTTGTTCCTCCTTTACTACCCTTGGATTAATGGGTTATTTTTAGTTTTTATCTTTATCTCCTATATTGGTTTTTTCTGTGATCTCTCTTTATCCCCCACATCTTACCCCAGTGGTTTCTTTATTGGTTTGAATTTACATTCCTAACTAGAATTAATATTATATCACTTCACATATAATGTAAAAGCTTTATAACACTAAAGTTCCATTTAACCCTGATGTGGATATTAACTCCTTAACAGATACAGCATTTGCAGATATCTTCTCTTGTTCAGTAGGTTTCTTTTCTGTTTTGTTAATGATTTCTTTCACCATGCAAAGCTTTTTTTTCCCCAAAAGCTTTTCATTTTGATGTAGTTCCAATAGTTTATTTTTGCTTTTGTTTCCCTTGCCTTAGAATAAATATCTAGAAAAATGTTGCTATGGTTGATGTCAGAGAATTATTCCCTGTGCTCTCTTCTAGGATTTTTATGATTTCATGTCTCACATTTACATCTTTACATTTTGAGTTTAGTTTTGTGTATGATGTTAGAAAGTGGTCCAGTTTCATTCTTTTCATGTAGCTGTCCAGTTTTTGCAACATCATTTATGGAACAAATTGTTTTTTCCCCATCATATATGCTTGCCTTCTTTGTCATAGATTAACTGGCTATATAATTGTGGGTTTATTTCTGGGCTTTCTATTCTGTACCATTGATCCATGTGTCTACTTTTGTGCCAATACCATATTGTTTTGATTACTACAGCTTTGTAATATATCTTGAGATATGGAATTGTGTTACCTCCAGCTTTGTTCTTCTTGCTTAACATTGCTTTGGCTATTTGGGATCTTTGTGGTTCCATTACAGAGCCATGAAATAGAATGACGTCATGCTATTTGTGACAACATGGATGGATCTAGAAGCTATTGTGTTAAATGATGTAAATCAGACTGAGAAAAACAAGTACCATATGATTTTACTCATATGTGGAATCTAAAAAAATAAAATAAACAAGAAGCAGAATTAGACATATAAACATAGAGAAAAAACTGATGGCTGCCAAAGTGGAGGGAGTTGGGGATTAGGTAAAATGGGTGAAAGGGAGTGGGAGATACAGTCTTCTAGTTATGGAATGAATGTTATGGGAATAAAAGGCACAGCATAACATTAGAAATAGAGTCAATGATATTGTAATAGCTTTGTATGGTGACAAATAGGAGCTACATTTGTGGTGAGCATAGGGTAATGTTTATACTTTTGGAATTACTATGCTGTACACCTGAAACTGATGTAACGTTTTGTGTCAACTGCACTCAAATAAAGAATTAATGAAAATAATTGTAAAAATAAACCTATGTGATTTTTTTAAACCAAACTTATCAATTTATACAGGACCTAAGGACCATAAACTCTTTTGTAATTTCTCGGCACCCTGTGGTCTCAAATCCAGCTTCTAATTTTTTTAATTTTTTATATAAATTCAATTAGCCAACATATAGTACATCAATAGTTTCAGGTGTAGTGTTCTGTCTGTGATGTTATTATATTTTACTTTGCCATGTGTTATAAACCACAAAATAAATTATTTTTTAAATATTCAATTGTTTGAAGAAATTAAGGAAAAGAAAAAAGAATTTAATTTTTCCCTCATGTTTACCATTTTCTTTTTTTTAATTATTTTTTAAAATTCTTTTTTCTATTTTTTTTTAAAGATTTATTTATTTTGAGAGAGTGAGAATGAGAGAGAGAGAGAGAGAGTACATGAGAGGGGGGAGGGTTAGAGGGAGAAGCAGGCTCCCCGCTGAGCAGGGAGCCCGATGAGGGACCTGATCCCAGGACTTCAGGATCATGACCTGAGCCGAAGGCAGTGGCTTAACCAACTGAGCCACCCAGGCGCCCCCATGTTTACCATTTTCAAAGCTCTTCTTTCCTTCTTATAAGTCTGTGTTTCTGATATTTCTGTTTAGCTTGTTGATGAATTTGCTTCAGCTTTTGCTCATCTGAAATCATTTTTATTTCATCTTCACTTTTTAAATATTTTATTTGGAAATATTTTCAAACTTTCAAAAAAGTTGCAAGAATTGTGCTATGGTGAGCGATGTGAATTGTGTAAGACTGTTGAATCACAGATCTGCACCTCTGAAACAAATAATACATTATATATTAAAAAAAAAAAGAAGATAGCAGGAGGGGAAGAATGAAGGGGGGAATCGGAGGGGGAGATGAATCATGAGAGACAATGGACTCTGAAAAACAAACTGAGGGTTCTAGAGGGGAGGGGGATGGGGGATGGGTTAGCCCAGTGATAGGTATTAAAGAGGGCATGTTCTGCACGGAGCGCTGGGTGTTATACGCAAACAATGAATCATGGAACACTACATCAAAAACTAATGATGTACTGTATGGTGATTAACATAATAAAAAAAGGCAAGAAATAGTTATACTCTATTAGGATTTATTAATATTGTATCCCATTATCACTTGTGCTCTATTTGAAAGTAAGTTGTAAATTGCATCATGGAGCTTTTTTTTTTTCAGTGTATGTTTACCTAGAATAAGATCATTATCTTATATAACCACAATAGGGTTATCCATGTAAGGAAAAATAACATTGTTAAAATACTTTTTATCAAGTCTACCATAACTTAATTGCGTTATAGTTGGACAATGTGATCTAAGTGACAATGTTTTATATTCAAAGAACTCTTTAATGGCCTAATATGGGTGAATTTATACAAAACTTCCATGTATGTTTGAAAAATATATATATGTGTATATATATATACACATTCTTTCATTGTTTTATATAAGCCTTTATTCACCTTCACTCATACCACACATGCTGCACTGTGCATAAATATACAATATGATTTATTGGAAAAGAGAAATAGCAAAGTACAAATAGTTTCTAGAGACCTAGGAGGATAACATCTCTTTTGTCTGTATCAGACAACTCTATCCATTACATTTTTTTTTCTGTTAGTAGTTTTTGGCAGACCTGCTGCAGATTTTTGAAGCTCTCAAGCTGCCACTTTTCATGTTTTCACCAAAAACTTAGAAATGTGTGTTCACATACAACTAAAGTATTTAAGAGAAAATATGTGATTTTTGTCTCCTTGAATGAAGACAATTGCTTGAATTTATTTTTATTATTATGGTACATTGTTTATCCAGGATATGTAGTATGTAATCTTATTGTAATGAAGATAAATGGTGACATATGATATAGCAGGTAAAAATGACTTAGTAGCTTAGAGATTTGAGTCCTGCTTCTTATCTTTAGTAGTTATATGATCTTGGAAACTTACCTTTCAAACCTCCATTTTATATGTGTAAAGAGGAAAATAATCACAACCTTCTCATTTTAATATTATTGATTAATATGCAAGCTCCCTAGGTTTAAGCTTAAAACTTACTAAGCCATTGATAAACCTTAATTCTGTTTTTTTTCCTTTCACTGAGCACCACCTTATTTTAACATTTTATATCCATTTAAAATGTGGTACTTTAAAGAGGGTACTTTAAAATGGAGCACTGGGTGTTATACGCAAACAATGAATCATGGAACACTGTTCTAGAGGGGAGTGGGGAAGGGGATGGGTTAGCCTGGTGATGGGTATTAAAGAGGGAATGTTCTGCATGGAGCACTGGGTGTTATACATAAACAATGAATCAGGGAACACTACATCAAAAACTAATAATGTAATGTATGGTGATTAACATAACAATAAAAATAAAAAAACTAATGATGTAATGTGTGGTGATTAACATTAACAATATAAAATTAAAAATAATTAATTAAAAAAATAAAATGTGGTACTTTAGTAATTTTCAGTAGTGAAACAAAATTTGTCTTTCAGTTTGATTACATGGGCTCTGAAGTGGCATTTGCAGCTGAGAAAGTTGTCCATATCTTTGGTCTTATCAACATTGTAAGTATTTATGTTTCATTTAAATATTAAACATTCCTGTTAATGCAATAACATTGTTTGTATAAATAACATTTTCAATTTTATTAAAAAGTATATTTCTACCAACTAGTTTCACCCACCAATGGATTCCATTTCCAAAAATGAGTAAATTGAATCTATTAGCATTAGGTATAGAGATGTAATATAATACTTATGACTACCTAAACCTGTATGTGGTGTATCTTCTATTTTTAGATGTTTTCCCAGCTTAAAGTGACTGTGAAGCTAACTTCTTTGGAGCTCTGGTCAGATCAAAATAAGATTTCAACTAAGGGGGATGCAGATGAAGTACTACAAAGACTTGTTTCATGGAAAGAACAATTTTTGTTTCAAAGATCTCATGATATGACATATTTATTAATGTGAGTGCATTTTTTGCATTGATATAGGGCTTATCAAATTATATGATATGTTAACTATCAAAATTATATATAAAATGTGTTATGTATAATGACAAGAAACCTCAAAAATTGTACATATACTGTTAGCAAAATGCAAAATATAAAAATCTAATAACAATGTAAGACACTAAAACATGGTAGGCCATTATTCTCAGAGTAGACTGTTCATCCATGGAAATGTAATAAACTTGAAAATTTGGAAAGCCTTGGTAGAGACATGGGGCCTCAAGGGTTTTAAAGATTTTCTCAGAGGTAAGTAATTGAAACCATCATTTTAACATTAAATAAAATATAAATTAGTTAATAGAATTCAGTAATTGCATATAAAGTGGTTACAATGCAAAACATTTAAATAGTAATATGGTTACCTTCTTTTTTTTTAAGATTTTATTTATTTATTTGAGAGAGAGAATGAGATAGAGGGAGAGCATGAGAGGGGAGAGGGTCAGAGGGAGAAGCAGACTCCCTGCTGAGCAGGGAGCCCGATGCGGGACTCGATCCCGGGACTCCAGGATCATGACCTGAGCTGAAGGCAGTTGCTTAACCAACTGAGCCACCCAGGCGCCCCTCCTTCTGATATATACTGACCCAAGGTGTAGCTATATAACTGCAAGCATTGTATCTTTCAAAAGTCTTCTTTTTGCTTGACTAATTTGATTACATGGAAAAATTAAAACGTAATTCTGAAGGTCTTAAGCAATATGGAATACATTTATACATCTATTGGTGTTTCCTGTGGCATTTAAGGTCAGATTTAGGGACTTAGGAGCAATATTAATAGGACTGAAATGGTGAGGACACTTTCTGTGCCCTATCTCTTTTTGTTAGCATACTGCACGTTCTCTTTTCTCTCCCTGTCCTCCAATCCGATATTTTTTACACACCTTAAAGGACCACTGTGTGCAAATCATGGCAGTAGGTTATCGTGACTTGTACACTTTAGAATTATATCCATCTAGTGGTGGCAACTGTGATGATTAATGTTTTGGAAGGATTAGGCACTGTTGGGTTTTGGGCTGTGTATCATATAATGTTAAAGTAGACTTTAGAACTTAAATGTGATATTCAAGTTTCAAAAAACAGCTTTCTTTACTGAGGAATCCAATTCTTAAAAGGTCATTAAGTTATTAATAATTTAAAATACATTTATTTACAAGAAAAATTTTGTTATTTAGTTATAGGGATCATCCTAATTACGTGGGAGCAACATATCATGGAATGGCATGCAATCCAAAATTCGCTACAGGAATTGCTCTGGTATGCATTTTACTCCCAACTATTCAGTAATTATATCATATTTTGAAAGTTAATATCCACTTCAAGGAGCCAAATACATATAGTATATTTACCATGCTGTTTTGACACATTTTTATAAAATATTTTTATTTGGATTTTGAAACTCAAATATTACAATTTTTAAAAGTTTTTTTTGTGGTAAAATACACAGAACATGAAATTTATGATCTTATAGTAATGTTATGTGTGTTCCATTGCTGTGTAACAGATCTCCAGAACTCTTCGTCTTGCATATCTGTAGCTTTGTACCTTTTAACCAACATGGCCCCATTTTCCAAACCCTCTAGCCCCTGGTATCCACCATTCTACTGTCTGCTTCTGTGAGTTGACATTTTTATTCCACATATAATGGTGATCATATAATATTTGTCTTCAAATGTCTGGCTTATTTCTCTTAATATAGTACCATCTAGGTTCATCCATGTCATTGCAAATAGCAGAATTTCATTATTTTTATGGCTGAATAACATTCCATTCTATGTGTGTATATATAGGTGACATTTTATTTTTCCATTCTTCTGTCAATGAACACTTAAGCTGTTTTCAACACCTTGCTATCATAAATAATGCGCAATGAATGTGGGAGTGCAGATATATCTTTATGATACTGATTTGAGTTATTTTGGATAAAAATGCAAAAGTGGGTTTGATGGATCATATGGTAATCCTATCTTTAATATTTTGAACCATCATACTGATTTTGAGAGTGGTTGTGCAATTTTATAATCCCACCAGCAGTTCACATTATGGTCATCAAATCCTCACCAACACTTGTTATTTTCTGTGGTTGCCTTTTTTTTTTTAATGGTAGCCATTCTATTGGGTATGTGGTGATATCTCAATGTGGTTTTGATTTGCTTTTCTATGATTATTAGTAATATTGAGAATTTTTCCATACGCTTTTTAGTCTTTTGTATATCCTCTCTGGAGAAATGTCTATTCAAGTCTTTAGCCCATTTTTGAATTGGTTTATATGAATTTGATTTTTTTATTCTTGGATTTTAGGAGTTCTTTATATTTTGGATGTTAATCCGTTACCAGATATATGATTTGCAAACATTCCCCCTCATTTTGTAGGTTGCCTTTATACTCTGTTGATCATGTCCTTTGAAACACAAAAGTTTTATGTTTGGTGTAGTCCCGTTTGTCCATTTTTGCTTTTGTTGCCTGTACTTTTGGCATCATATCTAAGAAATCATTGTCAAACCTAATGTGATGAAGATTTCCCCCTATGTTTTCTTTTAGGAGTTTTATAGTTTGAGGTCTTACATTTGGATTTTTAAGACATTTTGAGTTAATTTTTGTATATGGTGAAATATAGAGGTCCAAATTCATTCTTCTGTATGTACATATCCAATGTTCCCATCACCATTTATTGAAAAAGCTATTTTTTCTCCATTGAATATACTTGTTGAAGAAACTGTCCTTTCTGCATTATGTCATCTTGGCACACTTTTATAGATCATTTAACCATATATGCAAGGGTTTATTTCTAGGCTCTCTAATCTATTTCAGTGATATACATATCTATCTTTATGCCAGTACCATAATGTTCTGATTACTTTGCTTTATAATAATATGTTTTGAAATAAGGAAATGTGCATCCTT
This sequence comes from Callorhinus ursinus, assembly GCF_003265705.2. Lineage (NCBI taxonomy): Eukaryota > Metazoa > Chordata > Mammalia > Carnivora > Otariidae > Callorhinus > Callorhinus ursinus. The sequence goes on along the minus strand of NW_027397079.1, from coordinate 36,938,635 downwards.
CAACTCTATTCTTCTTTTTTTTTTTTGAAATTGACATGGTTATTTAGAGTCCCTTGAGACTCCATATTAATTTGGGGATTATTTTTTTCTATTTCTATTAACAGCTTAACTTCAATCGCATACAAAAGCACTACTTCTTTATAATTCTACTTCACACTTTATGTTACTACATAGATTATAGGATTTGTTTGGTTTGGTTTGGTTTGGTATTTGTCCTTCCAATTCTATACAATATTTAAAAGTCAATTTATTCACCAAAATTACAATACTGCATGTTACAATATTTGTCCATGTATTTACCTGTATTAGAGAACTTTATAATTTCCTTTTATTTTAGGTTGCTGTCTAGCATCCTTTCTTTTTGACATGACAGCCTCCATTTAACATTTCTTATAGATCAGGTCTAGTGGTAATTAACTTTTGTTCATTGCCTCAAATTTTATTTTTCTGAAAAAATGTTCATATCTTCATTATATTTTGAAATACAGTTTTGCCTGATAATGATAATTTTGGTTGACAGTTTCTTTCAGCACTTGAAAAGTATTCATCCCAATCCCTTCTGACCTATAAGGTTTCTCCTGAGAAATCTATTGATAATCTTATGGGCGCTCCCTTATATGTGACAAGTCAATTCTGTCTAGATGCTTTCAAGATTCTCTCCTTGTCTTTGGCTATTGGGAAACTTGGTGAGTCACTTTGGATTTCCTGGTTGGAATTTGTTGAGCTTCTTTTGTATGTTCACTCAGATTTCTGAAGTTTATACTCATTATTTCTCCAAATAAACTTTCTGTCCCTTTCTTTCTCTCTTCTCTTTCTCAGACTCATTATAGGAATAATACATATATTGGTCTGCTTGTTGATGTCAGTAGGTTTTTTAAATATTCTTCATTCTTTTTTTCTTTTTGTTTTTCTCACTGGATGATTTCAAATGATCAGTTTTCATGTCTTATTCTTTCTTTTGCCTGATCAAATCTGATTTTAAATGAATTTTTCAGTTCATTTATTGTTCTTTTCAGCTCTAGAATTTTTTTATAATAGTTAAAATCCCCTTGTTGATATCTATACCCATAATTTATTTAGATATGTATGGCTAGTTCATCATTTTAAAATCATTTAATGTAACCAATTCCATCAGTAGGCTAAACTAGAAAAATTGATCATATCAATAGATGCAGAAAAAGAATTTGACAAATCCAACACCATTTGTGATGAAATTTAGGAAAGGAGGTCTAGAAAGGAATTTCCTTAACATAAGAAAGAACATCTAGAAAAAAAACCTACAGCTAACACCTCAGTGGTGAGAAACTAACTGCTTTCCCAGTGAGATCAGGAACAAGGCAAGACTGTAACTTGCCAGTCCTTTTCAGCTTTGTACTGGAAGGGCAAAACAATGGTAACACAAAATGCTGTGAGGATGTAGAGCAACAGAAACTCTTATTCATGAAGATGGGAATGCTAAATGGTACAGCCACTGCAGAAGACAGTTTGGCAATTTCTTACTCTTACCATATGATCCAGCATTTATCCTCTTGTCAGTCACCCAAATGAGTTGAAAATATATCCACACAAAATCGTGTACATTTATAGCAGCTTCATTTGTAATTACCAAAAATTAGAAGGAAACAAGATGTCTTTTAATAAGTGAAATGATAAACACAATGGAATAAATACATATAAAGGAATATTTTATTCAGTGATTTAAGAAGTGGGCCAGTAAGCCATTAGAAGATATAGAGGAATCTAATATCATGTTCTTTTTTTTTATCTTTTTCTTTTATTTTCTTTTTACAATTTTGACCTTTTTTCCCCCCGGTTTCAGGTCCCTTCTTATTCTTTAGTGTATATTTTTCTAGGATAATTGTTACCCTGTTAGCATTTTGTTCTCTCATTCATCTATTCTCCTCTGGACAAAATGACAAGATGGAAAAAATCACCACAAAAAAAGAACAAGAGGCAGTACCGACTCCAGGGACCTAATCAATACAGACATTAGTAAGATGTCAGAACTAGAGTTCAGAATGATGAATATAAATACACAAGCTGGGCTTGAAAAAAGCATGGAAGATATTAGAGAAACCCTTTCTGGAGAAATAAAATAACTAAAATCTAACCAAGTCAAAATCAAAAAGGCTATTAATGAGGTGCAATAAAAAATGGGGGCTCTAACTGCTAGGATAAATGAAGCAAAGGGAGATTTAGTGATATATAAGACCAAATGATGGAAAATAAAGAGGCTGAGAAAAAGAGAGATCAACAACTATTGGATCATGAAGGCAGAAATCGAGAGATAAGTGATACCATAAGACTAAACAATATTAGGATAATTGGAATCCCAGAAGAAGAAGGAAGAGAGAGAGGGGCAGAAGGTATATTGGAGCAAATTATGGCAGAGAACTTCCTTAATTTAGGAAGGAAACAGGCATCGAAATCCAGGAGACACAGAGAACCGCCGCCCTCAAAATCAACAAAAATAGGTCAACACCCCAACATCTAATAGTAAAACTTATGAGTCTCAGAGACAAAGAGAAAATCCTGAAAGCAGCTTGGGATAAGAGATCTGTAACCTACAATGGTAGAAACATTAGATTGGCAACAGACTTATCCACAAAGACCTGGCAGGCCAGAAAGGACTGGCATGATATATTCAGACCACTAAAAGAGAAAAATATGCAGCCAAGAATACTATATCCAACTAGGCTGTCAGGAAAAAAAAAAGGGGGGGGGGAGAGATAAAAAACTTCCAGGACAAACAAAAACTAAAGGAATTTGCAAACACGAAACCAGCCCTACAAGAAATATTGAAAGGGGTCCTCTAAGCAAAGAGAGAGCCTAAAAGTAACATAGACCAGAAAGGAACACAGACAATATACAGTAACAGTCACCTTACAGGCAATACAATGGCACTAAATTCATATCTTTCAATAGTTACCCTGAATGTAAATGGGCTAAATGCCCCAATCAAAACACACAGGGTATCAGATTGGATAAAAAAACAAGACCCATCAATATGCTGTCTGCAAGAGATTCATTTTAGACCCAAAGACACCCCCAGCTTGAAAGTGAGAGGGTGGAAAACAATTTACCATGCCAATGGACACCAAAAGAAAGCTGGGATGTCAATCCTTATATCAGACAAATTAGATTTTAAAACAAAGACTGTAATAAGAGATGAAGAAGGACACTACATCATACTTAAAGGGTCTATCTAACAAGAAGATCTAACAATTGTAAATATCTATGCCCCTAACATGGGAGCAGCCAATTATATAAGCCAATTAATAACAAAAGCAAAGAAACACATCGACAACAATACAATAATAGTAGGGGACTTTAACACCCACCTCACTGAAATGGACAGATCATCTAAGCAAAAGATCAACAATGAAATAAAGACTTTAAATGACACACTGGACCAAAAGGACTTCACGGTTATATTCAGAACATCCATTCCAAAGCAACAGAATACACATTCTTCTCTAGTGCCCATGGAACATTCTCCAGAATAGATCACATCCTGGGTCACAAATCAGGTCTCAAATGGTACCAAAAGTTTGGGATCATTCCCTACATATGTTCAGACCGCAATGCTTTGAAACTGGATCTCAATCACAAGACGAAAGTCAGAACTCAAATACATGGAGGCTAAAGAGCATCCTACTAAACAATGAAAGGGACAACCAGGAAATTAAAGAAGAATTAAAAAAATTCATGGAAACAAATGAAAATGAAAACACAACTGTACAAAATCTTTGGGATGCAGCAAAGGCTGTCCTAAAAGGAAAGTATATAGCAATACAAGCCTGTCTCAAGAAACAAGAAAGGTCTCAAATACACAACCTAACCCTACACCTAAAGGAGCTGGAGAAAGAACAGCAAATAAAGCCTAAACCCAGCAGGAGAAGAGAAATAATAAAGATCAGAGCAGAAATCAATGAAATAGAAACCAAAAGAACAGTAGAACAGATCAACAAAACTAGGAGCTGATTCTTTGAAAGAATAAGATTGATAAACCCCTGGCCAGACTTATCAAAAAGAAAAGAGAACAGATGCAAATAATTAAAATCATGAATGAAAGAGGAGAGATCACAACCAACACCAAAGAAATACAAACAATTATAAGAACATATTATGAGCCACTATGTGCCAGCAAATTAGATAACTTGGAAGAAATGGATGCATTCCTAGAGATGTATAAACTACCAAAATTGAACCAGGAAGAAATAGAAAACCTGACCAGACATATAACCACTAAGGAAATTGAAGCAGTCATCAAAAATCTCCCAACAAACAAGAGCCCAGGGCAGATGGCTTCCCAAGGGAATTCTACCAAACATTTAAAGAATGAATGCCTATTCTTCTGAAACTGTTCCAAAATATAGAAATGGAAGGAGGAAAACTTCCAAACTCATTTTATGAGGCCACCATTACCTTGATCCCCATACCAGACAAAGACCCCATCAAAAAGGAGAATTACAGACCAATATCCTTGATGAACATGGATGCAAAAATTCTCACCAAAATACTAGCCAATAGGACCCAACAGTACATTAAAAGGATCATTCCGAATGACCAAATAGGATTTATCTGTGGGCTGCAAGTTTGGTTCAACATCTGCAAATCAATCAATGTGATACAATACATGAATAAAAGAAAGAACAAGAACTATATGATCCTCTCAGTAGATGCAGAAAAAGCATTTGACAAAGTACAGTATCCTTTCTTGTAAGGGATGGTCCTTATCACCAGGCAGGGATGTCCACTATCACCACTGCTATTCAACATAGTATTAGAAGCCCTAACCAAAGCAATCAGACAACAAAAAGAAATAAAAGGCATCCAAATCGGCAAATAAGAAGTCAAACTTTCACTGTTTGTAGATAATATGATATTTTATGTGGAAAACCAAAAAGACACCACCTCAAAACTGCTAGAACTCATACAGGAACACAGTAAAGTGGCAGGATAGAAAATCAATGACCAGAATCAGTGGCATTCCTATTCACCAACAACAAGACAAAAGAAAGAGAAATTAAGGAGTGAATCCCATTTAAAATTGCACCCAAAACCATAAGATACCTAGGAATAAATATAACCAAAGAGGCAAAGAATCTGTACTCAGAAAATTATAAAATACTCATGAAAGAAATTGAAGAACACACAAAGAAATGGAAAAACATTCTATGCTCATGGATTGGAAGAACAAATATTGTGAAGATGTCAATGCTACCTAGAGCAATCTACACATTCAATGCAATCCCTATCAAAATACCATCCACTTTTTTCAAAGAAATGGAACAAATAATCCTAAAATTTGTATTGAACCAGAAAAGACCCCAAATAGCCAGAGGAATCTTGAAAAAGAAAGCAAAGCTTGTGGCTTCGCAATTCTGGACTTCAAGCTCTATTACAAAGCTGTCATCATCAAGACAGTATGGTACTGGCACAAAAACAGACATGTAGATCAATGGAACAGGAGAGCCCAGAAATGGACCTTCAACTCTATGGTCAAATAATCTTCGACAAAGCAGGAAAGAATGTCCAATGGAAAAAAGACAGTCTCTTCAACAAATGGTGTTGGGAAAATTGGACAGCCACATGCAGAAGAATGAAACTGGATCACTTTCTTACACCACACACAAAAATAGACTCAAAATGGTTGAAAGACTTCAATGTGAGACAGGACTCCATCAAAATCCTAAAGGGGAACACAGGCAGCAACCTCTTCGACCTTAGCTGCAGCAACTTCTTCCTAGAAACATGACCAAAGGCAAGGGAAGCAAGGGCAAAAATGAACTATTGGGACTTCATCAAGATAAGAAGTTTTTGCACAGCAAAAGAAACAGTCACAAAACCAAAAGACAACTGACAGAATGGGAGAAGATATTTTGCAAATGTCATATCAGATAAAAGGCTAGTATCCAAAACCTATAAAGAACTTATGAAACTCAACACCCAAAGAACAAATGATCCAATCAAGAAATGGGCAGAAGACATGAGTAGACATTTTTCCAAAGAAGACATCCAAATGGCCCACAGACACTTGAAAAAGTGCTCAACATTGCTCTGCATCAGGGAAATACAAATCAAAATCTCAATGAGATACCACCTCACCCCAGTCAGAATGGCTAAAATTAACAAGTCAGGAAATGATAGATGTTGGTAGGGATATAGAGAAAGGGGAACCCTCCTAGACTTTTGGTGGGAATGCAAGCTGGTGCAACCACTCTGGAAAACAGTATAGAGGTTCCTCAAAAAGTTGAAAATAGAGCTACCATATAACCCAGCAATTGCACTACTGGGTATTTACCCCAAAGATACAAATGTAGTGATCCAAATGGGTATGTGCAGTCCAATGTTTATAGCAGCAATGTCCACAATAGCGAAAGTATGGAAAGAGTCAAGATGCCCATCAACAGATGAATGGATAAAGGAGGGGTGGTGTATATATATATACACAATGGAATATCATGCAGCCATCAAAAAGTAAGAAATCTTGCCATTTGCAATGACATCGATGGAACTGGAGGGTGTTATGCTGAGCGAAAGAAGTCAATCAGAGAAAGACATGTATCATATGATCTCACTGATATGAAGAATTCTTAATCTCAGGAAACAAACTGAGGGTTGCTGGAGTGGTGGGGGCTGGGAGGCGTGGGGTGCCTGGGTGATAGACATTGGGGAGGGTATGTGCTATGGTGAGTGATGTGAATTATGTAAAATTGTTGAATGACAGACCTGTACCTCTGAAAGAAATAATATAGTATCTTTTAAAAAAAAGAAGATAGTAGGAACGGAAAAATGAAGGGGGGGAATCAGAGGGGGAGACGAACCCTGAGAGACTGTCGACTGTGAGAAACAAACTGAGGGTTTTAGAGGGGAGGGGGTTGGGGAGATAGGTTAGCCTGGTGATGGGTATTAAAGAGGGCAGGTATTGAATGGAGCACTGGGTGTTATATGCAAACATGAATCATGGAACACTACATCAAAAACTAATGATGTAATGTATGGTGATTAACATAACATAATAAAATAAAAAAAAAAGAAAATTAGAAATAATACAGCCCAGAAATAAAAAAATAAAAAAGAAGTGCTACTTGCCAGATGTTCTAGTATTCTGCCTTTTGAAGAAAGTTAATTTGATTTTCCCTCCTAAAACTATTTCTGTAGTCAAAACTAATTGCCAAGTCAACCTTTACGAATCTGTGTATTTTTTTCTGAATGTTCATTTGAAAAGTAATATAGTTACTGAAGCAATGCTTATTCTTATCAATTTAAAAAGACTTTAGGGGCACCTGGTTGGCTCGGTCAATTAAGGGTCCAACTCTGGATTTTGTCTCAGGTCATGATCTCAGGGTCATGAGATTGAGCCCCATGTTGGTTCTCTCTCAAATAAATAAATAAATAAATAAATAATAAAAATAAATTAAAAACAAATTTAAAAAATAAAAAATGGGATTTAAATCAGTAATGTCTTAAAATCATGAGACTACATTAATCTTTTTTTATTTTTCAATGCCATTTGGACTAAAAATGCTATGACTCAAAGATAATAACAACATTTACCTTTTTTTCCATATTTTTAAGCAAATAATGAGCTTTGGTGTATTGGTTCTTTTTTTTTAATTTGTATTTGCATTTACTTGAAAAGGTAAAATACGTGAAGAAACAACTTAGATAACAATTCTGATTTTTTTTTCTTTTTAGTATCCACAGATAACCTTAGAGGCATTTTCAGTTGTTATGACACAGTTGCTTGGAGTTAGTCTGGGATTAACATATAATGATGATATCTTCACTTGTTACTGCCCAGGAACTACATGCATAATGAACACCAAAGCAATGTAAGGTTTTATTTTTGTCAAATCTATATCTTCTCTTGGGAAATGTTGTAGTATTTTTAAATGTATAATCTCTTTCAGGATAACCTGATTAAGAATATTTTTTATTAAATAAACATGCACTTATTTAATGTTTATTAAAGGAAGAGAGTATTTGATAGTGTAGAAAATGTGCTTAATCATTCTATATTCTATGTGATAGTGTAGAGAGAAGGTGGATGTTGATGATGACTTTCTGGGTAAAATTTATTCATTCACCCCCAGATTTTTAATGAGTATCTACTGTGTCCCGGTTATTGTGTTAGTTTGATTTACAAATGATTAACAAGATAGATAAGTCCTAAATATATTAGTCCATCAGGGACAGAAAATTAAAAAGTGGACACAAGAACAAACAAAATCTAAACAGTTTATGATAGCCAAGAAAAAAATGAATAGGGAAAATATGGGGAGAAAAAACTTTCTGATAAAGTGGTCTAGGAATAATTATGGAAATAATTATGTCGGGATCTGAAAGAGAAGGAACAAATCTGGTTATTAAAGAGCTCAATGAAAACTTTTCAGTGAAACTTTTCTGTTATACTTGGATAACAACAAGCTTGAAAACTTGACAGACTGAAATAAGGAGGTTGCAGGGAGGATAAAAATGAAAAAAAAAAAACTGGGACTATAAGGAAGAATGTTTTAGACATAAGAAAAAGAAGTAACATAGAGTGAAGACTAAAGAATTAGTCAGGGGAAGAAGTCCAGGATGTGATAAAGGAATGTAAGAAAGAGTCTGATCATGCATTCATGATGTGGGAACTGGGATTTTATAATAAATAAAATGAACTATATTCTTAATTGGTTCATTCAGTATGGATAATAAAAATTATCTTGTAAAATAAATGTAAAATATATCAGAGAGAACTATAATATAGTGATTTTGGGAAATGACAAATTTCACAACGATCAATAACAGTTTCTTAAGACTGAGAGAAAAGGAGATGTCAAGAATTATTTGTAGGTAGGGGTTCTGGATCAAGAAAGCAACATAGGAAGAATCTGAACTCATGTCCTCCCACAGACACAACAAATCCACAGCTATGTATGGAACATTTTCCTCTAAAAAAATATAAAAATTAGCTAAGGACTCCTACATATTGGGCAAATGAGAAAAAGCCCATATCAGAGTGGGTAGGGGAGGCTAAGACACAATGTTACATCTTTCTGTAATTCCCACCCCTCTCATGCCAACCCACAATTGGGAAGGAACTGAAATCAGGAGTTTCTTCTTGAGGAATAAAGGGTTTGAGCCCTCATTGGACACCCCAACTTTCAAGATAGCAGGTGCTCATTTGGCTCTCTCCATCTGTTGTACTCTAGAATGTCAATCTCTTCCACAGAGGAGCTTTTAGAGTTGTCTGGCATAGCACTTTTTGTGGCTGTTACCCAAAAGGCAATCCTTGATCACCTGGCTCTGGTGGCCAGAAACGTTTGTATTCCTGGGTCTCACGGAACTGTAACAAATGGAGAGACAGTTATTGGCCAGCTACTGCTTACCTGGTACTGCACAGACAACAGACTGAAACACAAACCCAGACTTTCTATGAAATGGCCTATTTGCTCATCCTGGAGCTTCTGCATGAGGGTCAGGCTTGTGGTTTGGGACACCTCTAGAGTCCTACGAAGGTGAACTCTGGAAATGGAGTCTATGCCATTTTGTGCCCTCGCTCTGCCTCACAACATCTCTGGGATCTCAGGGAAAGGAACTTTTACAATCATCTGGTGCCCCAATTTTTGAAAATGCTGCACAGTGGACACCTCTGTATCTCCTGGCTCTGTTGGCCATCAGGATGTATGTTTGTGGTACCCTAGCACTGTGTGTATTTTCATACTTTAAAATCTGTTACTTGAGGGTCTGTCTTCCAATCACCCTGAACCTAGGTGCTGATTGAGATCCTCCCCTTTGGGACAATAAAAGGTCTTGGTACATCCTTCACCACTGGAGCCAAAAACTAAAATATGCTGCTTGGACAATCACAAGAGTTTGAGAAAACCAAGAGTTAGACAAGGTTGAATGGCAAGGTTCATCTCCTATGTGAGGCCACCCTTCAAAACTGGAAGAGGTCGCTGTTTTATCTAACACATAGCATTGGACAGAATAAAACAAAATGAAGAGACAGAGTGTTCCAAGCAAAAGAAGGTGGCAAAACATCAGAAAAGGATCTTAATTATACAAAGGTAAGTAATCTATCTAAAAAATTTGAAGTAATAGTCATAAAGATGCTCACCAAGCTCAGGAAAAGAATGAATGAACAAGGTGAGAACATCAACAAAGAGTTATAAAATATAAGAAAATACCAAGTAGAAGCCATAGAACTGAAGAATAAAATAACAGAACTGAAAATTCAATAGAGGGATTCAACAGCAGACTAGATGAACAACAAGAAAAGATCAGTGAACTCAAGAACAGGGTAGTGGAACTCAAGCAGAGCAGCAAAAAGAAAAAGAAAATAATAAAAATGAAGATAAATAAGGGGCTTACTGGACAAATTAAGCAGACCAATATTCACATAATAGGGATCCCAGAAGGAGAGGAAAGAGTCAAAGGGACAGAAAACTAGTTAACATTTGTCACCATAAAGAATAACGTATGTCCTTTTTATTCTTGTGATAAGAACTTTTAAGATCTAATCTCTTAGCAGCTTTCAAATGTGCAATACAGTGCCCCTCCACCCTGCCACTCCTGGTATGTACCCTTGGCCAGTACAAGAGCCCCATCCAAGCAACCCTCCATCCTGCCATATCAAGTGGGTGCCATCAGCCAGCACTAGAGCCCCTCTCAAGGGCCCCAAACCGGGGATCCAGCCACAGACTGGCCTGCAAGAGTCATGGCCTGGATTTTCAGGTGGGCCGAGGGCCAGCCCTAATCACTGGTGTGCCTTGCAGCTGTCCCTCATAGGTGCACTGAGAGACAGCCCCACTCACCAGAAAGTCTGTAGCAGTCATAGCCTAGCCAGAACAGAAGAATGCACACAGCCCATACAGGGGGCAGTCTTGGGGCACCCGGCTTTGGTCTCCAGGTTGGTTTGCACTACTGGGCCCTACAGGACCACCTTCTTCTTGAAATCACTCCCTCAAGAAATAACTACCTAGTACATAGAAACACACAGAAAGAAGCAAAATGAGGCACCAGAGGTTGTAAATGAAAGAACAAGATGAAACCTGAGAAAAAGAATGAAATGGAGATAAAGTTCAAATTAATGGTCATAAAGATGGTCACCAAACTGTAAGAAGAATGATCACAGTGAGAACTTCAACAAAGACATAGACAATATAAAAAAAGAACCAATCAAGCTGAAAAATGCAATAATGAAATAAAAAAAATACACCAGAGGTAATCAACAGCAGATTAAATGAAGCAGAAGACTGGATAAGCAATATGGAAGACTGGATAGTGAAAAGTGCCCAGAGAAGCAAAAAGAAAAAAAAAAGAATTTAAAAAATTGAGGTTATTTTAAGGAACTTCTAGGGTAACACCAAGCATACTAGCATTCATATTATAGGTGCCCCAGAAGGAGAAGAGAAAGGATCAGGAAACATATCTGAAGAAATAATGTCTGAAAACGTACCTAACCTGGTGAAGGAGATCCAAGTTCAGGAAGCACAGAGTCTCAAATAAGATGGACCCAAAGAGAGCAAAGACACATTATATCACAGTGTCAACATTTAAAAATCAACAGAGAATCTTAAAAACAGCAAGAGAAAAACAACTAGTTATGTAGAAGGGAACCCCCATAGGATTATCAGCTGGTTTTTCAGCAAAAGCTTTACAGGCCAGAAGGGAGTAGCATGATATATTAAAATTAATGAAAGAAATACTTACAGTAAAAGATACAGTACCCATCAAGATTATCACTCAGAATTTAAGGAGAGATGAGGAGTTTCTCAGACGAGCAAAGCTAGAGGAGTTCATCAACACCAGACAGGTCACACAAGAAATGTTAAGGGAGTTCTTTCAATTGAATAGAAGAGGCCATAACTAGAAGTAAGAAAATTATGAATGAAATGAATCTCACTGGTACAGGTAAACATATAGTAAAGGCAGCAGGTCAACCACCTATGTAACTAGTACAAAGGTTGAAAGACAAAAGTAGATAATCATCTACCTATAATAATTAGTTAAAGTATACACAAAATAAGATGTCAAATATGATATCAAAAACCAAACATAGGGGGAGTATAAATGTAGCACTTTTGGAACACATTTGAACTTAAGCAACCATCAACTTAAAACAGACTGCCATATACATAGGATATTACATATGAAGCTCATGGTAAACACAAAACAAATATCAATAATAGTTAGACAAAAAATAAAGAGAAAGGAACTTAAACATAACACTAAGGGAGGTCACCAAATACCAACAGAAGACAGCAAGAGAAGAAGAAGGAAACAGAACTACAAAAACAATAAGAAAACAATCAATAGAATGGCAGTAAGTCCATATCTACCAATAATTTAAATATATAAATAGACTGAATTCTCCAATCAAAAGACATAGGGTGTTTAAATGGACAAATAAAAACAAGACTATATATGATACCTACAATAAACTCATGTCAGATCTAAAGACACACAGAATGAAAGTGAAGGCATGGACAAAGATATCCCATGCAGATGGAAATAAAAAGAAAGTTGGGGTAACAATACTTCTATCAGACAAAATAGACTTTAAAACAAAGCCTGTTATAAGAGACAAGAAAAGGTCATTACATGATGATAAAGGAATAAATCCAACAAGATGATGTAACACTTGTAAGTATCTATGCACTTAATATAGGGGCACCTAAATACATGAAGTATATATTAGCAGACACAAAGGGAGAAATTGATAGTAATAAAATAATAGTAGGAGACTTTAACACCCTACTTATATCAATGGATAGATCATCCAGGCAGAAAATCAATAAAGAAACATTGGCCTTAAATGACACATTAACCAGATGAATTTAATAGATATACAGAGCTTTCCATCCAAAATTGGCAGAGTGCACATTCTTTTCAAGTACACATGAAATATTCTCCAAGATATTCTCCAGGATAGATCATGTTAGGTCACAGAATATTCTACAGGATAGATCATGTTAGATCACAAAACAAGTGTGAATAAATTTAAGAAGATTTAAATTATATCAAGTATCTTTTCCAACCACAACAGTTTGAAACTAGAAATAAATTGCAAGTCAATCAATTCAAATGTAGTAGAAGAAAGTAAATAATAAAGATGAGTGGAAATAAATGAAATATATACTTAAAAATTAGAAAAGATAAGGGAAACTATAAAAGTAGGTTATTTGAAATGATAAAATTGATAAGCCTTTAGCCAGACTTTCAAGGATAGAAGAAAGATATTGGTGAAAGAAATTGAAGGCAACACACAAAAAAATGGAAAGATATACCATGCTCATGGGTTGAGAGAGTTAATATTGTTAAAATGTCCATACTACTGCATCTACAGTTTCAATGCAATTCCTATCAAAATACCCATGACATTTTTCACAAAGCTAGAACAAATAATCCTAAATGTGTAAGGAACCACAAAAGACCCTAAACAGTCAAAGTGATCTTGAGAACAAATAAAACTGGAAGTATCACACTCTCTGATTTCAAACTCTACTAGAAAACCATAGTGATCAAAACAGTGCAATATTGGTAATTAGGACGTGTGGTGCATTTTCTTGGGGGTTACTTTTTGAGTTTTGATTTACATAAAATAAATGCTCATATTTTACCTGTACATTTTCATGTCTTTTGACAACATACACATTTTCACAAATACCATTCCAATCAGGATAAGAATACTTCCCAACACCCCCAAAATTCCTGGTGCACCTTTCCAGTCAACCCTCCCCCCAAGGCAAATGCTTCACCAATTTCTATCACATTAGATTAGTTTCATCTGTTCCAGAAATTCATATACACAATAGGCAGTGTTCATGTCTGACTTCCTTGCTCAACAAAATGTTGTTGTATACATCAGAAGTTCATTCCTTTTTGTTGCTGGCTAGTATTCTATTGTGTGAAAAAAAAACACAATTTGTATATCTGTTCATTTGATGGACATTGGAGTTGTTTCCAGTGTAAATCCTTTATGAATAAACCTGTGATGAAAATCCTTGCCCCTCAAACCAAACCAAAGTAAAGCAAACCCAAACAAGAAGTATAATGTTAGCACAAAAACAAACACATAAATCAGTGGAACAGAATAGAGTTCAGAAATAAACTCACACTTAAATGGTCAATTAGTCTTCAACAAAGTAGGCAAAAAATACAATGAGAGAAGACAGTCTCTTCAATAAATGGTGTTGGGAAGACTGGACAACTACATGCAAAACAGTGAAACTGGACTTTCTTATATCATATACAAAAATAAAGTCAAAATGTATTTAAAGACTTAAATGTAAGAATGGAAATTATAAAATTCTCAAAGAAAAACAGGAGTAAGCTTTGGACATTGGTCTGAGCAATATTTTTAAAGATTTTATTTATTTATTTGAGAGAGAGAGTGAGAGAGAGAGAGCACATGAGAGGAGGGAGGGTCAGAGGGAGAAGCAGGTTCCCTGCTGAGCAGGGAGCCTGATGCGTGACTCGATCCTGGGACTCCAGGATCATGACCGGAGCCGAAGGCAGTCGCTTAACCAACTGAGCCACCCAGGCGCCCTGACCAATATTTTTTGGATCTGTCTAGTCAGTAAAGGACAACAAAAGCAAAAATAAACAGATGGGACTACATCAAACTAAAAAAGTTTTTGCACAGTGAAGGCAAACATCAATAAAATGAAAAGGCAACCTACTGAATGGGAGAAGGTATTTGCAAATGATATACCTAATAAGAGGTTAATATCCAGAATATATAGAGAACTTATACAACTCAACACTAAGAACACAAATAATTCCATTAAAAATTGACAGAGGACCTGAATAGACCATTTCTCCAAAGAAGATATATAGATGACCAACAAACTCATGAGATATGCTCAACTTCACTAATCATCAGAGAAATGAAAATCAAAACCACAATAAGATATCACCTCACACTTGTCAGAATGGCTGTTATCAAAAATAAGAAATAATGAATCCTGGTGAGGATTTGGAGAAAAGGAAACTCCATGCACTGTTGGTGAGAATGAAAAATGGGGTAGCTGCTATGGAAAATAGTATGAGGGTTTCTCAAAAATTAAAAATGGACCTACTATATGATTCTGCAATTCCACTTCTGGGTATTTATCTGAAGAAAATAAAAACATTAATTTGAAAAGATATATGCACCCCTATGTTCACTGCAGTATTATTTACAATAGCCAAAATAAAGAAACAACCTAAACATTCACTGATAGATATATGGGTAAGAAAATATTTTATATATATATCATGTATATATCATATATCAGCCAAAAAACCCACTATGAGATCTTGCCATTCGTGCAACATAGATGGACCTAGAGGATACTATGCTGAGTGAATAAGTCAGAGAAAGACAAATACCCATGATTTCACTTTTATGTGGAATCTAAGAAAACAAAACAAGCAAAGAAAATTAAAAAAACCAAACCCAAACAGAAATATACTGTAAATACAGAAAACAAACTGGTGTTTGCCAGAGAGGAGGGGATGGGAGAATGAAAAAAAATAGCAGAAAGAAATTAAAAAGTACAAACTTCCAGTTATCAAATAAATAAGACATGGGGGTACAATGTACAGCATAGGAAATATAGTTAATAACATGTAACAACTTTGTATGATGACAGATGGTAATTAAGTTATTATGGTGATTACCTTGTAATGAATACAAATGTTGAATCACCTATGTTGTACAGGTGAAACATATATTATTGTCAACTACACTTCAATAAAAAGAAATAATAAAAAGAAATACTATTCTCCACTAAAAGGAACTGGGGCACGTTGGAGAAATGATTGAGTCTAGGGCTAAGGCAGAAAAATCAAATGAGTGTGGAACATCTTGTGTCAGAATATAAGGAGGTGTGGGAGCCTGGGTGGCTCAGATGGTTAAGCGTCTGCCTTCGGCTCAGGTCATGATCCCAGGGTCCTGGGACTGAGTCCCGCACTGGACTCCACGCTCAGCGGGGAGCCTGCTTCTCCCTCAGCCTCTCTCTCTGTCTCTGTCTCTTGTGAATAAATAAAATCTTTAAAAAAAAAAAAGAATATAGGGAGGTTTTCAAAGAACTATGGAGATTTGTCAAAGGGACCCAAAACCAGTTTGAAGTGGCTCCCAATAGCCAAACCAGGGACAATTTGAATGTCATAAATAACAATGATAGTAATGGATTATAACCCAGTTAGTATAATTGGAAAACATGATTCAAAATTAAAATTGTGAGCCATTTGTCAGTATGCAATGAAAACAGACTAAGCAATGGTTCTGTAATAATGTTGCCAAGATGCATAACCTCAGTGTAGTTATGAGAGAACATTTTATAATCCTAAATCCCAAATTGAAGAAAAGGATTATTCTAGCAAATAATCAGCCTATAATCATAAAACTTTTCAAAGTCATGAAATTCAAGAACAAATGTAGATAATAGATAACTAAACAACAAACTTAGATATTGAGAATTAAATGGTTGATTCTGAACTGGATCCTATTGCTATAAAGTGCCAATATTGTGATAAAGGGGAAATTTGAATGGAATTTGAGGCTTAGATATTAGTAATGTATCACTATTTTCTGATTTTGAAGGGTCTGCTTAAGGAGAATTTAGTTCTATGTAAGAATTATACATTAAAATATTTTGAGTTATTAAGATTGTTTTTGGCAATTATTCTTAAGTGTTTCAGGAAACATTTATCCTTTGAACTATATTGTATCATTTCTCTAAGATTTATTTAGATTGCTACAAAATTAAACAAAAGCCCATGAAGTAGTACACTTAGAAATGTGCAAATATAAAATAAAAAAGAATCTCAGACTTACAGATTTTATATACTCAGTGTTGATATATTTTAATTGATAGATTTTGATACCAAAGAATAAATAACCCTGATTTTTCATTAGCATAATCAGTCTTTTATTCCTTCAGTTTACATAAATTCCCTAATATGTTTCATTTTCTCATAACTATTACTTCTTATTATAATAATTATGTTGACAATAATAATGAAAATAATAAGATATATTTAAAGAGAGCTTTCTGTGTGTGAACCACTGTTAAGAGTTTTAATATATTCTAACTCATATCATTTTAACTTCCTTTACGTGCTAGATGTCTATTATATAGAATTACAATACAAATAGACTTATTGCTTTCATTTATGACTTGCATCAGGAAAAAAGCACATGAAACTAATAAGACACTATATGTTAACTAACTGGTATTTAAATAAAAACTAAAGGGGGAAAAAAAGAGTTCTCCCCTCCTTCTTGGCTCTTTTGTAAGTGAAGTGTACAGAATTCATAGTATTCTTTTTTTGTTGTTGTTGGAGAACTGAATCAAACAGATTTTATTCAACTCTTTAGAATGAGGAAAACAAATGATATAAAATAAGTCATAAGAAATGCTCTCTTGTACTATTTCAAACTATTTTCAATGTTTTACAAAATGCTTACACAGCAAATACAAAAAGCTTTAACACAGTCTTATAACTTTTGCTGCAATAAACTCAACATTAACAAACATACAAATTTCTTCTATACCAATCTTAAAAGTAGAATTACTGAATTACTAATTTTTACAATGTTATTCATACTTATTTTTATTCATATGTATTTAATGAGATCATTGCCAATATATACATTATTTTCCTTAACTTTATTTTTACATTAAGCCTGGTATCTGTCATGCAGCCATCAAAAACCTTCCAGTAAGTTACACAGGTTTGTAGTCCAATTTAGACTCTAGCTTCTTAGAATCAACCACTTTTCTGACTGTTTTCATGAAATCTTCCTGTACTACAAAATCATAGTATTCTATTGAAGAGGGTTTCTTTGAAACTGATATTATTCCATTTATCTGAAGAATATAATTTATTTTTAGACGTTCCCATGGTGTAAAGTTTTTTAGCAGTTGCAGCATGGATGAATTTAAACGTATGATTTCACAGCCTGAATTTGAATGTCTTCACAATCAAATAGTTTCAAAAGTGGTTTACCAAGGAAGAAATTCACTTTGTGGCAATGGAATTTTGGAACCACCAGAACAATGTGATTGTGGTGGTACAGAGGTTAGTGACAAACATAATAGCTTATCTAAAGATTTTTCTTTGTGTTTCTTGTGTAGCCTTATAAATATAGATGTGTTATAAAACAGAAAGACTTTTTTTTTTCCCCAAATGCTGCACCATTTATCAAATATCTAAAGGAGATATTGGGCCATGTGATAATGGACTCATCCTGAATTTAAAGCATTTGAAGAGTTTAAGTAAAGGGTAAGTGTAGCATGGATTAAAGAGGTAGATTTTCTTCATTGTGTAACCATTAATAGCAATACCCACTTTTCTGTATTATAAAGATGGTTAATGTCGATATTATTACCATTACCTCAGTCATCTCCTGAACTCCTCCAAAGTGACTGCATTGGTTCACTAAGTTATTACATGTGTATTGTTTACCTCCTCAAATCCTAATTTCCATTTTTGCAACTGTGGGATTTTTATTTATTTGAATTCAACTTCACAGAATTTGATTAATAATAGTCCTTGATGTGTTGTTGTTATATTTAGCTTTTTGCTATTACTTTTTTTAATTTGTGTTTGGTAAGATGGCTAATCATTGAATTTTGTTATAACCTCTTTCATATAATTATTAATAGTGATAATTTTGAGTATTTCATATTTGCTTGAGAAAATGTAAACTGTTAGGAACAAAATTCTATATAACTTGATTTCATTATAATTTCTAGGTTAATGACTCAAATATTCTATATTCTTATTAGTTTTTTTTAAGATTTTTTTATACTTATTTTATTTTATTTTATTTTTTTAATTTCTTTAATTGTTATGTTAATCACCATATATTACATAATTTGTTTTGGTGTAGTGTTCCATTATATTCTTATTAGTTTTGTTTGCTTAAACTCTCAGTACTTAAGAAATAATATCGATACCTCCAACTATACAGTTGTATTTGCCTAATTCTCATTATAATTTACTCAGTTCATGCTTTGTATATTTTGAAGGTTTTTATATGGCGCAAACATATTTACAATTTTTATATCTTCCTAGAAATTTAACATTTACCTTTAAATACTGAATCTGTTTTTCTCTCATGTTGCTTTCTGTTTTAGTCTATCTGGTCTGGCATACATCTGTATCTGTGCACACACTGGCTTTCTTTAATTCGTATTTCCCTAATATTTTTCTATTTACATTTAGTTTTTCTGTACTTTTAAGTTCAATATTTTCATTGGGTTTTAATTTATTATTCACTCTGTCTTTGATTTATAAGATTATCCCCGCAAACATTATTATGACTTTTTGCTTGTTGTTTTAATTAACTAGAGTCCATAATTTATTTAGATTTCATTTGTTTTTATCTAATGGCATCTTTCTGTCCAGGATCATCTCCAAGGTACCTCATTACATTTACCTGTTATGACTTTTTTTGTTGAGAGGGTGGAGAGGGATCGAGAGGGAGGGAGAGAGAGAATATTTATTTATTTATTTATTTATTTATTTATTTATTTATCTATTTATATTATTTTAATTTTTAATTTTTTATTTATTCATTTGGGACAGAGAGCTAGAGCAGGAGCCGTGGGGAGAGGCAGAGGAAGAGGGAGAAGTAGAAGACTCCCTGCTGAGCAGGGAGCCCGCCGTGAGGCTCCATCCCAGGACCTGGAAATCATGACCTGAGCCAAAGGCAGTTGCTTAACCATCTGAGCCACCCAGGCTCCTGTATTTATTTTTTATTATTAACATATAATGTATTATATTTTTCAGAGGTACAGGTCTGTGATCCAACAGTCTGTGATTCAACACAATTCACCAGCACTCACCATAGCACATACCATCCCCAATGTCAATCACCCAGTCACCCCATCCCTCCCACCCCCCTCCATGGGGCTCCATGCCCATCTAGCAGAGCCCATCATAGGGCTGGATCTCACAACCCTGAGATCATGATCCCAGCCGAAACTGAGTTGGACACTTAACCAACTGAGCCACCCAGGCACCCCTGGCTGTTATGACTTCTTATGGTCCTCTAGACTACATATTATCTATAACTTTAGTTGTCTCAAAATTTTTATATTTCTTATGTTCACTTTGCCACATTTGTTTTTCTTTTCTTTTTTATTAACATATAATGTATTATTTGTTCCAGGGGTACAGATCTGTGATTCATCAGTCTGACACAATTCACAGCGCTCAATTGAATTTTTTCTTTTGATCTGTATGTTTTGTTTTTCTTTCTTCCACTATTTCTGTGAGTGATTCAGTAGATATGTACTTTCAATCTCCCTTTAGTGATTATCCTTGCATTTTACCATATATACTTAAGGTTTAACCATAGCTGGGCCACATTTCCCCAAAATAACAGGATTTACAACACAATTAACTTACATGACGTTTTTGTAAAATATTTAATTTCTGTCATCTTTATTCTTTACACTGGAAAGTACTCCAAAGATTTTATTCAGAAGGTAGTTGCTTTATTTTACCTACCATTCCTTTTGTTTATTAAGGGGTTATTTTTTGCATGTAAAATTTCCTTCTGAAATAATGTCCTTTTGAATTATATTCTATTCCTTAAAATATACCTAAATATATACTTAAAATATACTTTATATATTCTCTTTATATATGTTATCTTGATAGGACAGTTCACTGCCCACTTTTGTTTAAAAAAATATTTATATCATACTCATCATTTCATTTTGATATATAATACACATGAAATATGAATGAAGAGTGTAACAAATAGATACTTAACAAGCACCTGAATAATTTACACTGAGGTCAAAACAAACCTTACCTCTACCAAAGGAGCTCTTTGCATGTCTCTTCTCGATTACATGCCCCTTCCTTCCAATCATCATTTACAATTTAATGATGATCATTTCAGTGCTTTACTCTTCAAGATAGTTTACCTCTATTTTTTGCATCCTTATGCAATATGCTTTGGTTGACTGTTTTCTACCTTTATATTGCAATCATATGGTTTCTATCGTTTGGTAACTTGGACTTTCATTCAATATTATACTTGCAAAGCTCATCTATTTTTAATATAGCTATAATCCAAATGTTTTCATTGCTTTTAGTGTTAATTTTATGAATAGTATAGTTTATTTATTGATCTATGTCAGTGAAAATGTAAGTTTTATTATTAAGACTCTTGCAGTTAAGGCTTTCTTTTTGCAAATATTTCCTGCTGAACATGTGCCTGCATTGCTCTAGGCTCTTCCCCAATATGTGAAAGTGCTATGTCCTGAGGTATATGTGTATGTATTTCTTTGAATTGAAGATATCTTACCTACTTTGGGTTTTCTTATTCTTGAATGATCTGTGCCTGTCTTTCATACATTTTTTGGCTATTTCATCAGCATTCACTTCTGTAAATTATCAGCAATTTATCATTAGTGTGGTAGAAGGCTTAGAGGTATGCTGTTTCTCCAGTAAACCAAGTTTTCTTGGCATGAGACAGGTCTTGTAGGGAGGACCCCAATGATCTAGTAGTTCAGGTGAAGCAGTAGGTGGGCTGGTGATATATGTTTCTTATGGGGTGAACAGTCTCCTGTTTGTGGGGTTTACCAGTGTCAGAGGCCAGTCTGTTTATGAAGGAAATTTGGGGGTTTTCCCACCCAATTAAATAGGATTTTTTCATAAAGAACTTTTAATGGGAATATCAGAATCATACATTTATTTCACTTAACTACAGAGTAAAGTTCTTTGGTTCCAATGAGCCAGTGGATATCAAAGGAAATTCAGGGCCAGAAGATGAAATCAGCTGTGTATGGTCAGAGATGCCTGCAATTTCATGAGATTTAAATCAGATGTAAGGCCCAATGACAAGGCTTTTTTCCTCAATTATCCTGGACTGCTTTAATTGATCTTGTTGCTGAACTCCACCTACCCCCAATGAAACTTAGTTGCTTTTTTTTTTGGTGACTCATATAGTGACATATCAAGAATATTATTTGAATTGTAAAGTCTGTCTTTAATCATATGTTTAAATTAAATAGCATGCAGCATAAAGCAATAAAGTTTTTCAGTGCAGGCCATTATAAAAACGTTATGATTGTGACAGAATATCTACACACTCAATAGTATGTCACATTTTACAAGAATTAGTATAATCCAGAGAAGACACATAACTGTGGGAGTCCAGGACAGTAAAACTATGCTCTAAGCATTGCCTGATGTGATGAAATTAAAATGAATTTGTTCAACTTCCCACAATGGTATACAAAGTAGTAGCTATACTCTATGCCAAAAGCTATTAGTGGAAAAAATATTTTATTTTATTTATTTTTTGAAAAGATTATTTAGTTATTTGTCAGAAAGAGCGCGCACAAGCACGGGGAGCAGCAGACAGAGGGAGAAACAGGATCCCCGCTGAACAAGGAGCCCGATGTGGGACTCCATCCCAGGACCCTGGGTTCATGACCTAAGCCTAAGGCAGACGGTTAATTGACTGAGCCACCCAGGCATCCTGGAAAAAATATTTTAATTATTGTTAATTTGTTGTTCAGTCTGGGAACAATGGTTTCTAATTCTTGTTTATATTTCAGTGGTATAATGCAAGGCTCTAATTACTCATGACTTACCCCAGCCCCAGACAGTACTTTATTTTTTCCTTACATGTGACATTCTACAACTTCGAGATACTTTAGGAGTATAGGCAGTTCTTACTTTACCCAATCATTATAGAAGCTATGAATGTGTATCATGTTGAGAACCAAGAAAAAATTTATCAAGTGATAAAAACTAACACAAGAACAAAAATACACAAAAGGCATAAAAAACAATAGCCAGGTTAGTTCCAGTGTTTAATAAGCTCAAACATATATTTTCAGAAGGTGTTACCTGTTGTAAAATTTCAATCTACTTTTTAAAAAAATAGTTGATGATTTTTTAAAAAGTTGATAGATTTATGGCAAAATTGAGCAAATAATACAGTGAGCTCTACATAACCACCCCACCCACTACCCCAATTCCAGCACACAGTTTTTCTATTATAAGCATCTAATGTTAGTGTTGTACATTCGTTATAATGGATGAGCCAGTATTTACATTATGATTGACTAAATTCAATAGTTCACTTTTTGTGTTATACAATTTTGAGGATTTTCATAAAATTTATAATGACATGTATTCACTATTATAGCATCATGTAAAATAGTTTCACCACCCTAAAAATCCCCTGTGTTTCACTTATTCAACCCTCCTTCCCTTCTCCCACACTTTCATTTCTCTGATCCATTTTGGGTTGATTTTTACAGAAAAGATAAAGTTTGTGTCTAAATTTTTTTTTGACATATGCACATCCAATTATTCCAGCAACATTTACTCAAAAGTTCATTCCCTATTCAATTGCCTTTGTTCTGTTCTTTTTCTTTAGTTAAGGTGGGAGTGATACTTCCAAGCTCTTTACATGTCAGAGCTGAAACCAGAAGTCCCTGAATTGCTCCAGTCTCTTTTTCACTGGTTAGCACCTTCAGATTTTGAATGATCCATTTATTTTGGGAATTTCAGACCCTACTGATATATTTCCCTGTTTTCTTTGGAGCCTCAGGCTGCTAGCTTTGCCACCTTTCCTCTCCATGTTCTAACCTTGTCCCTAGGGAGACCCCTAGGTAGCCCATTGGAACCATCACTTCCACAAAACACGCAGAGTCAGCAATACATGACCTGCGAGTGTGTGCCTTCTTTAAAATTTGTGGTACTAGGTCGCTTACCTGCTTTACCTAAGTCCCACCGTTGGTAACCAATATCCATCATTGTCCCAGTGATCCTTTTCTGCAGGTAATCCTGCCCTTATAAAGTATCTTGCCACACTGAATAGGGCCCACCTCTGTGATCATTAGGATCTGTGGAAATGATGGTGTGTTACTTTTGTGGATAAGCCAGAAAGAACAGTTGTGACATTTGCATTTTATAGCATATAGAGCAACACACACAAATGTTCACATGTATTCCTCAAAATATATTTGGAATTTTTTCTACAGTTTATGTTTAGGTATGCAATCCATCTGTAATTTTGCCTTACATGGCAAAAGGGACTTTGAATATATGATCAAGCTGAGGACTTTGAGCGTGTTAGGTATCCTCTATTATCATCTAAGCAGATCCAATGTAATAATGACAAGGGGCAGGTCAGAGTCAGAGGACATGTGAAAATGATATTTGAAGATGCTGTACTGCTGATTTTGAAGGTGAAGTTTCCATAAGCCAAGGAATGCAGGTGGCCTCTAGAAGCGGGAAAAGGTAGGGAAACAGATTTTCTCTAGAGCTTCCAGAGAATGCACAGCTTTCAACATCTTGATCTTAGTCCAGTAAGACCCCTTTTGGACTTTTGATCTCCAGAACTAAAAAATAATGCATGTACATAGTTTTAAGCCACTAAGTATGGTAAGTTTTTTTTACAGCAGAAATAGGAAATGAATACAAGACTGTGTCAATTCTGTGTTTCTTTTGATAGGCAAACTCCTTGAATGCATTTTAACTATTTCCTGCCAAGCAGCCTGCAGTTTTCTGAAAACAATAATTTGGCTATCATAGCAAGCCTAGATAGGGAGAAATTGGCCTATTTTGGGAGAAATCATTGCTGTCAAGACATTTGTTGCAATCTCAGCAGCATTTGCTGATGCAAGTTCAAGGTCCAGTTCTTAGGAGACTGAATATTAATGTAGGAGAAACATAAATACCAGAAGGGACCTGTAGGAGGTAATCTATATTCTCTACCCCTTCTCCACCAACTGAGCCAGCTAGGCACCCCAGAATTTACCATATTTAAAGACTATACTTCCTGTCTTGAGTGTGTGTTCCACTGGTATTTAACTCTTGGTTGTCTACTTACCTTTTAAAATTTCTTTTTTATGAATACATTTTGGGACACCTGGGTGGCTCAGTGGGTTAAGTGTCCAACTCTTGATTTCAGCTCAGGTCATGATCTCAGGATCATGGGATGAAGCCTCGTGTCAGGATCCACGCTCAGTGGGGAGTCTGCTAGAAATTCTCTCTCGCAAATAAATAAATCTTTTTTTAAAAAGTACATTTCATCTTTCTGAAGATGATCTTCTGTAACCCAGTGGTGAGAGAGAATTTCTCCCAAGAACAGACCATCAGATTCTTCATTAGATTTTCTCTGGCATAATATTCAGATCTACAAGGCCTTATGACTCAGACTTGAACTATTGGTTTTCTTTTTCTGGCCCTTGGCTTGCAGGGAATTTTGTCTACCTTTTGCAAAAGTGTTTATTCAGAGTATTTTATTGCCCAGTTCCTGAATGGTTTTTCAGAGATTATTCCTGAGACACAAGAGGAGATTCAGTTGTTTCTGATAGCCTAGTTGCACTGTTTGTATGAACTGATTGATCTGATTTGCATGCCTATTTCATCATCTGGGCACTCTTAGTCTTCATTAAAAACCTAAGATGGAGTCACAGTGGACCAAAGAAAAATGGTTGCTTGCCTCACGGGATTTTAAAAGCATCTATTGGAAAATGGGAATTTATTTTGGTTAGGCCATTGTTTTATTATAGCTGTAAAACTGTTAAAAAGAAGATAACAGGCCCATAATGGAGTCACTGGGGTAAGCCCCATGTTGACCAAACCAAGACTTAAATGGTTTTAACTCTCCCAGAAATAGAATCTTAAATCAGCCAAGTCAGGAATCACCTGATCACTACTAGCTATTGCCTGATAGACCCCTGATGTCCCCTAAAGGAATGTAACTGCAATAACAAACAAGCTTATTTTCCAGTATAACTTCCTTGTTCCTGGTCCCTTCTGCCTATAAAAATTTTTCATTTTGTATAGCTTCGCAGATCTTTCTTTGGCTAGACTAGATGCTGCCCAGTTTGAATTGATTTTTGCTCAGTTTATCTTTTAACAAGACCTACTGCAATAAGCTGCAGTGAGTCTTTACATTCTCTTCCTCCATGTCTATATCATTAACCAGAGTGGTCACTGACAAATGATGCTTAGAGCATGATGCTGGTTCTTAAGTGACCAAGTGACTTCCTAGTCTTCAAATCCAGAAAAATCTGCATTGATCCCTAATATATTAGTCAGATGAGTCTAAGTTTTAGGATTTCATTAGGCTTTTGCCTAAATATCTAATTTCTTCCCTTTCCATGAAATAAGAACATGTCTCAATAAATGTTAGAATGACTAACTGCTCTTGATCACCAGGGATTTTTCTATCTATATTTATGGCTATGGCAGAAGGAAAGTAGTTTTATTTTCTTGATAGTGTAGGTGAGTGAATAACCACCACAATAAGCTTTCCTTAATATTACAAGACCACCAACCCCACTGATGGAACTTATCAGGAATCTCAACAATGATGGTCAAAGACCATTTGTCCCCATTATCACTGAAAACCAGCAACCAAGTTAGCTCCACACCTGGCCAGATGATCCATAGGCATTGTGACTTTGTCTTTTGTTTCAGCACAAAATTTAGGATGTGTCTAGGTAGTCTTCATTATATTTATTTATATTGTTTTCTTTTTGGCTTGCTGAGTCTTGTTTTGTCTTTTAATTTGACTTATGTTATACTTAATTAGATGTGGATAAAAGAACTATTAAAATATTTACATTACCATAGACAGTTCTCCCATAACTCCATTGACTTGGAGCAGTCAATCCCATTAGTTTCTGAAACTTCTAATCCTGTCACAACACATTATTTTTGCCCACTACTGAAATTCACATGAATAAATCATAGGTTTCGGATCCTTTTTGATTGTAGATTTTTTGCTTATATTTTTGATATTCAACTGCAACTACATGATTGAACATATCTGTAGTTCATTGGTATTTATTGTGGAGTAGTATTTCTTTGTATGAATATAATATTGTTTGTTCATGGAATTATTAATGAACATTTAGGTTGTTTTTGGTTTCAAGTATGAAAAATGCTTCTAAAGAATATGTCTTTTTTTTCTGTTTTTAGGAATAGAATTGCTGGGTCATATGTTAATTGTACTATTAAATTTGTAACAAAACATCAATCTGCATTTTAAAATCCTTGTAATATTTTACATTCCAGCCATCTATGTATGAGAGACAGTTGTTCCTTATTCTTACCAACTTTTGTTACTGCCAGTCTCTTTCATTTTAGTAATTTCAATGTGTGCTTGTATTTCACTGTAGTTTTAATTTGTATTTCCCTGATGACTAATCATACTAGATAGTGTCTCATATGATTGTGCAACATTCATATTTCTATGTCTCCTTTTTGAATGTTCACATATTTTACATATTTTGATGGGATTTTTTTTTATTATATAGTTATAGGAATTCTTAATATAAACTATATGCAAATCTTTTGTCAGATTTTCTCCTAATATGTGGCATGGTTTGTACTTTGTGTCTTATCAATCCCAAGATTGTGAAACTTTCTCATAAGTTTTCTTTTAGAAGTTTACTGATTTTAGCTTTGATGTGTATGCCTATGATACATTTTGAGTAATTTTTGTTGGTTAAGTATTAGGGCATATTTTTTCTCTATATGTATATCTAATATCTCTAGCCCCATTTGTTGGAAAACTATCCTTTTTCCCATTGAATTACTATGCTACCTTTATTGAAAAATAGTTCACATACTTTGTGTTTTATTGATCCATACATGTATCCTTATACCAGTACCATCCCTTCTTACCCTGATTCACAAAATTAAGTAAATTGTATCTTCATATTTCATACTTTTTTCAAAGATAGATTTGGTGATTTTAGGTCTTGTATTTCTGTGTAAAATTTGGAATCATTTTTCCATTTCTACCCATATCCCCTAAAAAATAAAAAATAAAAGAAAACTTAGCAAAATTTTGATTGAGATTTATTTTTTTTGGATCTATACATGAATTTGTGGGGAATTAATGTATTCATAATGTGATTTTCAAACTATGAACATTGTATATCATTCCATTTAGTTAGATGTCTCAAATTAAAACCTAAATATTTCGTATTTCTGAATGTTATTGTAAATTGTGTACCGTTTAAAAAATCCATTTCCAGTGTCTTTTGCAGGCATATAGAAATAGAATTAAATCATGAAAGTTGATTCCTCTGATAACCAGTTTAACATTACTTTGAATGATACATATTTTGGAAAATACCTGCGAAATTGTCTAAATTAAATGATCAAATAATCCCAGTGAATATCTGAAAAAAGAATAAAATTTTGGAGTTTATTCCAGAAGTAGAGAAACATTTCAGTACTTTTCAACATATATCAAAATTAACAAAGAGACAAAAATTATGATATTAAATATTGAAGAGACATTTGATAAAAGTTTGGACAACTAGAAGTAAAAAATATATCCTTTTTGATTTCTCTAGTTTCTCAATGGCATACCACAGTTACCTATTTTATTTCTTTTTAAGATTTTATTTATTTGAGAGACAGAGAGAGAGAGCTAGAGAGCACAAGCAGGGGGGAAGGAGAAGCAGGTTCCCTACAGAGCAGGGAGACTGATGCGGGACTCCGTCTCAGGGATCTGACATCATGACCTGAGCTGAAGGCAGCCATTTAACCGACTGAGCCACCCAGAGTCCCTAACAGTTACCTATTTTTAAAGTTTTCACATCCAGTCCCTTAGTGGGATCCATTTTTTAAAAAAAAAAACTTTTCTGAAGATTTTATTTATTTGACAGAGAGAGACACAGTGAGAGAAGGAACACAAGCAGGGGAAGAGGGAGAGGGAGAAGCAGGCTTCCCGTGGAGCAGGGAACCCAATGTGGGGCTCGATCCCAGGACCCTGGGATGATGACCTGAGCCGAAGGCAGACACTTAATGACTGAGCCACCCAGGCGCCCCGTGGGATCCATTTTTAAACCGCGATTCATTGAACATCAATTTCTAAGCTCAGCATTTAGCGTAGCTTTCCAGTATACATTGAATATTGTCAGAAAATGCTCTTCACTGTAGGCTTTGTCTTTGATTCTAGCCTTTGGAGGCTTTCCCTTTCATGTCATTGATTTTTTTTCCCTCCCAATATTAATATTTAGTGTGTGTTCAATCTTCTGTCTTTACTAAATACTCTTGATAATTTTTATTAAAATCTTTCTATTATGAAGCATAATACATTATTTTTAATAATGAAACTTAAAAATGGAAAAATGCCCAACTCCTGTAAATATTAAAACTTATATAATAACATTTTTTAAATTTTATTTATTTATTTGACACAGAGAGATAGCGAGAGAGAACAGGCACAAACAGGAGGAGAGGTAGGCAGAGGCAGAGGGAGAAGCAGGCTCCCCACTGAGCAGGGAGCCCAATGCGGGGACTCTATCCCAGGACCCTGGGATCATGACCTGAGCCAAAGGCAGATGATTAACTGACTGAGCCACCCAGGCACCCAATAATAACATTTTTAAATAAACTTTAGTATATGCAGTTAATGTAATTAAAGATATTGACATTGTATCTAATTTTATATAGCATATCTATATAACAATCCAGGCATTACAAAAGATCAGGAGTAAATCATTATTCTATTGAAACAACTGATAAATTTAACTTCTGTTTTGGGAAAGAGATACATCATTATAGCTTCCTTCACAACACACCACTCAAACCTAACACAGACATTTTACTCACATATTTACTGGGGTTAGGGTGGAAGAAAGTTTTATCCATAAACTCAAGAACAAACCACGAAAAAAGATGATAGTTCTCAGATAGTTCTACCATTTCACAATCTCACAATATCTAAAATTTACCCAAACAAACAAACAAATCCAAAATGCACCAAAACAAAAGTCAGTTGTCAATGACAAATTATAAAACATAGTAAACATATATTAGTGGCCAAGGGTTAATATAATTAATATAAAAATGCTTATGAATAAAGGAAATAAACAGAATGCCTTAACAGAAATATATGCATAGAAATATAAACCAGAATATGTGTTTTTTAAAATTTATAGCTCATTAGTAACTAAAATAATAAAATTGAAACAGATGTAAGCACTTAGTTATTTTCACTTATCACACCTATCACTCTACTAATTTTTAAATATTACTAACAGTCTGGATCACTCTTGCACTGAATAGATAAGTATATAGAAAGAAGGAAATAAGAGTATGTTATAGTCTTTAATATTTTTGTACTCTATGACCTAATAACTTCTAGAATTAATCTTGAATATAAAATCTTGGAGATAAAAATAAATAATAATAATAATAACATTTTCATTAAAACATCCTTTAAATAATAAAATGTTATAATTTAGAAACCTCTATTTTGTCACATTCATAAATTTTTATGGATTCTCAAAATGATATCTTGAGGAGATTGGTGAGATGAAAAAGTACTTATAATATAATAAATGGAAAAATACTTTTAAATTTATAGTGCATATATTTATGAACACAAAGACTGACAGAAATTACATTAAATTTTTAACAGTTCAGTTTCTATTATTTATGGAATCATAAATAATTTCATTACTATCTTCTTTTACTATACTGGAAATATATTAGTTTTAAATGAAATGGTGTTAAAAATAAATACAGAAGTAAAAATCATACTGTGATTGTAATTAACTAAGAGACATACTAGAGTACATTTTGACAATAAATAAAATGATTTATTTGATTGAAAATTCCTATTATTGAACTTGATTATATTTACCTTTAGCATTGCAAACAATTTGGAAAATGCTGTAATCCTGCAGATTGTACTCTGACTGAATTTGCAGAGTGTGGCACTGGAGCATGCTGTGATAAAGAAACTTGTCTGGTAAGCTTTCAAAATACTACAGTATTTTCTTTCATGATTTTTTTCTGTTCTTGTGCATTCACTTATTTTTTTTTTACTTTTTTTTTTACACAACTTTCAAATATATAACTTTAAATACTTGATTCATACACAGTTGACTTCGGAATTCAGAAGATGTTCTTAGATTTTTTTCAACTTCTTTCTTATCTTTGCCTTCACTGTATTTCAATCTCTACTCAAGATCCATCCAGTTACCCAATACCAACTCCAGATTATTTGGGCACTATGGATTCCTCTTGGTCATACCTGAGGCCATACCTGAATGTAGCTCTTCATGACCCAACAACTTATGACAAAATTACAAATAAGCCACCCAACACACAGTTGACATACAATGTTTGAATAAACAAACAATAATAATAATCTCATTTGAGAACAGCAGAAAAAGAGTCCATGTAGAATAGTCAACAACATGTAGCATGTCTAATACTGAAGTTTAACTTTGCAAGGACTCCTGGTCCCAGAAGTAGATTGAATCCTTGACTTCCCTTGGGACGTTTTCCATTCAATTTTCCTTTATAGCTGCACCTGAAGGGAGACTGAGTAAGATTTTAGCATCTTGCCTTTTCTGTGTCATTTTCAGGAGTCAACGACAATTATAGAAGCTGATTAATTAGAGATCTTGATTGCCAGATTTCAGATTTGCCAGGTTCTCTGTCAATGAAATCTCTTCTAACGTCATTCTACTTTGTTCTATGTGTGTTCTTTTTCACTCTATGTGCTAGTAACTAAAGCCAACGGTACTTGTCTTTAAGGAGCATGAACATAGAGGCAAGCCTAGAGTTTCTGCCACTTAGCTATAAACCTTGTTGCTCTTCCCTTCACCAGAGCTCTCATCTTGGCCTTTGTCTCCAAGTCAGCAGGATTGAGCAATAAGACTTTTCTACACAGTCCCTTGCCCCTTCCCTTACACACAGGGATAATTCCTACATTTGCTGGAGCCTTTAAAAAATTAAGGTGAAAATCATGTACCATAACATTTGCCATTTTCAGGTGAACAATTTAGTGTCATTCAGTACATTCACAATGTTGTGCAACTGCCACCTCTATCTAGTTCCAAAACATGTTCCTCACTCAAACAGGAGACTCCCAGCCCTTTAGCCCTTGTTCTCCTTTCTCCCTTCCCCTCAGTCCCTGGCAACCACCAACTTGTGTTCCGTCTGGAGTAAACTGTTCTGGATATTTCATGTAAGTAGAAGCATAGAATATGTGACCTTTTGTGTCTGGCTTTCTTCACTTAAAATAGTGTTGAAGGTTCATCCACCTTGTAGCATATGTATCAGTGCTCCTTTAAATGGCTGAAAATATTCCATTGTATGAATATACCACGATTTGTTAATCTAGTCATCCATTGATGGACATTTGGGTTTTTTCCAATCTGTTTCACCGGAGCTTTTAAGTAAATTCATAATTTGACTTAAGTTAAAAATGTAATAATAATGGAAATGACAGGAATACATTGCTCTTGTTTAAGTTATTTTATATTTTTGGTTTACTACTTTACAAAAATAATTGTTTTTCTTTCTCCCACAGATATCTGTAAAAGGAACTGTATGTCGGGAAAGCAAAGATCCATGTGATTTTCCAGAATTTTGCAATGGAAGAAGTGAATTTTGTGTACCTGATGTGAAATCTGCTGATTTAGAACCATGCAATAATAAGACTGCCTATTGCTATCATGGAATATGCCAAGATCCAGATAAACAGTGTGCAGACTTATTTGGAAAATGTAATAGTTGTACTTTTTTCTGGGGTTCATTTTCATTATTTTATCTTATATTTTTCCCAGTAAAGTTAACATACAGAGTTATATTAGTTTCAGGTGTAAAATACAGTGATTTAACAATTTTATGCATTACTCAGTGCTCAGCATGACAAGTGTACTCTAATCCCCGTCACCTATTTCACCCATCCCCACCTATCTTCCCTCTGGTAACCATCAATTTATTCTCTGTAGTTAAGAGTCTGTTTCTTGGTTTTCGTCTCTCTCTCTTTTTTTCTTCCCTCTGTTAGTTTGTTTTGTTTCTTAAATTTCACATGTGAGTGAAATCATGTGATCTTTGTCTTTCTAAGATTGACTTATTTTGTTTAGCATTGTTGCTGAATTCCTGTATCACTTCTAGCAATTTTTTGCTGGAGTCTTTTAGGTTTTCCACATAGAGTATCATGTCATCTGCAAAGAGTGAGAGTTTGACTTCCTTGACAATTCAGGTGCCTTTTATTTCTTTTTGTTATCTGCTGGCTGAGGTTAGGACTTCTAGTACTATGTTGAACAACAGTGGTGACAGTGGACATCCTTGCCATGTTCCTGACCCTAGGGGAAATGCTGTCAGTTTTTTTTTTCCCATTGAGAATGATATTTGTTGAGGGTTTTTTGTGTATAGCTTTTATGATATTGAGGTATGTTACTTCTATCCCTATACTGTGAAGAGTTTTAATCAAGAAAGGATGCTGTACTTTGTCAAATGCTTTTTTGGCATCTACTGAGAGGATCATATGGTTCTTGTGCTTTCTTTCCTTAATATAGTGTTTGATTGATTGATTTGTGGATGTTGAACCACACTTGCATCCCAGGAATAAACCCCACTCGGTCGTGGTGAATAATGCTTTTAATGACTGTTGGATCCTATTGGCTAGTATCTTGTTGAAAATTTTTGCGTCCATGTTCATTAGGGATATTGGTCTGTAATTTTCTTTTTTCATTGGGTCTTTTTCTGGTTTTGGGATCAAGGTAATGCTGGCCTCATAGAAAGAGTTTGGAAGTTTTCCTTCCATTTCTATTTTTTGAAACAGCTGATAATAGGTATAATTCTTTAAATGTTTGGTAGAATTCCCTTGGGAAGCCATCTGGTCCTGAGCTCTTGTTTTTTGGGAGATTTTTGATTAGTGCTTCAATTTCCTTGCTGGTTATGGGTCTGTTCAGGTTTTCTATTTCTTCCTGGTTCAGTTTTGGTAGTTTATAAAACATCTTTAAGAATGCATCCATTTCTTCCAGATTGTCTAATTTGTTGGCATATAGTTGCTTATAATATATTCTTATAATTGTTTGTATTTCTTTGGTGTTGGTTGTGATCTCTCCTCTTTTCATTCATGATTTTATTTATTTGTGTCCTTTCTCTTTTCTTTTGGATAAATCTGGCCAGGGGTTTATCAATCTTATTAATTCTTTCAAAGAACCAGCTTCTAGTTTCTTGATCTGTTCTACTGTTCTTTTGGTTTCTATTTCATTAATTTCTGCTCTAATCTTTATTAATTATCTTCTCCGCTGGTTTTAAGCTTTATTTGCTGTTCTTTCTCCAGCTCCTTTAGGTGTAGGGTTAGGTTGTGTATCTGAGACCTTTCTTGTTTCTTGAGAAAGGCTTATATTGCTATATACTTCTCTCTTAGGACTGACTTCACTGCATCCCAATGGTTTTGAACATTTGTGTTTTCATTTTCATTTGTTTCCATGATTATTTTTTAAATTCTTCTTAAAATTTCCTGGTTGACCCATTCATTCTTTAGTAGGATGCTCTTTAGCATCCACGTATGAGTTCTTTCCAAATTTCTTTTGTGATTGAGTTCAAGTTTGAAAGCACTGTGGTCTGAAAACATGCAGGGAATGATCCCAATCTTTTGGTACCAGTTGAGACCTGATTTGTGACCCAGTATGTGATCTATTCTGATGAATGTTCCATGTGCACTTGAGAAGAATGTGTATTCTGTTGCCTTAGGATCGAATAGTCTGAATATGTCTGTGAAGTCCATCTGGTCCAGTGTGTCATTCAAAGCCCTTATTTCCTTATTGATCTTCTGCTTAAA
This sequence comes from Callorhinus ursinus, assembly GCF_003265705.2. NCBI lineage: Eukaryota > Metazoa > Chordata > Mammalia > Carnivora > Otariidae > Callorhinus > Callorhinus ursinus. The sequence continues at coordinate 36,904,038 of NW_027397079.1, read as the reverse complement.
TGATACGTCCATTGCTATGAGTGGGGTGTTAATGTCCCCTACTATTATTGTATTATTATCAATGTATTTTTATTTGGTTTGTATAATTGGCTGTTCCTATGTTATGGGCATGAATATTTATGATTATTAGATCCTCTTTTTGGATAGACCCTTTTATTATGATATAGTGTCCTTCCTCATCTTTTATTACAGTCTTCGGTTTAAAATCTACTTTGTCCTATATAAGGGTTGCTACCCCAGCTTTCTTTTGATGTCCATTAGCATGATACATTGTTCTCCACCCCCTCATTCTCAATCTGGAGGTGTCTGTGGGTCTAAAATGAGTCTCTTGCAGATGGCATATTGATGGGTCTTCCTTTTTTATCCAATCTGATACCCTGTGTCTTTTGTTTGGGGACATTTAGCCCATTTATGTTCAGAGTAATTATTGAAAGATATGAATCTAGGCCATTGTATTACCTATAAAATGACTATTTCTGTATATCGTGTCTGTTCCTTTCTGGTCTTTGTTTGTTACATTCGGGCTCTGTCTCTGCTTAAAGGATTCCCTTTAATATTTCTTGTAGGGCTGGTTTGGTGATCACAAATTCTTTCAGTTTCTATTTGTCCTAGAAGCTTTTAATCTCTGCTTCTCTAAATGACAGCCATGTTGGATAAAGTATTCTTGGCTGCATATTTTTCTCATTTAGCACCCTGAATATATCATGCAGTCCTTTCTGGCCTGCCAGGTCTCTGTGGACAGGTCTTCTGCCAGTCTAATGTTTCTACCCTTGTAGGTTACAGACCTCTTGTTTCAAGCTGCTTTCAGGATTTTCTCTGTCCTGAAATTTGCAAGTTTCACTGTTATATATGAAGATGTAGACCTATTTTTATTGATTTTTGAGGGAGGTTCTCTGTGAACCCTGGACTTGAATGCCTGTTTCCTTCCTCAAATTAGGGAAGTTCTCCACTATAATTTGCTCCATTATACCTTCACTTTCCTCTTCTTCTGGGATCCCAATACTAATATTCACTTTATGTTATGACCTATATCTCAAATTCTCCCCTTGTGATCCAGTAGTTGTTTATCTTTTTTTCTCAGCTTCTTTATTCTCCATCATTTTGTCTTCTATATTATTAATTCTGTCTTCTGCCTCATTTATGCTAGCAGTTAGAGCCTCCATTTTTTATTGCATCTCATTTTAGCCTTTTTTATTTCAACTTGATTAGATTTAGTTCTTTTATTTCTCCAGAAAGGGATTCTCTAGTGCCTTCTATGCTTTTTTCAAGCCCAGCTAACATCTTTACTATAATTGTTATTCTGAACTCTCGTTCCAAAATCTTAATTATACCCACACTGATTAGGTCCCTGTCAGTCAGTACTGCCTCTTGTTCTCTTTTTTGATGTGAGTTTTTCCTTCCTGTCATTCTGCCCAGAGAAGAATAAATGAATGGGAGAACAAAATACTAAAATGGCAACAATGACTCCAGAGAAATGTACACTAAACAAATCAGCAGAGACCTGAAACTGAAAAACAAAATTAAAATTAAAAGAATATAATCAGACAGGTGAACAGAACAGAACAATACACTGGATCCTGTGTTATTTTGGTCTGTTTGTTAGAACACTAGATCCCAAAATTGTAAATAAAGAAAAACTTATATCAGTACAAAAATAAAATTATATACAATGAAAGGATAGAATGTAACTGTAAAAATGAAAATTAAAAGACAAAAAAAAAAAGAGAGAGAAGGAAAACAGACAGGTGAACAGAACAAAACAATACACTATATCCTGAGTGTATTTTGGTCTGTTTTTTAGAATAAACTACATCCCAAAATGGTAAAGAAAGAAAAACTTATATATGCACATAAATAAAATTAAATGCAATGAAAAGATAGAATGTAATTGTGTAATTGTAAAAGTGAAAATTAAAAATAGCCTTAAAAAAGAGTTGATAAAATAAGAAATTGGTTGAAAAGGGAAAGAGAAAAAAATTAAAATGAAAGATTAAAGAATCATGGGGAAAAAGCCATGAATTCTAGATACAATTTTTCTTTAGCACTGGAGTTTTATAGTTATTTGTGATCAGTAAACTTGGTCTTAACTAGATGTTCTTGCTGATCTTCTGGGAGAAGGGGCCTGTTGCTCTGATTCTCACATGTCTTTGCCCCTGGTGGAACCGAACCACCCTTCCCAGGGGGCTAGGCTAAATAAGTGACTCCAGGTTGCTCTAGGTGGCTTTTGTTCCCTGAAGGCTTTCAGTGCCACAATAGAGTATGAGAATGAAAATGGCAGCCTCCCAATCTCCAGTCCCAGAGCTGAAAGCTTACTCCCCCCAGTACTCAGTACCCCCTCAGGGAAAAGCAATCAATCACTCCTGTCTCCTTGGTCTCTGTCTACCCCCCATGCTCACTCAGACACATCATCCCACTTCAAGTCTCCAAACCCTGCAGACTCCTGCAGCAGACACCTGTGCCACTCCTGGGGCGGGGGAGGCGAGGGAGATGTTTGCCTTGGTTCTGCCATTTGCTGGGCCCCTGCTCAGAGAGCAGTAGCCTGATTGTACTGTAGTTTGGGGGGTTATGGCAACCCTGAGCTGAGTGTCCATTCCTGGACTTGCTGATTGCAGCTGGCTTTCCTGCTCAGATGCCTGGGAACTCTGCCACACTCAGGCATGACTCTTCTTTCTTGACCCCAGGGATCCTGAGACCATGCTGTCCCACCTAGGATTCTGCCCTGCTTTGCCACCTTAATGCCTTTCAGGCAGAGATGTTCCCCACTGGAGAAGACTTCTAAAAGTTCTGATTTTGTGCTCCACGGCTATATCACTTTCCGGTAGCTGGCTGATGGAGGCTCCCTTCCCCCACGGTTTATCTTCCCATATATTGCCTTGGATTCACTTCTCCACACCTCCTACCTTGCAGAAAATGGTGGCTTCTCTATTTGCAGAGTTGCAGCTATTCTTTTTTCCTATCTCCAGTTGACTTTACAGGTGTTCAGAATGATTTGATAGCTATCTAGCTGAATTCCTGGGACCAGACGAAACTAAGGTCTCCTATGCCTCCACCATCTTGGACCTCTTGGACCTCTACCAATTTGGATACCATTTATTTCTTTTTGTTGTCTGATTGCTGTGGATAGGACTTCTTTGTATTATAAATCTACTTTTTTGAGGGTTTTTCTTATGAATGGTTGTTATACTTTGTCAAGTGCTTTTTCTTCATCTATTGAAATGATCATATGGTTCTTACCCTTTCTCTTATTGATGTGATATTGATTTGTGAATATTGAATGACCCTTGCATCCCAGCAATAAATTCCATGTGTTTGTGGTGAATGACTTTTTAATATATTGTTGAAATTGGATTGCTAGTATTTTGTTGAGGATTTTTCCTCTATGTTCATCAGATATATTGTCCTGTAATTCTCTTTTCTTTCCCTTATTTTTTTTTTTTTGGTGTCCTTATCTGGTTTTGATATCATGTGATTATGGTCTCATAGAATGGATTAGGAAATTTTCCTTCTTTCTATTTTTTGGAATAGTTTGAGAAGAATAGGTATTAACTCTTCTTTACATGTTTTGTAACATTATCCTGTGAAGCCATCTGGTCCTGGACTCTTGTTTGTTGGGAACTTTTTTTTTTGATTACTGATTCAATTTCATTTTGCTAGTAATAGATTTTTTCAAATTTTTTTGTTTCTTCCTGCCTCAGTTTTGGTAGGTTATATGTTTCTAAGAATTTATGCATTCTTTCTAGGTTGTCCAATTTGTTGGCATATAATTTTTCATAATATTCTCTTATAATTTTTTGTGTTTCTGTAGTGTTGTTTGTTATTTCTCCTCTTTCATATCTGATTTTTTGGGGGGTCTTCTCTCTCTCTTTTCTCTCTCTCTCTCTCTCTCTTTTTCTTTTTTTACTCTGGCTAGAGGTTTATCAATTTTGTTGATATTTTCAAAGAATCAGCTCTTGGTTTTATTGATCTCTTTTACTGTTCCTTTAGTTTCTATATAACTTATTTCTGCTCTAATCTTTATTATTTCCTTCCTTATGCTGGTTTTGGGTTTTGTTTGTTGTTCTTTTTGTAGCTCCTCTAGGTACAAGGTTAAGCTGTTTATTTGAGATTTTTCTTGCTTCTTGAGGTAGGCCTGCATTGCTACAAACCTCCCTCTTAGAACTGCTTTTTTTTCTGCATCCCAGAGGTTTTGGACTACTGTGTTTTCATTTTTATTTGTTTCCATGTTCTTTTCGATGCCATCTTTGATTTCTTGGTTGACGCATTTATTGTTTAGTAGTACGTTATTTAACTTCCATGTATTTATGCTCTCTGCAGATTTTTTTCTTGTGGTTGATTTCTAGTTTCATAGCACTGTGGTCAAAAGAGATTCGTAGTATGACTTTGATCTCCTTGAATTTGTTGAGGCTTGTTTGTGGGCTACTAGGTGATCTATTCTGGAAAATGTCCCATGTGCCCTTGAAAAGAATGTGTATTCTGCTCTTTTAGGATGGAATGTTCTGAATATATCTGTTAAATCCAGTGTGTCATTCAAAGCCACTGTGTCCTTGTTGTATTTCTGTTTGGATGATCTGTCCATTGATATAAGTGGGGTGTTAAATTCCCCTATTGTTATTGTATTACTAACAATTATTTTCAGTTACTATTTCTTCAAAAAATTTCTACTCCCTTTTCTCTCTCTTCTTCTAGGGTCCTCATAATGCAAATATTTTATGCTTGATGCAGTCACTAAGTTCCCTAAGACTATGCTCAATTTGCATAATTATTTTTACTCTCATTTGTTCAGCTTGATTACTTTCCAGTACTCTGCCTTCCAGGTTATTAATTCTTTCCTCTGTTTCATCTAGCCTGTTATTTTTTCTATTGGGTGTATTTTTAATTTCATTTATTGTGTTCTTCATCTCTGGTTCTTTTTTATCTTTTTCTTAAAGAGTCTCACTGATGTCCTCCACTCTTTTCTCAAGTCCGGTGAGTGTCTTTATGATTACTACTTTAAATTCTCTATCAGGAATATTACTTACATCTGTTTTGGTGAGGTCTCTTACTGTGGTTTGGTCTTGTTCTTTCATTTGGGGTACATTCCTCTGTCTCCTCATTTTTTCTCCTTGTTAGGAAAGTCAGCTATTTCTCTTGCTATTGGAAGTAATGGCATTATGAAGAAATGCTCCTTTAGTACCCTGCAGTACAGTGTTCCCTGTTCCCCAGGACCTGAGGCTTCAGTGAGTGCCTCCTATGTGTGTTGCCTGAACCTTGTCTCTTTTTCCTTCAATAAAGTTGTCTGCAGAGGCTCTCTTTGCCTGTTGTGCATAGTGTGTTGTCCATGGTGGGGTGCAGCACATTTTAACAAAGTGTGTGCTGGTCTTGTGAAATGAGACCTGCTGCCACCATCACTGCAGGAACTGAGGTCCCATAAAACTCGTGGGTCTGTTGACTGGGTGTTGGTGGGTTTTGCACTGGTCTTCTGGGGGTGGGCGGGGGCCATGGCACTGGGATTGAGGCAAGCATGACTGGGCAGGGCCAGTCCACTGAAGCACGGAGGGTGGGGCTTGGTGTAAGCAAGTTAAGTATCAACTTTCTTTGCACCATGCTGTTTCCTGCAGGTGGCCCTGTGTTTATACTGGGGTTTTGGGGAGGAAAATGGAACCTGACAACTTCTTTGTTCCTGGAGGCATTTCTCTATGATCCTTGCTTCTCCGAATGATGCTCTGAGATGAGTAAATCCCTCTCCCTCCTGTCTGTCCCTGGTATTTTTCAAACTGCTGCTTCCATGCTATATCTCTGCTGGCTATTTGTCTTGCTGTCTAAGAGTGGGGACTCAGCTTCCTAATGCTCTCTGGGTTTAACCAGAGCCTAGTTGCTGATTTTTAAAATTCCAAGCTTTAAGTCCCACTGATTGTAAGAATTCATAAAATTTGGCTCCTCTTGCTTTTAAAGCCAAATATTATGGGGATTTGTCTTTCCTGTGTGGGCTCCTCAGGGTTCATTTTTAAACTACATTTTCTTAAAGTTAGTAATCTACCTTGTAGTCATGATAAAAGGTATTGCTTGTGTAAATCCAGACTTGAAAATAAAATTGCAAATCAAAACAACTTTCAACTACATCAAGAGGTAGATCTAATAATTATAAGACAAAAAGAATAAGATATTAGTCAAAATTCAGGTAATTCGTGGAAAAGCAGTAGAATATTAGAATTGCAGGTAACAGAGTAAATGATTGTTTGATTTCTTAATAATTTCTGCACTATGATAGCAATTTTACTATTCTCAAGTGGATAGTTTTTAGTGTTTTTTCTTGTATAGCCAGTAGATGACACCAAAAATGTATTGTAGCTGACACTGACTGGGCATTGCTGTCATCTAGATGTCTCTATATTAATTTACCATACTTTCAGTTTTTAATATTTTTAAAGATGAGTAATTGGAACTTTATTTATATTTTCAGTTGCAAAAGGTTCTACTCTTCTGTGTACACAAGAAGTGAATATGCATGAAGATGATTTTGGAAACTGTAGAAGAGAATTTTGTAATTTTAGGTGTGTATTTAGAAAATTATACCTTTTCCAGTTGTGTTTGTGTGTTTGTACTGCAAAGAGTTGTTTAATACAAATGAGAAATGAATGCATTATATACAGATAAATATTTATGTTGCACTTCCTAAGATTGTTTTGTTTTGAATAGCTTTGGTGCTATGATCTTTAACATAGTCAATTACCTTCATATTTTGAACTGTTATTTCCCTTATATTTTTGTCCTTAAGTGACATTTAGATAATTTTTTCTGCCTTATTGCCAGGGATATCCTTTGTGGAAAGATAGTTTGTCACTGGACACGTTTAGAAATAATACCATTTAAAAAATTTGATATTCAGTATACTTACATGGAAGGCCATCTGTGTGTCTCTGCGTATTTAAGAATACCAACAGCACATGTAACAGAAGATTATACCTATACATCAAATGGCACTATGTGTGGTCCAAATATGGTAAATAACATTTTGACTTAATTATATATGTGGTGTGTGGGTGTCTCTGTGTGTGTATGTGCACATGCACACATATGGGAAACAGAGAAGACCTTAACATTTGTTTTTATAATTAATATTACAAATTTTGGTTACTACATCAGGATCTTAAGATTTAAAGTTCAGAATTTCTGTTGGTCAAAGGAACACTTGCTTCACTATCATTTTGTTTATTATGAATTTTGCTATAGATATTTAAACTTGTTTTCTCATACTTGAGAATATTAGCCTCTTCACTAGGCTAGGATCTGGTCTGCAAAAATTTATAGAAACAACAAAAAAGAATCAAGTGATACAGCAAAAAAGTAGGTGAAAATAATCTGAAATATAAGAATAACAAAGAAAACAAAAATAGCCAAGTATTTAGTCCTGCAATAACTGACAATGAAGAATTAATTTGGTTGTAATGAAAGTAAAACAGCTATTTGCTCATTAGTCAACTCTAATTTTTCTTCCAAAAGCACAATAAATACTTGTTAAAAATTTGGCCCTCCCACAAGACACAATAATAAAATGGAGTTTAAGCTTTATTTTTTTTTCTTTTCCTTAAATAGCTTAAGAAACAAAATAAAGGATCTTTAAACTATGACCATTGAAAAATTAGTTGACCAATGTAAAACACCACTCAAGTATCTCTTGTTTAAATTTAGATAATTTACATTGAGACACAATATTTTAAGAAATGAAAAATAGAGGGAAATGGAAATGAATAGTAAATTTATTTCAAAATGGGAAAAAGTATTCTTGTGTAAAAATAATGAAATAATCACAAAAGAACACATAGTGCTGACTACCTTATAAAGTGATATGTTACCCCTTTAAGGATTATTTCAGACAAACTGAAAAAAATGTTTGCTATAAATGTGAGAGATTAAACACATAAATTTATCAGCTAATTTAATCATTCATTAATTAGAAAAAAAGCACTCAGGGCACCTGGGTGGCTCAGTTGGTTAAGTGACTGCCTTCAGCTCAGGTCATGATCCCAGGGTCCTGGGATCAAGCCCCATGTCAGGCTCCCTGCTCAGTAGGGAGCCCACTTCTCTGGCTCCCTCTCCCTCTCCCTCTACCCCTCCCCAGCTCATGCTCTCTCTTTCTCTCTCTCTCTCTCAATCTTGTGCTCTCTCTCTCTCAAATAAATAAATAAAATCTTTTTAAAAAAAAGAAAAAAAAACACTCAAATGGTATATATGTGGTATAACACACAAAAACAATTTGATTTTTATCCCTGATTTCTGGCACAGAGCTCCTAAACCCCTTGGAATTTCCTGAGTAATAGGAATGGTTTTTTGTTTGTTTGTTTGTTTGTTTGTTTGTTATTCATAAAGAACCTCTTCCAATCAAACTACATTTATGCTAATGAAGTGACAGGATGAGGCCTCTAGATAACTTTATGACAGAGCTGAGCGCTAGTAAGACCAAGTGATTGAAGAGTTGTAACTTTCAGCCTCATCATAAGCTTCAGGAAGGGAAGTAGTGTGGCTAGAGATTGAACACTATAAAAATTTTGAACAATGAGATTTAGTGTGCTTCCAGGTTGGTGAAATAAATACAGAATACATGAATATCCAGTTACTGTTTTTGTCTAATCAAATAGGAGTTGAAAACAATAATTGATGATGAGAAGCATAACTTATTATCATCCTAAAACAAATATAAATTAACACATACTTTTTGGAAAGTGATTTAGAAATGTGTATGGAGTCAAATATATTGTTACACGTTTTTATTGATTTTTAAAAATTATTACTTGTTACTACTTTTAATTGACATATCATTGAAATATAGCATTACCTTAGTTTCAGGTGTACAACATAGTGATTCAATATTTGTATATATTGTGAAATAATGACTGCAAGAAATCTAGTTAACACCCATTACTATACATAGTTACAAAATTTTTTTATTATTTCGAGAATGTTCAAGTTTTACTGTCTTAGCAAGTTTCAAATATGCAATAGTGTCATTAACTGTAGTCACCATACTATACTGTAATTCCCATTACTTATTTATTTTATAACTGAAAGTTTGCAGTTTTTGACCCCATTCACCCATTTTATCCACTCCCCCAGACCCCCACCATTGGGAACTACCAATCTGTTCTCTGCATCTATGAGCTTGGATTTTGTTGTTTAAATTATACATACAACTAAGATCACGCAGTATTTGTCTTTCTCTGCCTGACTTATTTCGATCAACTAGCGTTGTCAAGGTCCATTCATGTCACAAATGGCAAGATTTAATTCTTTTTTATGGATAAGTAATATTCCCTTGTGTATATTTGCTAAATTCACTTTATCCATTCATTCATCAGTGGACACTTAGGTTGCTTACATATCTTGGCTACCGTAAATAATGCTGCAATGAATATGAAGGTGCATATATATTTTTCAGTTACATGTTTTCATTTATTTTGGATAAATACCCAGAAGTAGAATTGCTGTATCATGTGATGTTTCTATTTTTGATTTTTGTAAGAACCTCCATACTATTCTACCTATTCTATCATACTATTTTCTGATTTACATTTCTACCAATAGTGCACAAGGGTTCCCTTTTCTCTGCATCTTCACAAACATTTGTTATTGCTTTTTGTCATGATAAAAGCTATTCTAAGATCCTAGGATAGAAGAAAGAATTTAAGGATGGAAAAGTATTTCAGGGAATAATGCTTGGAATGTTTCCAAATTTGGCAAAAGGCATAAATACACAGATGCAAGAAGCAAAGAACATCATATAGGATGAACCCAGTGAAATCCACAGCAGAATACAGCATAATGAAATTTCTGAAAATTAAAGACAAAGAATCTTAGTAGTGGGAGTGAAATAACATGTACAGGAAAAATACAGTTATAACAATAGCAATTAAAATAAAACATACATATGCCACAGAAGATTGCCATGCTGGTTTGTCCCACTACTGCGTATGATCACTAAAACCTTTACAGATCACTCATCTCCCCAGCAGTGAGTCTCTGCCTCAGAAAGTCTGATCATTAGCCCATGCCCAACTGGCCAATGTCCCCATGGAGGGAAAAGAAAGAAAGGAGTGAGGGAGGAAGGAAATTGAAGGGAGGGGAAGGGAAGAAAAATAGGAAGGAAGGAAGGAAGGCAACCCAACTTTTCCTACTTGGTTCCATAGGAGCTTTCAGCTGGCCTGACTTTTTACTCCCACAACATTTTTAATTAAAAACAAACAAACCAACCAACAACTGGAGTAGAATTTAGTGATTCATCAGTTACATATAACACCCAGTGCTCTACTCCAGAAATCAATATCACACTGTATGTTAACTACCTAAAATTAAAAACAAACACAAAACCTCCAACTAATTTGCAGCCTTCTCCATGTAACAGGGGTTTGTCACATGACAGTCTTCATTAGGGAACTGGCTTTTAGGCCATGGTACTTCCAGTAGTTTAATTGGATAGCGACTCTTCTAGAGGACAGACCACTTGAAAAGCCCAAATTCTATAGTCATCCTTAATTCAGTTGTTTTAGGAAACAAAATACCTTTAGAAATTTTCTCCATTGGGATAAAAGTGTGTTGACTGCATTTTGTAATTGAGAGAAAGGAGAGGTGAGTAGTGAATATGAGAGCTAACTACTTCTGTAGTTTTGTGGACACTTCCATGGATAATTCCACGTTTTAGCCCCCCCACCCAACCTGCCCTTTTGGCTCTTCTTCCTCTGCTTTTACTTATTTTCCTTATCTGAGGCTGCAGATCCTCCAGAGCATTGTGAGGCTGATCAACAAGGCTCTGTCCTTTACCATTGTATTTGATGTGGTTGCTTCCTCACTTCATTTTATCCATCAGTGACCTTCATTTTATTTTGAAATCCCAGGAAGTTCTTAAATTGCTCATCTTCTAATTGCCTTGTTCTGATTCTCCTTTATTCACATTAATTAGGAAAAGGGGAGCAATTGTGAGTGCCATGTCTGTGAATTTGAATTGGAATTATTCTGTGGTTATTTAAAAAATTCATCAGATATATTTTATTTTCATTGTAATTCTACATTGTTCAGTTGATTTCAGAGTGGTTGGAAAGGAAAGAGGTCTTTACCCTTATTCTCATTAGCTGTGGGTCCTTTGTAAAAATTATCTTGATAAGAGAGAGAGGGGAGACTTTATATCTTATTTATTAACATGAAGAAAAGTATGTCTCTTATTAATCATAACAATATTTTAAATAAAACACATGTACATAATACTGTAATATACTGAGAAAAAGTGTACTGTATAGAGATAAGCATTATTCCAACAATGCAAGTTTGCTTCATATTGGATGTGATAGAAAGCTTTTATGATTTTTTTTTATTTATAAGACAGAACAGGAGAATAGTTTATCAGATCGGTTTCTAGCTCACTTAGGTAGTAGGGAAGATAAACACATCTCAGCACATTCATTTCAAACTTGAAAAAAGGGACATTTAACTGTCCAAAATTAGATAAGCTGATCAATGAATAAATAAATAAAATTAACTGCCTTTTTCTTACTCATACTTGGGACTATAAAAAAATATGCTTACATGATCCAGGCATTTCTCTTTAGGAAATATGTATTTACTTATATTCTTTTTCTTTCTTTCTTTCTTTCTTTCTTTCTTTCTTTCTTTCTTTCTTTCTTTCTTTCCTTCTTTCCTTCTTTCTTTCTTTCTTTCTTTCTTTCTTTCTTTCTTTCTTTCTTTTTTTCTTTCTTTCTTTTTTTTTTTTTTTTACCATGATGTACTGCTTCTGGGACACTATTTGTATCTCTTGTTCAAAGAAAGAAGTCTTGTAGATTAGTTTATATTCAAAACATCATCCCAACCATTGCCCAGGTCTAAGTACTTTTATAGTGTTTCTTACTTTTGCTGTCATTACAAAAGAGCCAGCTACAAATTGATCTGTTTACTTGAAAGAAACTGTATCAGAAACATGGGTCTTAACTTTTCCTGGATTATTTTTCCCCTAAAGACAACCCAGTGAAATATGACTAGTTTATTATTGCCTCAATGACAATGTTTAAGGAGAACTAGAATGAAGATGGTTTTATGGACCCGTAGTGCTGATTTGCCCAACATTTTGTTATTCTTCCTGGCTTCATCAGAGCACTTGTAGTTAATGAACAAGCTGATATTCTTTCCTTTATGATGATTGGTTAATGGTGATAGAAAATAATGATTTTTAGGACTATTCATCATATAGTGAATATTCTACCAGATAACTTGAGAAAAGCCAACAGATAATTTTTACAGACTCCCCTGAAGATATTCAAATTAAATTAAATTTAACATAGAGCTTACATAGAAATCAGGTCAAATAAATAATAAAATGATATTTTGTATGGAGAAGCTGCTGGGAAGATGGCGGAGTAGGACGTGCCTGTGCTGACCTCTTGCCGCGTGGCCGCCTAGAGAGCACCCACGGCAGCATAAATAACCCAAAAAGCAGCCCGAAAACTGGCAGAACAGACTCTCCGCAGCCCGGCACAGACAAGAGGCCACAGCGAAGCAGATCCACCCCCTCTGATCGCTCTTGGCAAGATCCCGTCAAAGTGGTGCCACAAGCCTGGCAGTGTGTGCGTGGCCCAGACAAGGTAAGCACCACTCCAGAGTGAGTCCTGCCCCAGGGAGAGGGGAAGATAACCACACACCCGTCTGACTGTGACCCCAGCAGTGGGCTGAGGGCAGGCAGCTGGTCTGACTGCAGGCCCCACCCACCAACAAAAGCTTCTCCGGGGACGACACAGGGACAGTGCCTGCAGTTTGGTGCTACTACATCTCTGGCAAACATCTGGTCTGACTCGACTCAAGCCCGAGGCAGCCCCGGAGCAGCCCACTAACACCACGGGCACCTGACTCTGCCCACAACAGGCAGGGAGCCATCACAGACAACAGGACTGAAGGCAAACACATCCCAGCCACAACGGTAGGACACCCCCTGGAGCAACACACATAGGAGACACCCCCTGAAGCACCAGCTTCTGGGGAACAGACATTGCACTGCAGGACCTCTTCTTCATAGAGCCACTACTTTCAAGTGCAGGAGACGTAGCTGACTTTCCTAACAGAAAAACAGACAACGCAAGAGACAGAATGAGGAGACAGAGGAATGTGTCCCAAATCAAAGAACAGGACAAAATCAGAGCACAAGACCTAAGCGAAACGGAGATAAGTAATATGTCTGATAGCGAATTTAAAGTAACATTCATAAAGATTCTCGCTGGAATTGAGGAAGGACTGCAGGACTTCCTTGAGACCCTCCACCAAGAGCTAGGAGATGTAAAAAAGAACCAGTTAGAGCTATTGGATTTACTAAATGGAAATAAAAATAGACCATCTGGAATAAATAGCAAGCAAGAGGAAGTAGAAGAAAGGACCAGCCACCTGGAGGACAGAGTCATGGAAAGCAATCAAGCCGAGCAGATGAGAGGGGGGAAAAATACACAGAATGAAAATAGACCCAGGGAACTGAGCAACGCTGTCAGGCCTAACAGTCGCATGATAGGGATCCCAGAAGGAGAAGAGCGAGGAAAGGGGGCAGAAGATTTGTCTGAAGAAATAATAGCTGAAAACTTCCTGAATCTGGGGAAGGAAAGAGAAATCCAGATCCAGGAGGCACAGAGAGCCCCCAACAAAACCAACCCAAAGAGGTCTGCACCAAGACACAAAGTAAATAAGACAGCCAAAAGTAGTGAGAAAGAGAGAATTTTAAAAGCAGCAAGAGAAAGGAAAGCAGGTACATACAAAGGAAACCCCATACGGCTATCAGTGGGTTTTTCAGCAGAAACTCTGCAGGCCAGAAGAAAGTGGCATGATAGATTCCAACTGCTAAAAGGAAAAAATCTACAGCCAAGAATACTCTATCCAGTAAGGCTTTCGTTTAGAATAGAGGGAGTGATCAAGTTTCCCAGAAAAACAAAAATTAAAAGCAAAACCAGCCACGTCCTTGTCACACACAATGCCATCGGCCTGTGGGTCCCAAATTCACGGTCCAGCCGCCCTCCTGCCCGAGTCAGTGTGCACGGCCTGCCACCTGCTAAATGCCAAGTCAACACGCCTTCACCTCAGATTGCCAAGGGCTGAAGTTGACACTGTTCCCCTCAAATTTCAGCCCCTGTACCCAAGTTTGTGCACAAAAGTGGGAATAATTATAACAGCAGAATGAAGCAACCCAAACATCTATTTCTGTGGAATACAGAATGGATAAAAGGAGTGTGCTAGGCTGAGAACATCTCCAAAAAGCACATGAACAATACATACAGCATGATTCTGGTTAGTTAAAAAAAAAAAAACCAAAAACCTGGGAGGAATAAAACAAGATGAAACTAGAGAGGGAGACAAACCATAAGAGACTTCTTAAGCATAGGAAAGAAACAGGCTTGCTGGAGGGGAGGTGGGGGGGATGGGGTGACTGGGTGGTGGGCATGAAGGAGGGCATGTGATGGAATGAGCACGGGTGGTTGTATGCAACTGATGAATCACTGAACTCTAAAACTAATAATACACTATATTGTTAATTAATTGAACTTAAAATTAAAAAAAAAGGAAACCCAAAAAAAAAAATGATATTTTGTATGTAGTGAGGATTTACTACGTGCCAGGCACTGCTTTTGTTCCCTTACGTCTAACAAATGATTTCATCCTCATAATCTACACTTTTTTAAAATTTGGGTATAATTGCTATTCCAAATTCAAAGATGGATAAAAGGAGGTATGGGGAGATTAAATAATTTACTTTAGTGTAAATATGAAAGGTAAGAGATATTGCCATTAAAGCTGGAAAAATATAAAAATATTAGAAAATGACAAGAACACTGTTATTTAGCATTGATCAATATGTGGTTCTGTGACAAAGGAGTTCTTGCACTGAACATTGGCTCTCGATAACTTGTGCATGAATTTAAAAGAGTAGATTTATTTTCATCAAATATAAAATGAGGAAAAAATATTTCCTTTGAGTATATATGAGTATGTATTATAAAGATATATAGAAAGTGCAAAGATAAATCCAAGCTCATTATAAATGGTCAGTACCACTTGGCTATTTTTGTTCTTATACCAATTAGTATCAATATATCCATAAAATCACAGCTCCCTCATAGGAAAGAAATAGTATCTCATTTCAAAATTTTATATTTGGTAAAGTAATAACATGCTATTTGGACTCCCAACTCCCAAGTTCTTCTTTTAGAATGAGTAGATGTCATGAAATCCAGATTCATATTATATATATTTTATATGAAATATAAATATAAAATATATTGTGCATTTAATTTTTGTACCAAGTACAAATGCTCAACTCGGCTTTACATTTACAGGTTTTGTTGTTTGTTGTTTTAACATTTTAGTATTGTGACCAGGGACGTTGTTCTTCTAGGAATTCATACACACAGAGAACAAATTGTGACTCAAACATAAATTGCAGTGGACATGGGGTATGTAATGGTTATTTCATTTCTAAGTATAGCTATTTTCATTCATGTCAGTAACATTGTCCAAGATAATGGGGTTTAGAATTATTTGATACAGAAATTTCTTTGAAAATTTGCAGTTAAAATAAGGAAAGTAGATTCTATTATTTATACATAGATATATGATTTATGTGTTCAGTCACATTGTTATAAGCCTCATGAGCTTTGAACTTTATACAAAAATGCAATATGAAATAAATTCATTTCTCAATTGAATTTATTAAGGATTACTCATACACATTTAACATACCTGTAAATATTGCTTGTGGTTAAGTGTATGTGTACTGATAAATATTTGAAAACACACTTAATATATTTATATTACACATATTATAATCTAATATTTTTGTGAGAGCAGACTTTCTTGTTTATACAGATCTCATTCATCCTTTAGTGGTTTCAATTTATTTCGCTGTATGTCTCCTCCATATTATATTTTTAAATATCATTCACTGATGGACTTTTGGATAATGTTAACTTTTACTTAACTATGGTTAAGTAGTGGGACAATGGACATTATGGTACAATCACCTTTGTACATTTGTCTGACTTCTTAAATTGTTAATGAAATGTATGAGTGGCTACATTTATGTACCACTTAAATTTTTATATATATTACATTGTGTTTAAGGAATATTATACCAGTTTTTGCTTCCACCTATCAGGTATAAAAATATGCATTTCCTCAAATTCTGGCCAGACTAGCATCTCAGTTTTTTTAAATCACTTTTAACATGCTAAATCCATTGCTAATTTATATTTACTTAATAATACAGTTTTTAAGCACAATATATGTATGGTCATATTTGCCATTTGCATTTTTATTTGTCCATCCATTGTGAAATTATCTACTAGGGAATAGAAATTATGTAAACTTTGTTTTTCTGAACATACATGTAGGCTTTAACTTTGTGGCTGGTGTCTCTTGCCATATCAATGCTTCATAGTTTATATAATAATCCAAGAATAAAGTGACCTACCTGCATGTCTTGTATCAAAATTTTCTCCCCAATCACTTACATACTCTATTAACCATTTCCTTTCTTATTTAAATTTAATTTAATTTCTTATTTAATTTTTGCATGAACCTACTTCTAGATTCTCTAGTCTGCTTCTGATCTTCAGGAAGATCAATTCAGGAAGAATTTCAATTCTTCCACCAGATCACATTTGGAGGTATTTTCCAGCCTTCCTATTTCTAGGAAAATACATTTCGGTATCTGTATCTCATTAAGAAAACTTCTCCTTTTGTTTTTTTCCACATTTTTTTTGGTAAAAGTTTCTTTTTATAACAACCATTTTTTAACTTAACCTTATTCAAAATAAACTTTAACTCTTACTATTTTATATTTTTTATTGAAATATAGTTGGCACACAATGTTACATTAGTTTCATGTGTAAAATAGTGATTCAACAACCCTGTACATTATGCTATGCTCACCACAAGTGTAGCTACCATCTGCTATTATAATATCATTGACTATATTCCCTATGCTGTACTTATCATCCCATGACTTACTCATTCCGTAACTGAAGCCTGCATCTCCCACTCCCCTTCACCCATTTTGCCCCTTCCCACCACTACTTTGCTTTCTGGTAACCACCAGTTTGTTCTCTGTATTTATAGGTCTAGTTCTGCTTTTTTGTTTGCTTATTCATGTTATTTTTTAGATTCCATATATGAGTGAAATCATATGGTATTTGTCTTTCTCAGTCTGACTTGCTTCACTTAGCACGATACCTTCTAGGTCCATGCATGTTGTCAAAAATGGCAAGATCTCTCTTTCTCTCTCTTTATGGCTAAGTAACATTCCATTATATATATATATATATATATATATATATATATATATATATATATATACCACATCTTTATCCATTCATCTACTGATAGCCACTTAGGTTGCTTCCATATCTTTGCTAGTGTAAATAGAGCTGCAAGAAACATTGGCATGCAATATACCTTTTCTAATTAGTGTTTTTGTTTTCACTGGGTAAAGAGTAGTTTTAGAATTACTGGATTGTATATATTTCTATTTTTATTTTTTGGAGGAAACTCCATAATGTTTTTGACAGTGACTGTACCAATTTACATTCCCACCAGAAGTGCACAGTAGTTCCCTTTTCCCCACATCCTCACCAATACTTGTTTTTCTTATTTTGATACTAGCTATTCTGACTGGTGTGAGGTGATACCTCATTGAGGTTTTGATTTACATTTTCCTGGTGATTAGTATAATTTTTTAGTTCACAATTTTATGCCTTTCTGGAATATAGCATTTCAGTTGTGTCAAGAAGGCCATATACTGTTATTTAAAAAATATATGAGACAAAAGAAAATTTCTATGACATTTGAAAGGCATAATTGCAATAAATTGCATGGGAATTTATTGTATTACATTTTATTTTAAAAAATATTTTCCACACTAAGTAAAAACCATCTATAATATATAAATTACAATACTTCAATAATTTACATTAACAATCAGAGTAATGCATTTAATTTTTATGTTGAACATAAAATGTTATTTTTTATTTGGTTCTGATTTCAGGTTTGCAATAGTATGCTTAATTGTCACTGTGATGTTGGATATTCTCCTCCACTTTGTAGACCATCACGAACATCACCAGGAGGAAGTATTAATGATGGGTTTTGGAGTAAGGGAAGTAAGTACCTAGATGAGTGTGCTTCAAGGAGCTTTCTGCCCTTACAGAAATGGTCTACATCTCCACTGAATATGTGGCTATAGAGCACCTGACATATGGATAATGCAACAGGAAACTAAGATTTCCATTTTATTTTACTTTATTTAAATTTAAGTAGCCTCTTGTGGCTTGGTGGCAACTATATTAAACAGTACAGCTATATATCATACTGCCAAACAAAATTTTGTATATGCTTTTAATTTCACTCAAGAAGTGAACATTAAGAGACCTCTCTTTAGTTTTAACCACGGTTACCAAAAACATTTATATACATATACATATACATATATATGTATATGTATATGTATAGCAGAATTTTCTAGATAGATATAGTAAAATTATACAATAGGTGATAGTTTTATTATATACTCCGCATATTCCCAGAATGTTAACTATCATGTGCTAGTTTGCAACCAAGTTTCATCTTTTAAGTTTCCCTTTTCAAAAGGGAAAAGTAATCAGATCTTCCATATCCATTATGTATGGATAGTAGATGGTACAAACCATTTTAAAATTTTATTTGATGAACATTCATGAACAAATATAGCATAGTTGTTTTTTTCTAAACTTCACAATGTATATATCTTAACAGTATAATTTCATTAATGTCTTTACATCATTTGCATTTTTACTCTATATTTTATTTATATATGTTGTAAATCTGACAGTACATTATTATATTTGCCTTAAATAGACAATGGAATTTTAAAGTTTTTTTATATAAATATTTACATTTACTCATCCATTTACTGTTTTCAAGGGTTTTTCAATTCTTCTAGCACATTCAAATTCCATGCGGGCATTTTCTTTCTCTCTGAAAAACTTCCTTTTGTACTTCTACCTTATGATGAGCAATTGTCTCAGCTTTTGTTTTATAAAATGTTTTTTATAAAAATGTCTTAATTTGTGAAGAGTATTTTCACTGGAATTAGAATTCTACATTGAGAATTTTTTCTTTCAGCTGTTCAAAGATGTAATCCAATTGTATCCAAGCTTACATTTTCTGATGAGAATACAGTGTCATTCTTATTACTCTATTCATCCCAATAATATAATGCTTCCTTTATTCTTTAAGTTTCAGACTTCTTTTATATGTTTTTTATTTTATATGTTTATATTTTTTATGTTTATATGATTTTCCACAGTTTCACTACAATTTATCAAGACATGTTTCTCTTTGAATTTTCCTGCTTGGGTTGGCTGTGATCCTTGAATATATAGCTGACAGTGTTTTCAGAAATTTTGAAAAACCTCTTAGCTGTTGTCTCTTTTTAAATATTTTTTTATTAAACATATTTGCATTTAAAAAATGATATACAGTGACATTCACTCTGTGGTATATAATTAAATGAGTATTGAAAAAATGCACATACTCTTGTTCCCACTGCCACAGTTATGATACACAATAGATGTATCACCTCAAAATGTCCCTCTGGCCGCCCCTTTGTGTTCATTCCCGACTGCAATTCCTGGCAACAAATTACCAGTTCTCGTCTATACAGACTTGTCTTTTCCAGAATGTCATATACAGTACATACAAATTTGAGATACATTCCTGTTGCCATGTTTTAATAGTTTTTTTTTTTTTTAAGTAAGCTCCAGGCCCAAACTGGGGCTTGAACTGAGAACACTGAGGCCATGTGCTCTACCAACTGAGTCAGCTAGGTGCTGCTAATAGTTCATTCTTTCATTGTTAAGTAGGCTTTTTTTTTTTAATTTTTTATTTAAATTTTAGTTAACATATAGTGCAATATTGGTTTCAGGAGTAGAATTCAGTAATTTGGGGCACCTGGGTGGCACAATCAGTTAAGTGCCTGACTCTTGGTTTCTGCAGATGTCGTGATCTCAAGGTTGTGAGATCGAGCCCTGTGTCCAGGGTCTGTGCTCAGCTCAAAGTCTGCTTAAGACTCTTTCTCCCTCTGTCCCTCTTCCCCACACCCTCTCTTTCTCATATAAATAAATAAATCTTTAAAAAATATCTAATAATTCATCACTTACATACAACACCCAGTGCTCATTACAAGTGCCCTCTTTAACAACCATCACACATCTAGCCCATCCCCCACCCATCTCCCTCCATCAACACTCTGCTTTTTTCTTTTTTTTTAAAGATTTTATTTATTTATTTGAGAGAGAGAATGAGAGAGAGAGAGCACATGAGAGGGGGAGGGTCAGAGGGAGAAGCAGACTCCCCACTGAGCAGGGAGCCCGATGCGGGACTTGATCCTGGAACTCCAGGATCATGACCTGAGCTGAAGGCAGTCGCCCAACCAACTGAGCCACCCAGGAGCCCATCAACACTCTGTTTTCTATCTTAAGAGTCTCTTATGGTTTGTTTCCCTCTCTCCTTTTTTCAGGCTTTCCCATATGTGCATCTGTTTTGTTTCTTAAATTCCACGTATGAGTGAAAGTATATGGTATTTGTCTTTTTCTGGATGACTTATTTCACGTAGCATAATATAGTATAGCTCCTTCCACATTGTTGTAAATGGCAAGATTTCACTCTTTTTATTTTATTTTATTTTATTTTATTAATCACCATACATTACATCATTAGTTTTTGATGTAGTGTTCCATGATTCATTGTTTGCGTATGACACCCAGTGCTCCATTCAGTACCTACCCTCTTTAGTACTCATCACCAGGCTGACCCACCCCCCAACCACCTACCCTCTAGAACCTTCAGTTTGTTTCTCAGAGTCCATAGTCTGTCATGGTTCGTCACCCCCTCTGATTTCCCCCCATTCATTTTTCCCTTCCTGTTACCTTCTTCTTCTTCTTTTTTTTTTTTTTAACATGTATTATTTGTTTCAGAGGTACAGGTCTGTGATTCAACAGTCTTACACAATCCACAGCGCTCACCTTAGCACATACCCTCCCCAATGTCTATCACCCAGCCACCCCATCCCTCCCACCCCCAACCACTCCAGCAACCCTCAGTTTGTTTCCTGAAATTAAGAATTCCTCATATCAGTGAGATCATATGGTACATTTCTTTCTCTGATTGACATTTCACTCAGCATAATACCCTCCAGTTCCATCCACCCTGGTGGAAATGGCAAGATTTCATTCCTTTTGATGGCTGCATAATATTCTATTGTGTATATATATATATATATATATATATATATATATATATATCACCCCTCCTTTATCCATTCATCTGTTGATGGACATCTTGGTTCCTTCCATAGTTTGGCTATTGTGGACATTGCTGCTATTAAACATAAGGATGCACGTACCCCTTCGGGTCCCTACATTTACATTGTTGAGGTAAATACCCAGAAGTGTAATTGCTGGATCATATGGAAGCTCTATTTTCAACTTTTTGAGGAACCTCCATACTGTTTTCCAGAGTGGCTGCACCAGCTTGCATTCCCACCAACAGTGTAGGAGGGCTCCCCTTTCCCCGCATCCCCGCCAACATCTGTCGTTCCCGTTTCCCCAACATCCCTGCCAACATCTGTCGTTTCCAATTTTAGCCATTCTGACTGGTGTGAGGTGGTATCTCATTGAGGTTTTGATTTGGATTTCCCTGATGCCGAGCGATGTTAAGCACTTTTTCAAGTGTCTGTTGGCCATTTGGATGTCTTCTTTGGAAAAATGTCTGTTCATGTCTTCTGCCCATTTCTTGATTGGATCATTTGTTCTTTGGGTGTTGTGTTTCATACGTTCTTTATAGATTCTGGATACTAACCTTTTATCTGATATATCATTTGCAAATATCTTCTCTCATTCTGTTGGTTGTATTTTGGTTTTGTTGACTGTTTCTATTGCTGTGCAAAACCTTCTTATCTTGATGAAGTCCCAATAGCTCATTTTTGCCCTTGCTTCCCTTGCCTTTGGCGATGTTTCTAGGAAGAAGTTGCTGCGGCTGAGGTCAGAGAGGTTGCTGCCTGGGTTCTCATTTAGGATTTTGATGGACTCCTATCTCACATTGAGGTCTTTCAACCATTTTGAGTCTATTTTTGTGTGTGGTGTAAGGAAATGGTCCAGTTTCATTCTTCTGCATGTGGCTGTCCAATTTTCCCAACAGCATTTGTTGAAGAGACTGTCTTTTTTCCATTGGACATTCTTTCCTGCTTTGTCGAAGATTAGTTGACCATAGAGTTGAGGGTCCATTTCTGGGCTCTCTATTCTGTTCCATTGATCTATGTGTCTGTTTTTGTGCCAGTACCATATTGTCTTGATGATGACAGCTGTGTAATAGAGCTTGAGGTCCGGAATTGCAATGCCGCCAGCTTTGCTTTGCTTTTTCAACATTCCTCTGGCTATCGGGGTCTTTTCTGGTTCCATACAAATTTTAGAATTATTTGTCCCATTTCTTTGAAAAAAAGTTGATAGTATTTTGAAAGGGATTGCACTGAATGTGTAGATTGCTCTAGGTAACACTGACATCCTCACAATATTTGTTCTTCCAATCCATGAGCATGGAATGTTTTTCCATTTCTTTGTGTCTTCCTCAATTTCTTTCATGAGTATTTTGTAGTTTTCTGAGTACAGATTCTTTGCCTCTTTAGTGAGATTTATTCCTAGGTATCCTATGGTTTAGGGTGCAATTGTAAATGGGATTGACTCCTTAATTTCTCTTTCTTCTGTCTTGTTGTTGCTGTATAGGAATGCCACCGATTTCTGCGTGTTGATTATCTATTCTGCCACTTTACTGAATTCCTGTATGAGTTCTAGCAGTTTTGGGGTGGAGTCCTTTGGGTTTCCACATAAAGTATCATATCATCTTCAAAGAGTGAGAGTTTGACTTCTTATTTGCTGATTCGGTTGACTTTTATTTCTTTTTGTTGTCTATTGCTGTGGCTAGGACTTCTAATACTATGTTAAATAGCAGTGGTGATAGCGGACATCCCTGCAGTGCTCCTGACCTTAGGGAGAAAGTTCTCAGTTTTTCCCCATTGAGAATGATATTCTCTGTGGGTTTTTCATAGATGGCTTTTATGATATTGAGGTATGTACCCTCTATCCCTATACTCTGAAGCCTTTTGATCAAGAAGGGATGCTGTACTTTGTCAAATACTTTTTCTGCTTCTATTGAGAGGATCATATCATTCTTGTTCTTTCTCTTGTTAATGTATTGTATCACATTGATTGATTTGTGGATGTTGAACCAAATTGTAGCCCAGGGATAAATGCCACTTGGTCGTTGTGAATAATCCTTTTAATGTACTGTTGGATCCTATTGGCTAGTATTTTGGTGAGAATTTTTGCATCCATGTTCATCAAGGATTTTGGTCTGTAATTCTTCTTTGTGATGGGATCTTTGTATGGTTTGGGGGATCAAGGTAATGGTGACCTCATAAAACGAGTTTGGAAGTTTTCATTCCATTTCTATTTTTTGGAACAGTTTCAGAAGAATGGGTATTAATTATTCTTTAAATCTTTGGTAGAATTCCCCTGGGAAGCCATCTGGCCCTGGGCTTCTGTTTTTTGGGAGATTTTTGATGACTGCTTCAATTTCCTTAGTGGTTATAGGTCTATTCAGGTTTTCTATTTCTTCCTGGTTCAGTTTTGGTAGTTGATACATCTCTAAGAATGCATCCATTTCTTCCAGATTATCTAATTTGCTGGCATATAGTTGCTCATAATATGTTCTTATAATTGTTTGTATTTCTTTGGTTTTGGTTGCGTTCTTTCCTCTTTCATTCATGATTTTTTTTATTTGGGTCCATTCTCTTTTCTTTTTGATATGTCTGGCCAGGGTTTTATCAGTCTTGTTAATTCTTTTAAGAACCAGCTCCTAGTTTCGTTGATCAGTTCTACTGTTCTTTTGGTTTCTATTTCATTGATTTCTGCTCTGATCTTTATTATTTCTCTTCTCCGGAGGGGTTTAGGCTTTATTTGTTGTTCTTTCTCCAGCTCCTTTAGGTGTAGGGTTAGGTTGTGTATTTGAGAACTTTCTTTTTTCTTGAGAAAGGATTGTATGGCTATACACTTTCCTCTTAGGACTGCCTTTGCTTCATCCCAAAGATTTTGAAGAGTTGTGTTTTCATGTTCATTTGTTTCCATGATTTTTTTTAATTCTTCTTTAATTTCTTAGTTCACCCATTCATTCTTTAGTAGGATGCTCTTTAGCCTCCATGTATTTGAGTTCTTTCTGACTTTCCTCTTGTGATTGAGTTCTAGTTTCAAAGCATTGTGGTCTGAAAATATGCAAGGAATGATCCCAATTTTTTGTACCAGCTGAGATCTGATTTGTGACCTAGGATGTGATCTATTCTGGGGAATGTTCCATGGGCACTAGAGAAGAATATGTATTCTGTTGTTTTGGGATGGAATGTTCTGAATATATCTGTGAAGTCCCTTTGGTCCAGTGTGTCATTTAAAGTCTTTATTTCCTTGTTGATCTTTTGCTTAGATGATCTGTCCATTTCAGTCAGGGGGGTGTAAATCCCCCATTATTATTGTATTGTTGAAAAGTTTCTTTGCTTTTGTTATTAACTGGCTTATACAAGTGGCTGCTCCCATGTTAGGGGCATCGATATTTACAATTGGATAGACCCCTTAAGTATCATATAGTGTCCTTCCTCATCTCTTATTATAGTCTTTGGTTTAAAATCTAATATGTCTGATATAAGGATTGCCACCCCAGCTTTCTTTTGGTGTCCATTAGCATGGTAAATTGTTTTCCACCCCCTCACTTTCAAGCTGGGGGTGTCTTTGGGTATAAAATGAGTCTCTTGCAGACAGCATATTGATGGGTCTTGTCTTTTTATCCAGTCTGATACCCTGTGTGTTTTGATTGGGGCATTTAGCCCATTTACATTCAGGGTAACTATTGAAAGATATGAATTTAATGCCAGTGTATTGCCTATAAGGTGACTGTTACTGTATATTGTCTGTGTTCCTTTCTGGTCTATGTTACTTTTAGGCTCTCTCTTTGCTTAGAGGACCCCTTTCAATATTTCTGATTGGGCTGGTTTCGTGTTTGCAAATTCCTGTAGTTTTTGTGTGTCCTGGAAGCTTTTTATGTCTCCTTCTATTTTCAATGACAGCCTAGCTGGATATAGTATTCTTGGATGCATATTTTTCTCATTTACTGCTCCTAATATATCATGCCAGTCCTTTCTGGTCTGCCAGGTCTCTGTGGATAGGTCTGTTGCCAATCTAATGTTTCTACCATTATAGGTCACAGATCTCTTATGCCGAGCTGCTTTCAGGATTTTCCCTTTGTCTCTGAGACTCATAAGTTTTACTATTAGATGTCGGGGTGTTGACCTATTTTTATTGATTTTGAGGGCAGTTCTCTGTACCTCCTGGATTTTGATTCCTGTTTCCTTCCTCAAATTAGGGAAGTTCTCTGCTATAATTTGCTCCAATATACCTTCTGACCCTCTCTCTCTTTCTTCTTTTTCTTGGATCCCAATTATTCCAATGTTGTTTGATCTTATGGTATCACTTATCTCTCAAATTCTGCCCTCATGATGCAGTAGTTGTTTATCTCTCTTTTTCTCAGCTTCTTTATTTTCCATCATTTGGTCTCCTATATGACTAAATCTGTCCTCTGCCTCATTTATTTTAGCAGTTAGAGCCTCCATTTTTTATTGCACTTCATTAATAGCCTTTTTGATTTTGACTTGGTTAGATTTTAGTTCTTTTATTTCTCCAGAAAGGGTTTCTCTTATATTTTCCATGCTTTTTTCAAGCCCAGCTAGTATCTTTAAAATCATCATTCTAAACTCTAGTTCCGACATTTTACCTATGTCCGTATTGATGAAGTCCCTGACAGTTAATACTGCCTCTTGTTCTTTTTTTTGAGGGATTTTTTCCATCTTGTCATTTTGTCCAGAGGAGAATAGATGAATGAGAGAACAAAATGCTAACTGCATAACAACGACCCCAGAAAAATTACACTGAACAAATCAGAAGAGACCTGAAACTGGCAGAAAAGAAAGGGAAAGAAAGAAAAAAGAAAAAGATAAAAAGAAACAAACAGACAGAAAAAAAAACAGAATATGATCCAATATGATCAGGCTGGTGCATAGATCAGTGCCACACAGTAGATTTTGGGTGTATTTTAGTCTGTTAGAGGAAAGTGACTCCCAAAATTTTAAAGAAAGGAAAGCTTATATATGAACAAAAATAAGGGTAAATACGATGAAGGGATGGAACATGATTGTGAAGATGAAAATTATAAAAGATTTTATAAAAGGAATTGATAAAATAAGAAGTTGATTAAAAAAAAAGAAGAGGATTTTAAAAAAGGGGGAGAAGAGAATGTGATCAGGCAGGAGAGTAGAACAAAGCCATGCACTAGAGATTT
This sequence comes from Callorhinus ursinus, assembly GCF_003265705.2. Lineage (NCBI taxonomy): Eukaryota > Metazoa > Chordata > Mammalia > Carnivora > Otariidae > Callorhinus > Callorhinus ursinus. The sequence continues at coordinate 36,877,584 of NW_027397079.1, read as the reverse complement.
AGGATATATTTTGGTCTGTTAGAAGAAACTGTATCCCATAATTTTAAAGAAAGAACTATACATATATGTATATAAATATACATATATATATATATACCAAAAATAAGGTTAACTACTATGAAGGGATAGAATATGACTCTTCCAGAAAGTGGTTGCTTTTCTATTCAGAGTTGCTGCTATTCTTTTCTTTGATCTCCTGTTGCGTTTGTAGGTGTTCAGAATGGTTTGATCCCTATCTAGTTGAATTCCTGGGACCAGATGAAATTTAGGTCTCCTACTCCTCTGCCATCTTTGATTTTATTCTTTTCAATGACTAATATTCCACTATATAGTAATAGATATATATAAATATATATTTATATATATATCACATCTTTATCCATTCATCAGTTAATGGACATGTGGGCTCTCTCCATAGTCTGACTATTGTTTATAATGCTGTTATAGTCATTGTAGTGCATGTACCCCTTTCAATCTCTATTTTTTTATCCTTTGTGTAAGCACCTAAATAGTTTTCTATATTGAACTGATGCATATAATTTGTTTATCCATTCAGCCATTGAAAGGTATTTGGGTTATTTCTAGATTTTGGCAATTATAAATAAACCTGGTATAAACATGTACATTTAGGTTTTTGTGTATATCTAAGGTCTCACTTTTTGTTGGTAAATACCTAGGAGTAAGATTTCTGAGTCATTTATTAAGTGTTTAGGTTTGATAAATGTACTTTTAATTTTACAAGAAATAGCCAAACCATTTCTAAGGTGACTATCCCAGTATTCCTTCCCATTCATCTATGAGAGTTCCAGTTTCTCGGCACAGATGCTCCACACTTCACAAGCACTTGATACTGTCATTTTTGTTTTGTTTTGTTTGATTTTGTTTTGCCAGTTGCAGATGTCTAATGGTATCTCCTTATGATTTTTATTTAACTTTTTATTTTGAAGTAGTTATAGGTCACAAAGAGTTAAGAAATGCAGATGGAAGTCCTGCATACCCTTTATTCAGATGTTGTCAGTGTTAACATGTTTCAATACTATAGTAGAGTAGCAAAACAAGGAAATGGACATTATTAAAATACACAGACCTTATTCAGATTTCACCAGTATACATACACTAATTTGTGTATGTGTATATGTGTGTGAGCATGTATGTGTGTGTTTGTATTTCATGCAGTTTTACATGTTCAAATTTATGTAACCATCACCACAATCAAGATACAGAAGTGTATCATCACTATATGGCTCCTAATATCACCCCTTTATATAACTACACTGATCCCCTTTTCTGCCATTTCTAACTCCTGGCAACCACTACTACTATGCCTCTAATTATGTTATTTCATGCATGTTATATATATGGAATCATACAATTTGTATCTCTTAGAGATTCGCTTCTTTCTCTTCCATATTTTCTATGAACTGCATTGAAGCTCATTGCATGTATAAATATTTAATTTCTTTTTATTGATGACTAGTATTCCTTTGTATGGATATATCAAACTACTGATGGACATTTGGGTGGTTTGCCAATTTTTAGCTATTATGGAGAGATCTGCTGTGAACACTTGTGTAGAAAATTCTGCATGAAAGTAAAATTTTAATTCCCTGGGAAACATCCCCAAAAGTGAAATTGCTGGGTCAATGGTAAACCATTTATAGTTTTAAAAGCAACTGCCAAACTATTTTTCAGAGTAACATTTGACATTCCCACCAATAATATACGAATGACCCATTGTTTTGGCATCCTTACTAACATTTGATGATATCACTCTTTTTTTTTCAGTCATTCCATTAGGTATGTATTAATATCTCATTGTGGGTTTAATTTGTACTTCCCTAATGGATAATGATGTTGAATATGTTTAACATGTTTATTTGGCATCTGTATGTTCTCTTCAGTGAAAAATCTGTTCATCTCTTTGCCCATTTTCTAATTAGACTGTATTTTTTTAATGTTGAATTATCAGAGTTTTGTCTGTTTCCTAGATATATGCAATTTTTGGACATGTGATTTGAACACATTTTTTCCATGTCTATAAGTGGTTTTATCTCAGACCCCAATTTTTTTTTTATTTTTTTTTTCGGATAAAGTCTACTGCTTTTCTTTTTTGGATCATGCTTTTGGTATCAAGTGTATGAACTCTTTGTCAACCTTAAGTCCTGAAGATTTTCTACCATGATATCTCTAAAAGGTGTAGTTTTGTGTTTTACACTAAAGTTCATGATCCATTTTGAGTTACTTTTTGTAAGGGGTGGGAGATTAACTTTTTGACTAATGTGACTTCAGTTGTTCCACCATAATTCTTTGAAAAAGCTATCTCTTGTCCTTTGAATTGTTTTTGCTCCTTTGTCAATAATTAATTGGACATTTTTGTGTTGGTGTATTTCTCACTTCTCTTCTGTTCCATTGATCTATGAGTCATTCTGTCCACCATCGCTATGCTGTTTTGATTATTGTAACTGTATGGTAAGAGAGATTCCTCTCAATTTATTCTTCTTTTTCAAAATTTTTTTCTATTCTAGGGTCTCCTTCTATATACATTTTAGAAAAAGTTTATCTATGTTTAAAAAAATTTGCTATTATCTTGATACAAACTGTGTTAAAACTATGGAACAATTTAGGAAGATTTTACACATTTACTGTATATTATTGAATCTTCCAATCTATGAATATGGTATGTCATTTCATTTATTTAGATTTTGTATGATTTCCTACATCAGAATTTTGTACTTTTCACTAGATACTCTACATTTTTTAAAATTTTTGTTTATTTAATTTTATTTTATTTAAATACAATTAATTAACATATAGCATATTATTAGTTTCAGAGGTAGAGTTTACTGATTCATCATTTGCATGTAACACCCAGCGCTCATTACATCAAGTGTCCTCCTTAATGTCCATCACCTAGTAACCCCATCCCCCCCACCTCCCCTCCAGCAATCCTGTTTGTTTCCTAGAGTTAAGAGTCTCTTATGGTTTGCATCTTCTCTCATTTAGTCGTATTTTATTTTTCCCTCTCTTCCCCTGTGATCATCTATTTTGTTTCTTAAATTCCACATATGAGTGAAATCGTATGATAATTTTCTCTCTCTGATTGACTTATTTCGCCTAGCATAATACCCTCTATTCCATCCACCTTGTTGCAAGTGGTAAGATTTTATTTTTTTGATGGGGGAGTAATATTCCATTGTGTGTATATATATATATATATATATATATATATATATATATATATATATATACCACATCTTCTTTATCCATTCATCTGTCTATGGACATCAGGACTCTTTCCCTATCCTGGCTATTGTGGACATTGTTGCTATAAACATTGGGGTGCAGGTGCCCCTTTAACTAACTATGTTTATATCCTTTGGGGCAAATACCCAGTAGTACAATTGCTAGGTCATGGGGTAGCTCTATTTTTCACTTTTTGAGGAACCTCCATACTGTTTTCTGGAGTGTCTGTACCAGCTATCTTCTTTCTATTGGATATTCTTCCCTGCTTTGTCAAAGATGAGTTGGTCCTAGAGCTGACAGAGTCCATTTCTGGGTACTCTATTCTGTTCCATTGGTCTATGTGTCTGTTTTTGTGCCAGTACCTTACTGTCTTGATGATTACAGCTTTGTAATAGAGCTTGAAGTCCAGAATTGTGATGCCACAACCTTTGGATTTCTTTTTCAACATTTCTTTGGCTATTTGGGGTCTTTTCTGTTTCCATACAAATGTTAGGATTATTTGTTCCAGCTCTGTGAAAAATGTTGATTGTATTTTGATAGAGATTGCATTGAATGTGTAGATTGCTCTAGGTAGCATAGACATTTTAACAATATTTGTTCTACCAATCCATGAGCATGGAACGTTTTTCCATTTCTTTGTGTCTTCCTCAATTTCTTTCATGAGCATTCTATAGTTTTTAGAGTATAGATCTTTTACCTCTTTGGTTAGGTTTATTCCTAGGTATCTTATGGTTTTGGATGCAACTGTAAATGGGATCAACTTCTTAATTTCTCTTTCTTCTGTCTTATTGTTAGTGTATGGAAATGCAACTGATTTCTGTGCATTGATTTTATATCCTGCCATTTTGCTGAATTCCTGTATCACTTCTAGGAATTTTTTGCTGGAGTCTTCTGGGTTTTCTACATAGAGTATCATGTCATCTGTGAATAATATAAGTTTGACTACTTCTTTTCCAGTTTGGTTGCCTTTTACTTCTTTTTGTTGACTGGTTGTCAACACTAAGACTTCCAGTACCGTGCTGAACAGCAGTGGTGAGTGTGGGCATCCCTGTCATATTCCTGACCTTAGGGGAAAACCTGTCAGTTTTTCCCCATTGAGAATGATATTTGCTGTGGGTTGTTTGTATATAACTTTTATGTTATGGAGGTATGTTCCCTTTATCCCTACACTACAGAGTTGTTGTTGTTGTTGTTTTTAATCAAGAAAGGATGCTGTCTTTTTCAAATGCTTTTTCTGCATCTATTGAGAGGATTATATGGTTCTTGTCCTTTCTTTTATTAACATGATGTCTCACATTGTTGATTTGTGGATGTTGAAACATCCTTGCCTCCCAGGAATAAATCCCACCTGGTTTTGGTGAATAATGCTTTTAATGTACTGTTGGATCCTATTGGCTAGTATCTTGTTGAGAATTTTTGCATCCATGTTCATCAGGGATATTGGTTTGTAATTTTCTTTTTTTGTGGGGTCTTTGTCTGGTTTTGAGATCCAAGTAATGCTGGCCTCATAGAATGAGTTTGGAAGTTTTCCTTACATTTCTATTTTTTGGAAGAGTTTCGGAGGAATAAGTATTCTTATTTAAATTTGGTAGAATTCTGCTGGGAGATCATATGGTCTGGGAGTCTTGTTTGTTGGGAGATTTTTGATTATTGATTCAATTTCTTTGCTGATTATGGGTCTGTTCAGGTTTTTTATTTCTTCCTGTTTCATTTTCAGTAGTTTATGTTTCTAGGAATGCATCCATTTCTTCCAGATTGCCTAATTTGTTAGCTTATAATTGCTCATAATATTCTCTTATAATTATTTATACTTTTTCAGTGTTCTTTGTGATCTCTCCTCTTTCATTCATGATTTTATTTATTTGGGACCTTTCTCTTTTCTTTTTGAAAATCTAGCTAGGGGTTTATTTATCTTATTAATTCTTTCAACAAACCAGCTCCTAGTTTTGTTGATCTGGTCTACTGTTCTTCTGATTTCTATATCAGGGACTTCTGCTCTAATCTTTATTATTTCTCTTCTCCTGCTCCTCCTTCTCCTTCTTTATTCTTTCTTTCTCCTCTCTATTTGCTGTTCTTTTTCCATCTCCTTGAGGAGTAAGTTTTGGTTGTGTATTTGAGATTTTTCTTATTTCTTGAGAAAGGCATGTATAACCATATACCCCCTCCTTGGACTGCCTCTGCTGCATTCCAGAGGTTCTGAACTGTCCAGTTTTCATTTTCATTTGTTTCCATGTATTTTTTTAAATTCTTTAATTTCCTGGTTGACCCTTCATTCTTTAGTAAGATTTTTTTAACCGTCATCTATTTGTTTTCCTTCCAAATTTTCTATTGTGATTCAGTTCAAGTTTTAAAGCACTGTGGTCTGAAAATATGCAGGGAATTATCCCAGTCTTTTGGTATCAATTGAGACCTGATTTGTGACCCAGTATGTGATTTATTCTGGAGAATGTTCCACGTGCACTTGAGAAGAATGTGTTCTGTTGCTTTAGCACTTCATCCTAATATATATCTGTGACGTCCTTCTGGTCTGCTGTGTCATTCAAAGCCCTTGTTTCCTTGTTAATGTTCTGCTTAGATGATCTGTACATTGCTATGAGTGGGGTGTTAAATTCTCCTACACTTTTTTTGGGGGGTGGAACAGGGGGCACATTTGCTTTATTGCTTATGTTGCATATTCAAACAAATGCAACAAACCCTGTTTTAAAAATGTAAGGCACATAAAAGCCTCTATGCAACTTCTGTATTATTTGTAAATTCCTACTGGCTAATAAAAATATTTCCACTATAGAACTGGAGCTATCTAAAAATGCACGTGATGAATTTTTTGCATGCAGGATACCTGAAACATTATCATATCTTACCTCATGCTACAATTGAACAGTCTCAGATCAAATGTCTGTATGTAAATAATGATTATACTTATTGTTACATTTGCAAAAAACCTTATCAGTGTATACACATATGTACAGTCAGGTCCTCAAATGTTCATTATATAAAATCTGAAGGAAGGAGGACAGTATCTAGGTGCATCTGTGTCCCATTTATTTAAAGGGAGATTTGGCATTTTTATACTTCCTTCTGTAAGTCATGTTGCTATTTGCAAAGGCCAGTGTTATATGATGCTGAAGACCATGGACAGATACTGTTTATATGACACCTGAATCCAGACGTCCTGATCCATATGGTAAGGCCTGAATGTATTGGTCAACCTCTGCAAGATGATGCTCTGGATGAAGTCATCAAATGTGATATGCCCCTGTCCTTGTCTGTCAAACTTGCAAATGAGGACGTCATGAAACTGGTCAGAGAGCCAGTACCCAAAACCTAAGAGTGCTTCCTTGAGCTCGTTCTTGTCAGTCATCCCAGAGTTGCCCCTGTCATAGGTGTGGAAGATGTTCTGCCAGTCTGTGATGCACTTCCAGATACCAGTGAACTTGCTGATGTGTATGCCAGTCTTGTTCTATCAAACATAGATATGATTGACCTGACAGTCACTGGATTAAATGGAGTCCATGTGCCTCTGGAAAATGTTCCACAAGAAGTTTTGGTCTGGCAGCACCTCACTTCCAGCCCCAGGTGGGGGCCCCAGGGTAGGAGTAAGCAGCCATGGTCCCAGGCGCACTTCTGGGTTGAGGAGGCCCAGGGTGGCTCCTCTTCCACCAAATTCTCCTATACTTTATTATTGTATTATTTTCAATGTGTTTCTTTAATTTTGTTATTAATTGCTTTATGTAATTGGCTGCTCCCAGGTTAGAGACATAAATATTTACAGTTGTTGGACCCTCTTGTTGGATAGACCCTTTTCTTATGATACGGTGTCCTTCCTCATCTCTTATTACAGTCTTTGGTTTAAAATCTACTTTTTTTGATATAAGGATGGCTACCCCTGCTTTCTTTTTATGTCCATTAGTGTGATAAATTGTTCCCCACCCCCTCACTTTCATTCTGGAGGTGTCTTTGGGTCTAAAACGAATCGCTTGTAGACAGCTTTATATGATGGGTCTTGTTTATCTAATCTGATATCTGTGTCTTTTGATTGGAGCATTTAGTCCAAATACCTTCAGAGTAATTATTGAAAGATATGAATTTAGTGTTATCGTATTACCTGTAAAGTCACTATTCCTGTAGATTGTCTCTGTCCCTTTCTAGTCTTTGTTTCTTTTTGGCTCTCTCTTTGCTCAAAGGATCCCCTTTAATATTTCTTGCAGGGCTGCTTCAGTGATCACAAATTTTTAGTTTCTGTTTGCCCTGGACACTCTTTATCTTTCCTTCTCTTCCAGATGACAGCCTTGCTGGATAAAGTATTCTTGGCACCTTGAATATATCATGCCAGTCCTTTCTGGCCTGCCAGGTCTCAGTGGACAGGGCTGGTCCCAGTCTTATGTTTCTAACCCTGTAGGTTAAGGACCTCTTGTCCAGAGCTGCTTTTAGGATTTTCTCTTTATCTCGGAAATTTGCAAGCTTTGCTATAACATGTCAAGTCATTGACCTATTTTTATTGATTTTGAGGGGGATTCTCTGTGTCTCCTGAATTTGTATGCCTGTTTCTTTCCCCAGATTAGAGAAGGTCTCAGCTATAATTTGCTGCAATATACTTTCTACACCCCCCCTTTCCTCTTTCTCTAGGACTCCAATTATTCTAATATTGTTTTGCTTTATGTTATTGCTGATCTCTTGAATCTTCCCTTTGTGATCTAGTGGTTGTTTATGTCTCTTTTTCTCAGCTTTCCCATTCTTCAGCATTTTGTTTTCTATATACGACTTTCTCTTCTGCCTCATTTATTGTAGCAGTTAGAGCTTCTATTTTTTATCACCTCTCAATAATACCTTTTTTGATTTCCGCCTTTTTAGATATTAGCTTTTTTATTTCTCCATTAGAGATTCTCTAGTGTCTTCTCTCCTTTTTGAAGCCTAGCTAATATCTTTATAATCATTGTTTTGAATTCTCATTCTGACATCTTACTTATATCCATATTGATTAAATCTCTGCCAGTGAGTACTCCCTCCTGTTCTTTCTTTTGGGGTGAGTTTTTCTGTCTCACCATTATGTCCAGAAAAAATTAGATGAATGATAGAGAAAATACAAAAATAGCAAAAACAACACCAGAAAAATACACACTAAACATATGAGAAGAAAATAGAAATCAAAAAGAAGAAAAAAATGAGAAAAATTCAAGAAGTAGAACAGAACACAACAATAAACTAGATCTTGGCTATATTTTCGTCTGTTTGTTAGAAGAAATTGATCCCGCAATTGGAAAGAAAGAAAAAGTTATATAGATACAAAAATATAACAATACAATGAAAGGAAACCAAAAAGTTAATATATATATAACATAAATGTAACAATAAAAATTTAAAAAGATTTAAAAAAGAATTGATATAAGAAAATAGCTGAAAAGAAAAAAAAAATAAAACTGAAAGTCTAAAGAATAATGAAAAACACAAATGCTATATACTGTTTTCACCAGGAGCTGATGTTTTGCATTTCTCTATGATCAGTAAACTTGGTATTAGTTGGATGTTACTGCTGGTCTTCTTGGGGAGGGGTTTGTTGCACTGATTCTTAGGCACTTTTGCCTGGGGGAATTGCACCCCCTTTGCCAGGGGGCGGGCTCAGTGTAAGTAGCTCTGGTTGCACCATGTAGCCCTGGTTTGCTCTCTAAAGGTTTTTAGCACCGATGGGGGGATGAAGATAGTGATGCCCTGATCTCTAGCCCCTGAGCTGAAAATTCGCTTCCCCCACTCTTCAGTGAGCCCTCGCAGAAAAGCAGTCAATCATTCTTGTCTCCCTAGTTTCCACCGGAACTCTGTGTTCACTCAGCTGGTGACCAGGCATTTTTATCTTAGGCATCCTACCCTGTTTGAGTCCTTATACTTTATAGACTCCTGTGGTATGGACCCATGCCATTCCTCCCGGGGAAGGGTGAGGGGTCTTGCTGTTCTTCTACCTTTTGCTGGGCCCCTGCTCAGAGAGCAGTTGCCCCAGCATACCGTGGTTCATGGCTTATGGCAACATTGAGCAGAAAGCTGGTGCCTAGTCTTGCTCTTTGCATTTGGCTTCCCTGCTCTGACACTGGAGAACTTTGCTACATTCAGGCACCCCTGTTCTTTTTGTGGTCCTGGGGATCCTGAGACCATGCTGTCCCATTTGGGATTCTGTTCTGCTTCACCACCTGAGCCTTTCAGGCAGGGATGTCTCCCACAAGAGCTGACTTCTAAAATTCTGATTTTGTACTCTGCTTCTTATAATATTTCTTAGCTTCCTTAAGCTGTATCCCTCCCTCCCCACCCCCTGCAGTTTATCTTCCAATATATCTCCCTGGTTCATGTCTCCACACCTCCTACCTTGCAAAAAGTGATAGATTTCTATTTGTAGAACTGCAGCAATTCTTTTCTCAGATATCCCGTTGATTTTGAAAGTGTTCAGAATGATTTGATGACTTTATTTTTTTTAAAGATTTTATTTTTCCATTTGAGAGAGAATGAGAGAGAGAGAGAGAATGAGAGGGGGGAGGGCCAGAGGGAGAAGCAGTCTCCCTGCTGAGCAGGGAGCCCAATGCAGGACTCGATCCTGGGACTCCAGGATCATGACCTAAGCCAAAAGCAGTCACCCAACCAACTGAGCCACCCAGGAGCCCCTGATTTGATGACTGTTTAGCTGAATACCAGGGACCAGATGAAAATAGGGTTCCCTATTCCTCTGCCATCTTAACTCTATCTAGATACTGTACATGTTTTATTTCATATTCTGTTATTTCCTTTTCTTTAGAGCAATTGTAAATTATGTTGTACACGTAGAACATATTTTTATACTTATAAATATCAATCAAAATGATTAATCTTAATATTTATTGCTTCTACACCATCTAACTCCTTCCCAACTTTGTATGCATATTTGTCCACTTGTGAACCATATCAAATAAATGTTCATGTCCAAATGTTATAAAAAAGATGAGAGGATACTATCCTAGATCTTCTTTACAATACAGAATATTCTAGATATTTGAGACAAAATATTGCATGACAAAGTTTGACTAACTGGATGAGCATATTATATTTCTTTTTTATCATTAAAAATATTCTGTTTGCTCATTGATTCTTGAGTTGCAGAAAAATTATGATAGCATCTGAAGACTCACACTATGAGATTTCATTTGTATGATCAGTTTCAATATCACCATTACAGTCCAGAGTTCTCTTTCTTTTTTTTTTTTTGCATTTATCTGATTAAAAATCGTAAAATGTCTTTCTCCATCGAATTCTTTGCTTTATCATTATGGGTAGTAAAATAAAATTTCTGAATTCTCAGTCATGGTCAATAGAAGCTAAAATAAAAAGACAAAAGTTGATTCCGGGGCTCTTTTGTACCTTCTTGAAAATTAATACATTATTTTGGGTAACCACAAAGGAAAACCAAAAATTTTTCAGTGAAATAAAATAGGGAGCCAAGAAACAAACCAATATGGTTGCCATGATCATTCAATGAGAGAAAGAATTGTCTTTTCAACAAATGGTATTGGGATAATAGGATATCAACATGCAAAAGCATGAGGTTGGACCCTTATATCATATACAAAAATTAACTTCAAATGGATCAAAGATTTAAATCTAAGAGCTACAACTATAAAATTCTTAGAAGAAAACATAGGAAGTTTTTATTACATTGAATTTGGCAATGATTTCTTGGATATGACACCAAAGCACAGGCAACAGAGGAAAAAAATAGATAAATTGGAATTCATCATAATTAGTAACTGTTGTTCATCAAAAGACACTATCAACAAAAATATAACCCAATGTTTGTAAATATTATATCTGGGGAAGGATTAATATCCAGAATATGTAAAGAATTGTTACAACTCAACACCAAAGAAACAGCCTAATTAAAAAACGGGCAAAGGACTTTAATAGACATTTCTCCAATGAAGATACACAAATGACCAATAAACACATGAAAAGATGTTCAACATCATTAATTGTTAAGAAATTGCAAGTCAGAACTATGAGATTCCAATTCATACCTATTAGGATATGGCTATTATGAAAAAATTCAAAAATATCAAGTGCTGATAAGGATGTGGAGAAATTGTAACCCTAGTGCATTGCTAATGGGAATGTAAAATGATGCAACCTCTTTGGAAAATAGTATGGTGGTTCCTTATGAAACCACCAGGGCGCCTGGGTGGCTCAGTTGGTTAAGCGACTGCCTTTGGCTCAGGTCGTGATCCTGGAGTCCTGGGATCGAGTCCCGCTCGGGCTCCCTGCTCAGCGGGGGGTCTGCTTCTCCCTCTGACCCTCTTCCCTCTCGTGTTCTCTATCTCTCATTCTCTCTCTCTCTCTCTCAAATAAATAAATAAAATCTTTAAAATATATATATATATATATAAAATTACCATATCCTGAAATTCCACATCTAAGTATATACTTAGTAGTATTGGAAGCATGGATTTAAACAGATATTTGTACACCCATGCTTGTAACAGCATTATTTACAATAGCTAAAAAGTACAAACATTCAAATGTCCATCAACAGATAAATGAAGAAACAAAATGTGGTATATACATATAATGGACTGTTATTCAGCTTTAAAAAGGAATGAAATTTTGACACATGCTACAACATGGATGGAATGTAAAGACCTTATACTAATTAAAATAAGGCAGCCACAACAGAACAAATATTGGATAATTCTGCTTTTATGAGGTACTTAGAATAGTAAAATTTATGAAAAAAAATAGAAGGGTAGTTGTCAGAGTTTGGGTGGGGATTGGAAATGGTAAATTAACATTTAAGGAGTTCAATTTGGGGGGTAAAAAAATTCTGGTGTCTGATCATGGTAATGATGTGCACTTAAAAGTGTTGAAAATGATAAACTTTACCTATTGTGTATTTTACCACAATAAAAAATTAAATTAGGAAAAAAATCCCTTTATGATATTACCAAAAATAACATAATATTTATAAATAATTTTGTGAAGGATGTGTAAGATAAACATGGAAAACTAAAAATACAGTATTGACTGAAAGAACCATGTCATGCTCATGTAGTAGAAGTCTCAATATTGTTAATTACAGAAGTACTTCCCAAATAGATCTACAAATTCAACACAATTCTTAACAAATCCAAGCAGTATTTTTTTTACAGAAATTGACAAGCCAATCCTAAAAGTCATAGAGAAATTCAAGGTACATGGAATGATAAAAACAATCTTGAAAACAGTTTCCAAGAAACCTTAAAACTGGGAACATGCTTCTTAATTCTAAAACATAATACAAAGGTAAAATAATCAAGATGGTGTAGTACTGTCTTAAGGATAAGGATAAACATCAGTTCAATGGAATAGAATAGAGTCCAGAAATAAAACTTCATGCTTATAGCCATGGATTTTTGACAAGGATACCAAGGCAATTCAATGGGAGGAAAGAATGGTCTTTTCAACAAATGGGATAAATAGATAACCACATGCAAAAGAAAGAAGTTAGATTGCTACATCACAACATTCATAAAAAATTAGCAGAAAATGGATCATAGATCTAAATGTAAGAGTTAAACTTATAAAACAAAACACACATAACTAAATTTTTGGGACCTTGGCATAGGCTATGTTTTAGAAAACACTAAAGCATAAGTGAAGAAAGAAACAATAGATTGATTGAACTTCATTGAAATTAAGAACTGCTGCAGAGCAAATGATATGACTAAGAAGACAAACTACTGAATGAGAGAAAATATTTGAAAATCATATATCACATATGGAAAAATATGTAAGCAATACTTACCAGTTCATAATAAAAAAAGACTACTCAATTAAAAATGGGAAGATATTTAAATATATACATCTCCATAAAAAATGCAAAAATGGCCAATAAGCCTATGAAAAGATGTTGAACATCTTGGGAAAATGCAGGTCAAAAACAATGAGATACTGCTTCACATTCTTTAAAATAATCATAATGAAAAGTACAAGCAACATGTGTTAGTGAGGATGTGCATAAATTGGGATCTCCTTGAGGCCCTTTGTTCAGCACTGCTCCAACTCTGGTCTCTCCTTTCCACTCTCAACCCAGTAAGAGCTGCTGCTGAATTAGCCTTAGGTTGTCTCATTGTGAGTGTATGTTTATATACATTTCCCTTTCCCTTCAGTGGTGCACCCTGAAGATTCTAGCCATTACAACCATTGTGAACACTTTCCTCTGCCTCCTTAACTCAGTGGGAATTCTGTACTTTCCCTAGGACTCCCAATTCTCTGTGCTGAGATCAGTAAATTGTGATGGGTAATATTGGATTTTTATATAATCGATATCATGTTTCTTTCCTTCAGATATTATAGCTTTGCATTTTTTATTGCTTTCTAGAAACTATTTCTTTCATGTATTTTGTCCTATTAATATTTTATTATGAGAGCTAGTTAAGCACTATTTAATAAAAAATATATTGCCCAATTAATCCAATAATGATTAGGTCCAATTTCTTTAATCAGCCTTTGGAATAATTAAGCACATGAGAAAGAAGCTTCACTTCCAATATGATATAATTTTTAGTTAAGGTGAATTGATGGAGAGTTGACCTTTCCTGATGGATGAGGCAGGAAAGGACAACTTTAAAAGTATTGAGTTCTACCATAGCTTAAACCCACTATATATTTGCTTAATTTTAATATTTTGCATATATTTGTCAATTTATTTCCTATAATACATGTAACATCCTGAGTCACTTTCTTTTAGGTAAATCACTTTTTATCAATATATAATTGGATTCTGTCTATGTTTTAAAGTTACAGAATTTTTGTCTTTTTTTGGGAGACACTAAATTCCTTTGCATTTAGTATCATCATAGTTGTTTTGGTGGTAATTCTGATAGCTTAATTTAGGGTTTTATGTATTTAGTTGTCTGGTTTATTTGGTTTAATTGGAACAATGTTTTATAGTTTTTTCTAATTTTCTGTAATGTCTTTATAACACCTAGAGGAATATTTATTTTTCTAATTAATATAGTCAAAATTAGAATACTATCAACTTATACAGATAATATGGAAATTTAACCTAGTTTACAAACATTGTTTTTAAAAGTAGTCATCAGTTATGTCAGTAATTTTTTATTAAATTAGTTTTAAAACACTTCTTTTTGCTTTACTTTTTTTAATGGAAGAAATATTAGATAAGAATATCCATTTAATATATTCTACATAGCTCATAGAAGGGAATGTAATAGAATAAATATATTTAATAAAGCACATAACAAAGATTAAATATACATATAAAAGATTAAAAATAAATGTATGTCAGTGATATAGATATACATACATACATACAATTGACTTTGGGGAATAGTCACAGAATACAGGAAAATGCTTTTAAATTTGTTTATTTCTTCTCTTACTGTATTATCTGAATCCCTAACTTTTATATTTCAAATTGCTAATATGCTTTGATTATAATTCTTGAAAAAGTTAAAAGGTACTCTCATGTTTTCAGCTCAAGAGAAGTACCTGCCTATAAAACGACGGCCTCCTTCTCAAAAAAATAGCCTCTTGTTTGGTTTCTACATTTTTCTACCTCTCCTTGTTTTAACCGCCATCATTGCTTTTAAATGCAATAAAATAAGACTTGGGAACCATGAGGGAACAGCAACTGGAGGGTAAGTAAGCTTATTATTATTTATATTTAATATTAAAATGCATTATAGGAAGATTTCAAATGTAATTCAGAATGTTGCAAGTAGGGATTCTTGGATGGAGTGTGTTAATATTTAGAAATATTGAGTCTTAGTATATACCAAATTGTTTCTAAATTTCAATCAGTTAGGTATCCTTTATGTTCTTATAGGTCAGAAACAACTGAAGATACTTAGTAAATTCATAGGACCTTTCAAATAGAAAGCCATGTTGGCTATAATTGCTGCAGGAGCAATTGTTACTTCTCAAGGAACCCCACTTTCCTTCCATTGACATTCAGTTGTGCCAAGGAGATTAGTAAAGATAGAGAAGCAAATTTTGTGAATAGAATATGTAGAAGGTGAGGAAAATATAAAAAGAAAATAAGATACAAAAGAAAGAACACAGAACACAGATAATTTTACACTCAATATTGTTCATGTGTTTCTAAAATTAGAAGTAAGGTACTTGTACAGCTGTTTTTATTTTTTGGTAGAGCAGAGCTTGATTAGGTTTTTTATTTTAATTAAATATAATTTACATATGACATTATATTAGTTTCAGGTGTACAACATAATGATTCAATATTTTTTATATATTACAAAATAAGTACCATACATAGTTACAAATATTTTTTTTCTTCTGATGCTGACTTTTAAGATCTACTCTCTTAGCAAGTTTCAAATATGCAATACTATATTATTAGCTATGTCATCATGCTGTATATTATATACCCATGACTTATTTATTTTATAACAGGGAGTTTGTAGCTTTTGACCCCCTTCACTCATTTTGCCCACTCTGTACCCTCATCTCTGGCAACCACCAGTCTGTTCTCTGTATTTATCAGTTTGTTTGTTTAGTTTTAGATTTTACATATAAGTGAGAATATATGGTAGTTGTCTTTCTGTGTTTGAATTATTTCACTTAAACACAGCTGTTTTCTTTACCATAACAGCAATACAAACCATAATTTTGCTTAGTGAATATTTAGGAAAATAAGAATGCAGAAGTAAAGATAAATAAGTGGATCTTGTTCCATGCTAAAGGAAAATGTCTGTTTCTTACTTGTGTAGATGGAGATAAAATAATATAAAATTTCCATCAACATCTCTATTTTTCAAGTTAGTTTATTTCTCAACAAGTTAGTAGCAACCAATTAAAGTCAGCATAGTTTGTACAGACATTTAAATAATCATTATATTTTATTTAATTGAATGATGTCTGGCATAAGTCTTCCACTGCTCTTACTTAAGACATCCTGGAAAAATCTGAATAGTTGCTAGAAACAAACCTGACTTTTGGAAGAAATGTTATACTAAGGGATCACTGATCCTAAATAACAAAATCTAGTCGCAACAGCCTAAGTTTTGGATCAACAATAAGTGGTTTTAGGGCCACAAGAGTAAGTAATTACGTAGAGCTGAATTCCAAAGCGATGGTAATGAATTAGATATTCAGGAAATAGGTATTCTTTCCATCACCCAAGGGCTTTATGAATGAAATCATCTCTTCTTAACTATCCATTCTCTCCAAAATGACTGCTCTGCTTGCACATAGTCCAGCATACCTATATCAATCCTTTCTAGATTCATTATCAAATAAAATGCAAATAATCTGTCCAAAGCCAATGCTTCTTAGTTCACATTTTCCAGAGATACAAGAGGGAGGAGTAGGAGATCTAAACTTTGTCTGGTCCCAGGAATTCAGTAGACAGGGATCAAACCATTCTGAACACCTATGAACTCAACAGGAGATTGAAGAAAAGAATAGCAGCAACTCTCTGAACAGAAAAGTGACCACTTTCTGGAAGCAGTGACCCAACAAGTGGCAGATCTGGGGAGACTCCCCTTCCTCCCCCCAGGAGGAGTGGCACAGGAGCACACCGCAGGGATTGGCTGGGTTTGGAGACTCCACACAGGGTCGCATGCCAGAGATAGAAATGCTCGGTCACAGGCCAGGTGAGCACGGAGTGTGGCTGGAGACCAGGGAGAGGAGTGATTGACTGCTTTTCTCTGGGGTCTCACTGAGGAGTGGAGCCCCAAGTTCTCGGCTCTGCTGGGGGGGAAATTGGGAGGCCACCATTTTCACTCTAGTCCTCCAAAGCTGTACAGAAAGCTTGCAGGGAACAAAAGCTCCCAAGAGCAAACCCGAGCAGATTACTTAGCCTGGACCCGGCAAGGGCAGGGCAATTCTGCCTCCAGCAAAGACTTTTGGGAACCATGGCAACAGGCCCCTCCCCCAGAAGATCAGCAAGAACAGCCAGCCAAGATCAAGTTTACCATCAATGAGAACGGCAGAACTCCAGCGCTAGGGGAGTACAGCACATAGAATTCATGGCTTTTTTCCCATGATTCTTTAGTCTTTCAAAGTTAAGTTTTTTTAACTTTCTTTTTCTTTTTTTTGAATTTTTCTTTTTCCCTTTCTCAACCAACATCTTATCAATCTTTTTTAAAAAATCTTTTTTATTTTTCATTTTTAGAGTCATATTATATTCCTTCAGAGTAGTTAACCTTATTTTTGGTATATATTAAAGTTGTTCTCTCTTTAAAATTTTGGGACACAGTTTCTTCTAACAGACCAAAATATACCCTAAATCTCCAGTGTATGGCTTTCTTCTAGTCATCTGCCTGATAACATACTCCCCTGTTTTTTAAAATACCCTTCTTTCTTTATTCAAACAATTCCTTTTATAAAATTTTATAATTTTCATCTCTACAGTCATATTCCATCCCTTCATCGTATTTACCCTTATTTTTGTATATAAATAAGTTTTTTTTTCTTTAAAATCTTGGGAGTTAATTTCTTCTAAAAGACAAAAATACGTCCAAAATCTAGGGTGTGGCACTGATCTATGCACCAGACTGATCATATTTGATCATGTTCTGTTTTTTTCTTTTTCTTTTTTTTAGTCTTTCTTTTTTCTTTTTTCTTTCTTTCCCTTTCTTTTCCCCCAGTTTCGGATCTCTTCTGATTTGTTTAGTGTCTGTTTTTCTGGGGTTGTTGTTACCTTGTTAGCATTTTGTTCTCACATTCATCTATTTTCCTCTGGACAAAATGAAAAGATGGAAAAACTCACCTCAAAAAAAAGAAGAGGCAATACTGACTGCCAGGGACCTAATCAATATGGACATTAGTAAGATGTGGAACTAGAGTTCAGAATGATGATTTTAAAGATACTAGCTTGGCTTGAAAAAAGCATAGAAGATATTAGAGAAACCCTTTCTGGAGAAATAAAAGAACTAAAATCTAACCAAGTCAAAATCAAAAAGGCTATTAATGAGGTGCAATAAAAAATCGAGGCTCTAACTGCTAGGATAAGTGAGGCAGAAGAGAGGATTAGTGATATAGATACCAAAGGATGGGAAATAAAGAAGCTGAGAAAAAGAGAGATAAACAACTACTGGATCACGAGTGCAGAATTTGAGAGATAAGTGGTATCATAAGATGAAACAGTATTAGAATAATTGGGATCCTGGAAGAAGAAGAAATAGAGGGGCAGAAGATATATTGGAGCAAATTATAGCAGAGAACTTCCTTAATTTGAGGAAGGAAACAGGCATCAAAATCCAGGAGGCACAGAGAACACCTCTCAAATAAAAAAAAAAAAAATAAGTCTACACCCTGACATCTAATAGTAAAACTTACGAGTCTCAGAGACAACGAGAAAATCCCAAAACCAGCTCAGAAGAAATCTGTGGCTTACAATGGTAGAAACATTAGATTGGCAACAGACCTATCCACAGAGACCTGGCAGGCCAGAAAGAACTGGCATGATATATTAAGAGCAGTAAATGAGAAAAATATGCAGCCAAGAATACTATATCCAGCTAGGCTGTCATTGAAAATAGAAGGAGACATAAAAAGCTTCCAGGACACACAAAAACTAAAGGAATTTGCAAACACAAAACCAGCCCTACAAGAAATATTGAAATTGGTCCTCTAAGCAAAGAGAAAGCCTAAAAGTAACATAGACCAGGACGGAGCATAGACAATATACAGTAAGAGTCACCTTACAGGCAATACACTGGCACTAAATTCATATCTTTCAATAGTTACCTTGAATGTAAATGGGCTACAAGCGCCAATCAAAAGACACAGGTTATCAGATTGGATAAAGAAACAAGACGAAGAAGACCCATTGATATGCTGTCTGTAAGAGACTCATTTTAGACCCAAAGACACCCCCAGCTTGAAAGTGAGGGGGTGGAAAACCATTTACTATGCTAATGGACACCAAAAGAAAGCTGGGGTAGCAATCCTTATATCAGACAAATTAGATTTTAAAGCAAAGACTATAATAAGAGATGAGGAAGGACACTATATCCTGCTAAAAGGGTCTATCCCAAAAAGAAGATCTAACAATTGTAAATATCTATGCCCCTAACATGGGAGCACCCAATTATATAAGCCAGTTAACAACAAAAGCAAAGAAACACATCAACAAAAATACAACAATAGTGGGGGACTTTAACACCCCCTTCACTGAAATGGACAGATCATCTAGGCAAAAGATCAACAAGGAAATGAAGACTTGAAATGACATACCGGACCACAAGGACTTCACAGATATATTCAGAACATCCATCCCAAAGCAACGGAATACAAAGTCTTCTCTAATGCCCATGGAATATTCTCCAGAATAGATCACATCCTAGGTCACAAATCAGGTCTCAACCAGTACCAAAAGATTGGGATCATTCCCTACATATGTTCAGAACACAATGCTTTGAAACTAGAACTCAGTCAAAAGAGGAAAGTCAGAAAGAACTCAAATACATGCAGGCTAAAGAGCATCCTACTACAGAACGAATGGGTGAATCAGGAAATTAAAGAAGAATTAAAAAAATTCATGGAAACCAATGAAAAGGAAAACACAACTGTTCAAAATCTTTGGGATGCAGCAAAGTGACTCCTAAGGGGAAAGTATATAGCAATACAAGCCTTTCTCAAGAAACAAGAAAGATCTCAAATACACAACCTAACCCTACACCTAAAGGAGCTGGAGAAAGAACAGCAAATAAAGCCTAAACCCAGCAGGAGAAGAGAAATAATAAAGATCAGAGCAGAAATCAATGACAGAGAAACCAAAAGAACAGTAGAATGGGTCAACGAGACTAGGAGCTGGTTTTTGAAAAAATTAACAAGACTGATAAATCCTTGGGCAGATTTATCAAAAAGAAAAGAGAAATGACCCAAATAACTAAAATCATGAATGAAAGAGGAGAGATCACATCAACACCAAAGTAATACAAACAATTATAAGAACATAATTATGAGCAACTATATACTAGCAAATTAGATAATCTGGAAGAAATAGATGCATTCCTAGAGATGTATCAACTGCCAAAACTGAAGCAGGAAGAAATATAGAAAACCTGACCAGACCTATAATAACCACTAAGGATATTGAAGCAGTCATCAAAAATCTCCCAAAAAACAAAAGTTCAGGGCTGATGGCTTTTCAGGGGAATTCTACCAAACATTTAAAGAAGAATTAATACCTATTCTTCTGAAACTGTTCCAAAAAATAGAAATGGAAGGAAAACTCCCAAACTCATTTTATGAGGCCACCATTACCTTGATCCCCAAACCAGACAAAGACCGCATCAAAAAGGAGAATTACAGACCAATATCCTTGATGAACATAGATGAAAAAATTCTCACCAAAATACTAGCCAGTAGGATCCAACAGTATATTAAAAGGATTATTCACACGACCAAGTGGGATTTATCCCTGGGCTGCAAGGTTGGTTCAACATCCACAAATCAATCAATGTGATACAATACATGAATAAAAGAAAGAACAAGAACCATATGATCCTCTCAATAGATGCAGAAAAAGTATTTGACAAAGTGCAGCATCCTTTCTGGATCAAAACACTTCAGAGTATAGGGATAGAAGGTACATACCTCAATATCATAAAAGCCATCTATGAAAAACCCACAGCGAATATCATTCTCAATGGGGAAAAACTGAGAGCTTTCCCCTAAGGTCAGGAACATGACAGGGATGTCCACTATCACCACTGCTATTCAACACAGTATTAGAAGTCCTAGCCACAATAATCAGACAACAAAAAGAAATAAAAGGCATCCAAATCGACAAATAAGAAGTCAAATTCTCACTCTTTGCAGATGATATGTTACTTTATATGGAAAACCCAAAGGACTCCACCCTAAAACTGCTAGAACTCATACAAGAATTTAGTAAAGTGGCAGGATAGAAAATCAATGCACAGAAATCAGTGGCATTCCTATACAGCAACAAGAAGACAGAAGAAAGAGAAATTAAGGAGTCGATCCCATTTACAATTGCACCCAAAACCATAAGATACCTTGAAATACATTCCACCAAAGAGGCAAAGAATCTGTACTCAGAAAACTATAAAATACTCATGAAAGAAATTGAGGAAGACACAAAGAAATGGAAAAACGTTCCATGCTCATGGATTGGAAGGACAAATATTGTGAAGATGTCAAAGCTACCTAGAGCAATCTACACATTCAATGCAATCCCCATCAAAATACCATCCACTTTTTTCAAAGAAATGGAACAAATAATCCTAAAATTTGTATGGAACCAGAAAAGACCCTGAATAGCCAGAGGAATGTTGAAAAAGAAAAGCAAACTGGTGGCATCGCAAATCTGGACTTCAAGCTCTATTACAAAGCTGTAATCATCAAGACAGTATGGTACTGGCACAAAAACAGACACATAGATCAATGGAACAGAATTGAGAGCCCAGAAATGGACCCTCAACTCTATGGTCAACTAATCTTCGACAAAGCAGGAAAGAATGTCCAATGGAAAAAAGACAGTCTCTTCAACAAATGCTGTTGGGAAAATTGGACAGCCACATGCAGAAGAATGAAACTGGACCATTTCCTTACACCACACACAAAAATAGACTCAAAATGGTTGAAAGACCTCAATGTGAGACAGGAGTCCATCAACATCCTAAATGAGAACACAGGCAGCAACCTCTTCGACCTCAGCCGCAGCAACTTCTTCCTAGAACCATCGCCAAAGGCAAGGGAAGCAAGGGCAAAAATGAACTATTGGGACTTCATCAAGACAAGAAGCTTTTGCACAGGAAAAGAAAAACAGTCAACAAAACCAAAAGACAGCCGACAGAATGGGAGAAGATATTTGCAAATGACATATCAGATAAAGGGCTAGTATCCAAAATTTATAAAGAACTTCTTAAACACCACCCAAGGAACAAATGATCCAATCAAGAAATGGGCAGAAGACATGAACATTTTTCCAAAGACATCCAAATGGCCAACAGATATATCAAAAAGTGCACAGCATCACTCGGCATCAGGGAAATCCAAATCAAAACCTCAATGAGATATCACCTCCCACCAGTCAGAATGGCTAAAATCAACAAGTCAGGAAACGATAAATGTTGACAGGGATGCAGAAAGTGGAACCCTCCTACATTTTTGGTGGGAATGCAAGCTGGTGCAGCCACTCCAGAAAACAGTATGGAGGTTCCTCAAAAAGTTGAAAATAGAGCTACCATATGATCCAGGGATTGCACTACTGGGTATTTACCCCAAAGATAGAAATGTAAGGATCCGAAGGGGTACGTGCACCCTGATGTTTATAGCAGCAATGTCCACAATAGCAAAACTATGGAAGGAACCAAGATGTCCATCGACAGATGCATGGATAAAGGAGGGGTGGTATACATATACAATAGAATATTATGCAGCCATCAAAAGGAATGAAATCTTGCCATTTGCAACAACGTGGATGGATCTGAGGGTATTATGCTGAGCAAAATAAGTCATTCAGAGAAAGATGTATCATATGACCTCACCGATATGAAGAATTCTTAATCTCAGGATATAAACTGAGGGTTGCTGGAGTGGTGGGGGGTGGGAGGGATGGCGTGGCTGGGTGATAGACATTGGGTAGGGTATCTGCTATGGTGAGCGCTGTGAATTGTGTAAGACTGTTGAATCACATACCCGTACCTCTGAAACAAGTAATATATTAAATGTTAAAAAAAGAAGAAGATAGCAGGAAGGGATAAATGAAGGGGGGAAATTGTAGGGGGAGACAAACCATGAGAGACTATGGACTCTGAGCAACAAACTGAGGGTTCTAGAGGGGAGGGGGGTCGGGGGATGGGTTAGCCTGGTGAGGGGTATTAAAGAGGGCACATACTGAAATGAGCACTGGGTGTTATACGCAAACAATGAATCATGGAACGCTACATCTTAAACTATGATGTAATGTATGGTGATTAACATAACATAATATTAAAAAAAAAGAAAAAAAAGAGATACAAGAAGATAGCTGTGTAAATGTATCTAAATTCAGCCAATGTTCTGTCTGGATTTATAGTTCCGAGTTAGGTGTTCAAACCTGATCTGATCATCTGTGGCTAAGGAATTGTTGCCATGTAGTAGGAACCTGAAACAATGACACTCTTCTTCAACAGGAATTGAGTATGTATAGGAGCCGAAGGAAAACAAAAATGGAGGTATATAAATTCCACAACATGTAATAATGTAGCTGAAAGATTAGAGAACTCATTAAGGACCTCAAGAAAGTGAAATAGTTATTTACATGGTTATTTGATAGAATAATAAAATTGGAAATATGATAATTTAAGAATTTGAAGATTTGCCTATAAATTACCTTCTTAACTTTGGAGAAGTTTTATCAACTATATTAATATTTCCTCTTCCATGTAGACAAAATAGGGAAAAGTACTAGATGGATTTAAGTTTGAAATTTAAAATGCTTCACATTGTTAAAACCTAGAGTAACATTAGAAAAAGACCAAACTGCTAGAATATATGATCGCTGATTGGGCTTAGGAAGCAAAGTAGATAGCGGTACATGGGAATCGAGTAAATAGTACAAGTCTAGTTTTTCTACTTTTCTTGATTTTGTTTAAGAATACATGTTCCCTAACCCTAAAAGTAATGCTATTTCTTTTATACAGATTTATATCAGAAGACAGCAATAGTAACAGCACCATGTCATAGAGTTAAAGGTGAATTGAAGGAGTCAAATTATTTAAAATGATGTAATTCATGAAATAGTTTTTTTAAAAAAATTTAATAATACTTCACTATAAGGAAGCTATTATTCCACATTTCATCATACTAATTCTTATTTATCAATATCATATACTAAAACAAAGACTAAAAACATTTGATAATTTTTATATTAATTTAGAAATGTTAGTATTAACATATTAGCTAGATATTTATTAAGCAACATTTTTGTAATGAAAAATTACATTGAAGAGAATTTAAATATGTTCTTAAAATATTTATGAGCAATTATTCATCCTGCTCCCACACTTGGGGTTCCTATTAGTAGATTTACACAGATTGATTCCTGATATTTTCATTTCTTCCTCACTAAGACTCCATAGTTATTGTTACTCTCATACTAAAGTGAGAAAACAGACATAAAGAATTTAAATAATTCCCTGTGTGTACAGAATTTTAGTAAGTTTTGAGCTGGAGTTTCATTTGAGACAATCAGACTCCAGGGTTTAACTCTTAAAAACTCTCCAACTTTGGCACCTAGCCTGATATATCTGGTGATGGGAAATGGAATTTACATGTATTGAGGATCTACTAGATGCCAGGCAAAACGATAAATTCACTGTCCCTCCAGGGTGGAAAGAAAATTCTTTGTTATAAGGTGGGATAAAGTTGGCATCTGTATATATTCAATATACATATCTATATATTGTATATATATATATATATATCTGAATATAACTGTATATATTCAAATTTATAAGACATATACATAAGGAAATCATAATATTTGACATATTAGGCTTATCACTGGGAGTAGATGTAAAAATTCAACCATGAGTGAAATCAAGAGTTCATCCAATTACTAATTTGCCATTCTTCCATACTTTACTTTGATGGAGAGTTAAGTCAATGGATCTCTGTTTCCCATCTGCCACCAAAGAAAACATTTATAACTACTTGCCTCCACGTAAAATGGTCTTATTTCTCAGTAGGGGTAAATGGGAGAGTTGGTGGTGGGGAAGGAGCTGGATAGAGGTTTTGAATATGATTGAATGAGTGAGCCCTATTCAGCAAGGGATATGTAAGCAAGGAGCTGGAGGAGGTGCAAGTATTTACCCAGTTTAGATGTTTGAAAGTAGGTACTTGACTTCCCAGGGTCAACTCACAGGAGGCTTTTATTTAAATGTAAGGGATACAGTGCAGCAAAGAGAGTGCAGGCAAGCAATGGGCACCACAGAGACACCTCATGCACAAGGCCTCAAGGTTCCTTATTTTAAATTTTAAACAGCCCATTACAAATCCCACTGCCATTGTCTGGGCAAAAAGTGAAACCAGGCATCCAGGCCTTCCCAGAGATAAAGATAGAGTCTTTCCATTCCAGCTGTAAATCAACTCTTTCCCTGACACAGGGGTAGAGCTGTCAGAGGTATCCATGCATCTATCTGGGCAGGAGTGTTCCAAGCACATGAATGATCCAATGAAAAAATAAGTCAGGAATGTTTGATGAATAAAAAGGATGTCTGTTTAGCTGGAGCAGAGTTAGCAAGAGGGCTGTGGTAGTGAGTAGGTCAGACAGTAAAACTTCTGGAGGCTGTAGGAAGTCTTGGGGGGCATCTGTGTTTTATTCTCACTGAAAGGGGGTAATCACTGGAGAATTAAAGTTTCAAGCACATGACTTCCACTTTAAAAGGCTGGTTTGTTAAAAAAAATAAATAAAATAAAGGCTGGTTTGTTGATTTAGTCTGTATGATGGCAAGAGTAGAAGTGGGGAAATTACTGCAGTAATCCAGGAGGGAAGGGACGGTGCCTCTGACCAGGAATAGTAAAGATGGTTTTCGGAATAAATTCTGAATGTGACCAACAGAATGAATTGACAGCTTGAATAGACAAATTAATAGTTATTATTTATTTCTTCACATATTTTTATTGTTCTTTTCCTCTGTTTCCGTGCTGGTGATTTTCTTTTATCCACGTGAATTGTTGAAACTATGTAAATGAAATGCATGTGAATACCACTTTATAATATTTCCCTTTACTGGGGCTGTCACAGACAATTCAGGAAAAAGAAAGCTGGGTTTAATAATTTCATGGAATACAGGCATAGACTGTGACACTCTAAGCAGCGTTCTATATACTAATTACTTGTTACATCTGTAATTGCATAGCAAAATTAGATAGCTTTTATTAACAACTAAAATTTATCATTTCTTCTTTCTATATTTGTTTTACAACAGTGACTAAATGATGTCAAAAAGCCATAGGTTGGAGAAAGACTATTACCAAGACATTCACTGTTAACTGCCCTGCTCTGAGAATGAAAAAAAAAATCTGCTAATCTCTCCTTTTGTTATGGCTTAAAGCTTTCAATTTCACAAACAAAAATAAATCCTGAGAGTGAAAATATGTAGGCTTGTGTCTATTGATTCTTCTACCTGCTGTGATCCTTTAGGTGGAAATGAAGAAAATTGCCTCTTTTGAACCAAGGAAGCTCTTACATCCCAACTTGTAAGCATTCCATTGTTCACTGCTGCTGCCCACCCTCAGATGCCCAGGGCCATGCTAACTTCTCCCTTCTCAGAAGACACCCACAGTCCACACCTTTCCAATAACTTATGGTTCCCTGCCTTATCCATTCCAGGCTTTGGGATATTGAGAGGAAATGATGCTAGGTAAGGCCAGTCCCAGGACCCTCAGATAGTCACTAACATCATTCTGTCTTCAGGGAATTGCTTGAACTGAGTTCCTGGTCATAGATAACTGTTGTGTCTCCAGGTAATTCTACCTTGGCCTAGGTAAATTGAGATCTAGGGTATATCTTTGTCCTTTGGGGAACATTTCTGACACACACTTGGAGACTTTCTCCTTCGTCACTGGGCTGAGCTTTTCTGGGTAAGATTTTCTTGCTTCAGTGCCCTCCTTCCTATCTCCCTCTTACTGAGATGAGTGCACTTCTACATACCTCAAAGCATTGATGGATAAAGGAACCACCACCCTAGCTGGAGTCTAATGAAAACCTACAGAGTCTCCATCATAAACAAAGATGCTCCTGGTTCAGGGGTGGGAGTACCTCACCACAGAGACCAAGAGATTCCTTTTCCAAATGTCCATCAACTGATAAATGGATAAACATTGTATGAATAATGACCTATGCACAATGAATATTGTTCAGCCATAAAAAGGAATGAAACCCTGACACCTGACACAGTTCAGTGATTGTGTAAGGCTGGGTTGTTTAGGAGGGGGCTAAAGAGCCGGGGGTGAGGGGTGGTGATAGTACACATCAATATATGAAAAATCCTAAAATCATTCAATTGTACACTTTAGTGGGTGAATTGTGTGGTAAAAAAAATACATATCAGGATGATTCTACCATAACTTTCCCTCATCCTCATTGACACTAACTTATTTTAGTTCATTATGATCACTGGCATGCCTTATTTTAATAAGAATTTCTGAGGATCCCAGTGTACCACTAGCAGGTCCAAGTTTTAAGCCTGACTGGAGTTTATTGTTGCAACTGTTGACACAATTCATCCTTGCAATAAGCTGTACTGGGATAAAAGGAGGTATAGATGAGAGGTGGGTAGAAGTTGAGTTAGGTTTTGGACATGTATGGTTTAAGATTTCTCTTAGAACATTCAAAGACAATTGCATGCTCTTGTCCACCTGGGACATATTTCCTATTTGCCTTGCTGCCCTTCCCACCTCTGTAGCTTCCCTGCTAGTGCTTAGAGTAACTGTTAACAAAACACCTAGGTTTCCTTTCCCTTTTTTCAACTGATTACAATCTAATACTGTAAGAATAGGCACACAGTTGAAGAAAAGTGTTTTGATTGCCTTCTCCAAGATCAAGTTCAATATTCTTGGTTTTTCCTTATTTGCACAGATAAGTCAGCAGGAGCACCATTTAGAAAATTTCTTGTAAGAGTGGTTAACATTCCTATTTCCCGCTCTCTCCTCCATTACA
Source organism: Callorhinus ursinus (assembly GCF_003265705.2). Taxonomy (NCBI): domain Eukaryota; kingdom Metazoa; phylum Chordata; class Mammalia; order Carnivora; family Otariidae; genus Callorhinus; species Callorhinus ursinus. Next base: position 36,849,692 of record NW_027397079.1, on the reverse strand, counting down.
GCAAATTAAAAAAACACGCCAGAAAACCATGACATGGAGAATCGAAATTACCAAGAACTTCACCAGAAAAGCAAATCCCGCTCATTTGCCCCTTTGTCGCTATCGGAGGGTTTAACCAATGTAAACTTAGCCAGAACAAAGCAGTTGTGTGCAAAGTGATAAGCTTGTGTCTGGTGCTTCCTCTCCCTAGACCTGTGGAAGCCGCTGATCCACTCTGGAGCCCTCAGGGTGAGCCAGCGCGAGCTGATAGCAAGCACAATGCTCACCCGCGGGGCCAGCGTGCAGGAGGGACTTCCCTGAGTACTCCCGCCCACGAGCCTCAGAGCTGCCCAACGGCCTTCAGCCTTGGCTGTGCTTGTAGCGCTCCCGCACAGCGATGTTCCTTCTCTTTGCACTGCTCTCTGAGTTTGGAGGGCTGCACGCCTGCCTGGGTAAGACCACTGGGGCCTCGACTTCCTTTCCCTTTTTGCCTCCAAGCAGGGACGGGCTCTTCCAGGAGAGCAATTTCCTTTTCTTTGGGACCCCTACTGCCCCTACTCCTGGATCCCCTGCTGATGCCTTCCTCTGCGTCTCCCCCATCCCCCAGGTCAGGGTAGGTGACTGAGGATGTTATCCAAGGCATCCACTTTCCGCATCAAGGGTTGAGAGGGTCTTAGCAGCTGAAATGCAGCCAGTCTTCCTGGGTCAACCCATCGAGGCCAGAGGTTCTAGAGGTGTGAGTACTGCCCTCAATTTATTCCTCAGGGTCCCAAGGCAACTGGCCCTGATGTGGTTTTGGACACAAACAAGACGGTCCTGTAGAACTGTAATGTCTAATTTTTATTTATTTGTTTGGCTCTTTGCCGTTTTCAATGTGCCACTGAAAATCTAGTGAAAGCTGTGCACCAAGGAGAGTGGGCACATCTATATAAGTTTACTGACATTTTGACACCCCATCATGTACTCGGGATTAAGAACCCATGCTTGATTGTGATGACTGTTGCAGAAGAAAAAAATTTTTTTTTCCTACTGCAGATTCTGAAGGAATATTATTGCATATTACAGTTCCATGGAAGATAAGGTCAAATGAGAGTGAAGATTCAGAGAAGCAGGTAAATGATCAAGAATATTTGTTTTATCATTTCAATTTTTAAGACTCTTTTTATTTACCTTTGTATTAAGTCAGATAATACTGATCTGTAGTCACTTGCAAAGCACAGTATTTTCCCTGTGCTGTTTTGTACATTCCAATCCTCCCTTTCCCACGCTTCTGCTAACTCCTGTGTCGTTCTCACCTCTCCATCTCTTCTGACATACTTGCACACAACTTCCAGGAAATATTAAACTCTTTTCTGGAATCATACTGGTAGAAAAAAGAATCAAGATGAAATATGATAACAGTGGCCCAGCCTGTAATTTATACAAATTTGTGAATGGCCACTAAGTGACAGAGAAAATAGTCTGGGGGAAAATTTTGACCCAGAAGCATCAGACTTCATAGAAGTAATGGCCAAAGAAAGAAAGAAGAAAAAAAAAAAGAAGAAAAATGTCATATTTGCATGCTTATAGTGAAAAATATTATAATAGTAACTGTAAAAAGTAATTGAAAGAATGCTTACCTGCTATATAAAAAAAGCGATTAAATTGAAGGCATCCACTTGATTATTTTCTTTGCTAAAATACTTCAAATTAATATAGTTATAATGTTTTGCATTGTAAACTGGAAGTCACAATACAGGGGTTTAGATTTCCATGTGATTAAAGTGCTATAGTCGATATATGGTAACAGAAAAATTTTCAGGTTGAAGAAACAATTTTTGAAAAAAGAGTAAGTAAAAAATTCATTAACTCTATTTTGACATGCAGAATTGGAACTTATCATGATTAAGTTCTACTACTGAACAATTATAATAAAAATAAAATGTATGTGAAAATGTATTTGAAAATCACAATGAAATAATTTCCTTGAGAGTGGTATTCATATACTAATCTCATTTAATTCTCACATTAACCTTCTGAAGTAAGATATGTATTCATACATATATGAATTTAAAAAAAAGATTAAAAATGTTAAGGCCATCAAACCTGTAAGTTTCAGAAGATGGAATCTAATCTTTAATTTAAGACTCCAATTCCATTACAGCTAAACAGCTTTCTGTTGAAAAATTCTTTGCATGAAGTTTTTTTTTTCTGATCTACTTCAGTTTGTACATTGTCATTGCATGATAACTTCATTTTTAAAATTTTTTTAAAGATTTTATTTATTTATTTTAGAAAGAGAGAGAGAGTATGAACAGGGGAAGGGGCAGAGGAGAGGGAGAGAATCCCAAGCAGACTCTGCACTAAGGGAGGAGCTGGACAGGGGGGCTGGATCCCAGGATTCTGAGATCATGACCTGAGCTGAAATTAAAAGCCAGATGCTTAACTGACTGAGCCACCCAGGCGCCCCTGCATGATCGCTTTAAACTTCAAACTGTTGAGGTGCCTGGGTGGCTCAGTTGGTTAAGCAGCTGCCTTCCACACGGGTCATTATCCCAGGGTCCTGGGGTCGGGCTCTCTGCCCAGCGGAGAGCATGCTTCTCCCTTTGCCTCTCCCTGCTGCTGTGTCTACTTGTGATCTCTCTCTATTTTTCTGTCAGATAAATAAATAACATCTTTAAAAAAAACAAGCAAACAAAAGCCTTCAAACTGTTTGCTTCAAATGCCCTTCACAAAGCATATGGCGATATTGCAGGACATGAAATAGTTTTACACAATGTATTCAGTACTTGTCTACATTTTTTGTATTCTGTATATGGAATTCCATAAGCTGTTTTTCCCTGTGATAGAGTATACTAATGTTCTCCTTTGATTTCTGATAGTAGACCTTCTTTATCTCTCTTGTTTTCTTCCTTTAATGTTTATCATCGCATATCTTTTTGAAACATTTGCATTAGACATATAAAAGATTCTTTTTTCACAACTTTTAGTATGTCATGATAACCACACATTCCACTAAAGCAATGGCTTAGATTTCAAGATATTACAGGAGTTATGCAGAAGATGTCCAACCTTCAAAAGTTTATCTAAGCATATTTGTGAATGCCATAGTGTTGTTAATGGTATATGGAAGAAAGTCTTCAGTTGAGGAGAGCAGTTATAGTGGGTTTACTTCCTTCTGTCAATGTCTTCTTGCCAAAGAAGGTGTGAACGACAGGTGTGAACACACCTGTAGTCAAACAAGTTGGGTTTATTAGTCATTGCAGTGAGAGAGAACACATACCACAAGGATCAATGGGGGCATCTCAGCAAGGTGTTAGAAAGGCATTATGGGAGTATGGGGTGGGGGGCAGAGCAAGATGGCAGAGGAGTAGGAGACCTGGATTTCATCTGGTCACAGGAATTCAGCTGGATAGGGATAAACCATTCTGAATACCTACAAACTCAACAGGAGATTGAAGAAAAGAATAGGAGCAACTCTCTGAACAGAAAGAGACCACTTTCTGGAAGGTAGGACATGCAGAGAAGTGAATCTGAGGCGATATTCGGGAGGATAGATGGCAGGGGAGGAGGCCAACATCAGCCACTTTTGGCAAGTGATAGAGCACAAAATTGGAACTTTTAGAAGTCGGCTCCACTGAGGGACGTCGCTCCAGTGGCTAAGCTGGGGGTGGAACTCTTACGGGACAGTGTGGTCTCAGGATCCTCGGGGTCACAGAAAGACCGGGGGTGTCTGAGTGTGGCAGAGCTCCCAGGTATTGGAGCTGAGAAGCCAGCTGCAGAGACAGAGCCAAGGAGCAGATTCTCAGCTCGGGTTGCCATAAACCATGATCCGCGGCACAGTCGGGCCACTGCTTTTCCAACAGGGACCCAACAAGAGGCAGATCCAGGGAGACTCCCCTTCCTCCCCTGGGAGGAGCGGTGTGGGAGCGCACCACAGGGATCTGCTGGGTTTGGAGACTCCACATGGGGTCAGGTGCCAGAGATAGAAATGCTCGGTCACAGGCCAGTGAGCATGGAGTGCAGCCAGAGACCGGGTAGACGGGAGTGACTGCTTTTCTCTGGGGGCACACTGAGGAGCGGGGCCCCAAGTTCTTGGCTCCTCTGGGGCCAAGATTGGGAAGCCACCATTTTCACCCTCATCCTCCAAACCTGGACGGAAAGCTTGCAGGGAGCAAAAGCTCCCGAGAGCAAACTGAAGCAGATTACGTAGCCCAGACCAACAAGGGTGGGGCAATTCTTCCTCCAGCAAAGACATTTGGGAACCACGGCAACAGGCCCCTCTCCCAGAAGATCTGCAAGAACAGCCAGCCAAGACCAAATTTATCGATCAATGAGAACGGCAGAACTCCAGAGCTGGGGGAATACTGCACATAGAATCCATGGCTTCTTTACCATGATCCTTTAGTTTTTAAAAGTTAATTTTTTTAACTGTCTTTGTTTTTTGAATTTTTCTTTTCCTCTTTTTCAACCAACATCTTATCAATCCTTTTTTAAAAAACATTTTTATTTTTCATTTTTAGAGTCATATTCTATCCCTTCATAGCAGTTACCCTTATTTTTGGCATATATATATAAGTTGTTCTCTCTTTAAAATTTTGAGATACAGTTTCTTCTAACCGATCAAAATATACCCTAAATCTCTAGTGTATGGCTTTGTTCTAGTCTCCTGCCTGATAACATTCTCTCCCTTTTTTTTTTAAATCCTTTTCGTTCTTTTTTCAAACAACTTCTTATCAATTCCTTTTATAAAAATTTTTATAACTTTCATCTTTACAGTCATAGTCCATCCCTTCATCGTATCAACCCTTATTTATGTACATATATAAGTTTTCTTTCTTTAAAATTTTGGGAGGCACTTTCTTCTAACAGACCAAAATACACCCAGAATCTAGTGTGTGGCACTGATCTATGCACCAGCCTGATCATATTTGATCATATTCTGTATTTTTTGTTTTGTTCTGCTTTTGTTTGTTTTTATCTTTATCTTTTTCTCTTCTTCTTTCTTTCTTTCCCTTTTTTTCCCCCAGTTTCTGGTCTTTTCTGATTTGTTTAGAGTATATTTTCTGAGGAAGTTGTTACCCTGTTAGCATTTTGTTCTCTCATTCATCTATTCTCCTCTGGACAAAATGAAAAGATGGAAAAAATCACCTCAACAAAAACAACAAGAGGTAGTACTGACTGCCAGGGACCTACTCAATATGGACATTAGTATGATGTCAGACCTAGAGTTCAGAATCATGATTTTTAAGATACTAGTTGGGCTTGAAAAAAGCATGGAGGTTATTAGAGAAACCTTTTCTGGAGAAATAAAAGAACTAAAATCTAACCAAGTCAAAAACAAAAAGGTTATTACTGAGGTACAATAAAAAATGGGGGCGCTAACTGCTAGGATAAATGAGGCAGAAGAGAGAATCAGTGATATAGAAGACCAATGATGGAAAATAAAGAAGCTGAGAAAAAGAGAGATAAACAACTACTGGATCACGAGGGCAGAATTTGAGAGATAAGTGATACCATAAGATGAAACAACATTAGAATAATTGGGATCCCAGAAGAAGAAGAAGGAGAGAGAGGGGCAGAAGGTATATTAGAGAAAATTATAGCAGAGAACTTCCCTAATTTGGGGAAGGAAACAGGCATCAAAATCCAGGTGGCACAGAGAATCCCTCTCAAAATCAATAAAAATAGGTCAACACCCCGACATCCAATAGTAATATGAAGCTCAGAGACAAAGAAAAATCCTGAAAGGAGTTTGGGATAAGAGATCTATAACCTATAATGGTAGAAACATTAGCTTGGCAACAGACCTATCCACAGAGACCTGGCAGGCCAGAAAGGACTGGCATGATATATTCACAGCACTAAATGAGAAAAATATGCAGCCAAGAATACAATATCCAGCTAGGCTGTCATTGAAAATAGAAGGAGAGATAAAAAGCTACCAAGAAAAACACAAACTAAAGGAATTTGCAAACATGAAACCAGCCCTACAAAAAATATTGAAAGGGGTCCTCTAAGCAAAGAGAGAGCCTAAAAGTAACATAGACTAGAAAGGAACATAGACAATATACAGTAACAGTCACCTTACAGGCAATACACTGGCACTAAATTCATATCTTTCAATAGTTACCCTGAATGTAAATGCCCCAATCAAAACACACAGGGTATCAGATTGGATTAAAAAACAAGACCCATTGATATGCTGTCTGTAAGAGACTCATTTTAGACCCAAAGACACCCCCAGCTTGAAAGTGAGGGGGTGGAAAACTATTTACCATGCTAATGGACACCAAAAGAAAGCTGGGGTGGCAATCCTTAGGTCAGACAAATTAGATTTTAAACCAAAGACTGTAAGGAGAGATGAAGAAGGACACTATATCCTACTTAAAGGGTCTATCCAACAAGATGTAACAATTGTAAATATCTATGCCCCTAACATGGGAACAGCCAATTATATAAGCGAATTAATAACAAAAGCAAAGAAACACAGTGACAACAATACAATAATAGTGGGGGACTTTAACACCCACCTCACTGAAATGGACAGATCATTGAAGCAAAAGATCAACAAGGAAATAAAGACTTTAAATGACACACTGGACCAAATGGACTTCACAGACATATTCAGAACATTCCCAAAGCAACAGAATACACATCTGAGTATTAAGGAGCTAGAGAAAAAACAGCAAATAAAGCCTAAACCCAGCAGGAGTAGAGAAATAATAAAGATCAGAGCAAAAATCAATGAAATATAAACCAAAAGAACAGTAGAACAGATCAACAAAACTAGGAGCTGATTCTTTGAAAAAATTAACAAGATGGATAAACCCTTGGCCAGACTTATTAAAAAAAAGAGAGAAAGGACCCAAATAACTAAAATTTGAATGAAAGAGGAGAGATCACAACCAATACTAAAGAAATACAAACAATTATAAGAATTATGAGCAACTATATGCCAGCAAATTAGATAATCTGGAAGAAATGGATGCATTCCTAGAGATGTATCAACTACCAAAACTGAACCAGGAAGAAATAGAGAACCTGAACAGACCTATAACCACTAAGGCAATTGAAGGAGTCATCAAAAATCTCCCAACAAACAAAAGCCCAGGGCCCCAGATGGCTTCCCAGGGGGGAATTCTACCAAACATTTAAAGAAGAATGAATACCTATTCTACTGAAGCTCTTTCAAAAAAATAGAAATACAAGGAAAACTTCCAAACTCGTTCTATGCAGCCAGCATTACCCTGATCCCCAAACCAGGCAAAGGCCCCATCAAAAAGGAGAATTACAGACCAATATCCCTGATGAACATGGATGCCAAAATACTCACCAAAATCCTAGCCAATAGGATACAACAGTATTTTAAAAGGATTATCCATCACAGCCAGGTGGGATTTATTCCTGGGATGCAAAAGTGGTTCAACATTTGCAAATCAATCAACGTGATAGAGCACATTAATAAAAGAAAAGACAAGAACCATATGATCCTCTCAGTGCAAAAAAAGCCTCTGACAAAATACAGCATCCTTTTCTGATTAAAACTCTTCAGAGTGTAGGGAGAGAGGGAACATTCCTCAATTTCATAAAAACCATCTATGAAAAGCCCACAGTGAATATCATTCTCAATGGGGAAAAGCTGAGAATTTTCCCCTTAAGATCGGGAAAATGACAAGGATGCCCACTCTCACCACTATTGTTCAACATAGTACTAGAAATCTTAGAATCAGCAACCAGACAACAAAAGGAGATAAAAGGTATTCAAATTGGCAAAGAAGAAGTCAAACTCTCTCTCTTTGCAGATGACATGATACTTAATTTGGAAAACCCAAAAGACTCCACCCCCAAATTGCTAGAACTCATACAGCAAAATTCAGCAATGTGGTAGGATACCAAATCAATGCACAGAAACTAACAGTGTAACTGTAGGAAGGGAAATTAGGGAATCAATTCCATTTACAGTAGCAACAAAAACCATAAGATACTTTGGAATAAACCAAACCAAAGCGGTAAAGGATCTATACTCTAGAAACTACAGAACACTTATGAAAGAAATTGAAGAAGACACAAAAAGATGGAAAAACATTCCATTCTCATGGATTGAAAGAATAAACATTGTTAAAATGTCTATGCTGTCCAGAGTAATCTACACTTTCAAGGCATCCCTATTAAAATACCACGGGTAGTTTTCCAAGAGCTGGAACAAACAATCCTAAAATTTGTATGGAACCAGAAAAGACCCGAATTGCCAAGGAAATATTGAAAAAGAAATATAAAGCTGGGCACATCACATTGCCTGATTTCATGCTATATTAACAAAGCTGTGATCACTAAGACAGTATGGTACTAGCACAAAAACAGACACATACATCAATGGAACAGAATAGAGTCTCCAGAAATGGACTCTCAGCTCTATGGTTAACTAATTTTCGACAAATCAAAGAGCATCGAATGGAAGAAAGACCATCTCTTCAAAAAATTGTGCTGGGAAAATTGGACAGTTATATACTCGACCATTCTCTTACACCATACACAAAGATAAACTCTGAATGGATGAAAGACCTCAATGTGAGACAGGAATCCATCAAAATCCTAGAGGAAAACATAGGCAGTAACCTTTTCGACATCGGCCACAACAACTTCTTCCATGACATGTCTCCAAAGACAAGGGAAACAAAAGCAAAAATGATCTTTTGGGACTTCATGAAGATAAAATGCTTCTGCACAGCAAAGGAAACAGTCAACAAAACCAAGAGGCAACCCATGGAATGGGAGAAGATATTTGCAAATAAAATTACAGATAAAGGGCTAGTATCCAAGATATAAAGAACTTCTCAAACTCAACATCCAAAAAACAAACAATCTAGTCAAAAAATGGGCAGAAGACATGAACAGACACTTCTCCAAGGAAAACATACAAATGGCTAACAGAAACGTGAAAAAAATGTTCAACATCATTAGGCGTCAGGGAAATTCAAATCGAAACCCATTAAGATACCACCTTACACCAGTTGGAATGGCAAAAATTAACAAGGCAGGAAACAACAAATGTTGGTGAGGATGTGGAGAAAAGGGAACCCTCTTACACTGTTGGTGGGAATGCAAGTTGGTACAGCCACTCTGGAAAACAGTATGGAGGCTCCTCAGAAGGTTAAAAATAGAGCTACCCTATGACGCAGCAATGGCACTACTGGGTATTTACCCCAAAGATACAGATGTAGTGAAAAGAAGGGGCACATGCACCCTGATGTTTACAGCAGCATTGTGCACAATAGCCAAACTATGGAAGGAGCCTAGATGTCCATCAGCAGATGAATGGATATAGAAGATGTGGTTCATATATACAATGGAATATTACTCAGCCATCAGAAAGAATGAAGACCCAACATTTGCATGGACATGGATGGAACTGTAGGGGATTATTGCTAAGTGAAAGAAGTCAAGCATAGAAAGACAATTATCATATGGTTTCACTCATATGTGGAACATAAAGAATAGCACAGAGGACATTAGGAGAAGGAAGGGAAAACTAAAAGGTTGGGGGGGAATCAGAGGGGTAGACAAACCATGAGAGACTATGGACTCCAGGACACATCTGAGGCTTTCACCTTGATTTACATTTTTTTTCTTTCCAATTTGATTTTCAGACATGACAATGCTAAAATGTTTGCTGTGGTCAATTTTAATAGATAAGGCCCAAATTCTAGGTATCCATTTCTCTCTTGTGTAAAAAATAAAGTCATGCTATAGAGGAAAATAAAACTAAAGTATTTAGTAAAAAAAAAAATCCTTTCGTTCATTTTTGAAAATGATACCTATGTTAATCCCCTATGAGACCATTTATTCTGATTGTGTCTGAATAGTCAAAGAAAGTGTGATTTCTCAGTTTAAATTTATTTTTCCTGGCAGTTTTTATTCTGTAAGACTTGTACCTTTAGGAAGAGGATGTTGTTTCTCATGCGGAAGGGAAGAGGCTAGTGGACAGAGAAGGTGAAGGGTGTTATTTCCTTGAATGTGGAGTGGTGTGTAATTTATACTTAAGGACATCTCCTAGAACAGCTAGTTTAGCAGCTTGGTTTTGTTAATTATGGAGATCATGATGTGTTTTCATCTGGTCCATACTATGAAGTCCTATGTATTCCTTTGGGATATGGGGGAATTGGCTTTGGCTTAGGTGAGGTACACAAGTGGCATGTGTCATTTCTCTCCTAAGAGGGTAGAGATGACAGGCTTCTTTCAGATAATCACTGTTGTGGGCTGGGGCACAGGAGCCTTTGGCGTTCCCCTCAATTTAGTTGGTGGGTGGCAAATTTGGTGGAAAAGCGAGAGGGAACTAGTTTTTTAAAGCTATGATGTAGTCCCTATGTGATTAAGCCTTTGTTGGCCTTTTTAAATACAGAAGAAACTTGAGTTAGGAACCTGGTATCCAGGAGTCTTTGATTTTATGAAGTCTGGAAACATGATGACCAGTTGTCAGTATTTTGGTCATATTACATGAGTGTCCCCTCAGTCCTCTTGGCAGAGGAGTTTGAACATGACCCCAAAGAAACCTTGCTCTGAGGAGGTAGTGGTCAAGGCTATAACATCCATACCATTTAAAAAAGCATTTGGTAGCAAAAGAGAGCACCCTATTGGGAGTATTTCTTAAACAATGAGATGTTAACTTATTAAAAGTTTTGTTTTTTTGTTTCTGTTTTGTTTACAGTGTCCGTGATTCTGCTACATTGTGTAAATAGTACCCTGTAAAAAATGTGCCTCACAGATAAACTACTGCTAGAATCCCTAGTGCTGGTGTATTGTCCTTTTCTTGTCCAAATCAGCAAGGTGTTCCTAGACTTGGGCAATAGGGAGTCTCTCAACATCGAACATTGTTAAAACATGCTTCCTGCCATTTGTTTATCTTCTTTGGTGTTCCTTAGTAGCAAATCCCAAGCCACTCACCTTTTCCAGTAGTATTAATGTTCTAAGAGGGGCTATACATTATATTAAAATCAGATTGGTTCTCCATGGGAAAGGTGTTTTTTTTTTTTAGGGTTTTTTTTATTATTATGTTATGTTAATCACCATACATTTCATCATTAGTTTTTGATGTAGCATTCCATGATTCATTGTTTGCATATAACACCCAGTGCTCCATGCAGAATGTGCCCTCCTTAATACCTGTCACCAGGCTAACCCATCCCCCTCCCTCCTCCCCTCTAGAACCCTCAGTTTGTTTTTCAGAGTCCATAGTCTCTCATGGTTCATCTCCCCCTCTGATTTCCCCCGCTTCATTCTTCCCTTCCTGCTATCTTCTCCTCCTCCTCCTCCTCCTCCTCCTCCTCCTCCTCCTCCTCCTCCTTCTTCTTCTTCTTCTTCTTCTTCTTCTTCTTCTTCTTCTTCTTCTTCTTTTCTTCTTCTTTTAACATATAATGAATTTTTTGTTTCAGAAGTACTGGTCTGTGATACAACAGTCTTACACAATTCACAGCACTCACATAGCGCATACCCTCCCCAATGTCTATCACCCAGCCACCCCATCCCTCCCACCCCACCCCCACTCCAGCAACCCTCAGTTTGTTTCCTGAGATTAAGAATTCCTCATATCAGTGAGGTCATATGATACATGTCTTTCTCTGAGTGACTTATTTCGCTCAGCATAATACCCTTCAGTTCCATCAATGTCGTTCTTTATCCATTCTTCTGTCGATGGACATCTTGGCTCTTTTCATAATTTGGCTATTGTAGACATTGTTGCTGTGAACATCGGGGTGCATGTACCCTTTCAGATCCCTACATTTCTATCTTTGGGGTAAATACCCAGTAGTGCAATTGCTAGGTCATATGGTACCTCTATTTTCAACTTTTTGAGGAACCTCCACACTGTTTTCCAGAGTGGCGGCACCAACTTGCATTCCCACCAACAGCGTAGGAGGCTTCCCGTTTCTCCGCATCCCCACCACCATCTGTTGTTTCCTGACTTGTTAATTTTAGCCATTCTGACTGGTGGGAGGTGATATCTCATTGAGGTTTTGATTTGGCTTTCCCTGATGCCGAGTGATGCTGAGCACTTTTTCAAGTGTCTGTTGGCCATTTGGATGTCTTCTTTGGAAAAATGTCTGTTCATGTCTTCTGCCCATTTCTTGATTGGATCATTTGTTCTTTAGGTGGTGTTTAAGAAGTTCTTTATAGATTTTGGATACTAGCCCTTTATCTGATATGTCATTTGCAAATATTTTCTCCCATTCTGTCGGTTGTCTTTTGGTTTTGTTGACTGTTTTCTTTTGCTGTGCAAAAGCTTCTTATCTTGATGAAGTCCCAATAGTTCATTTTTGCCCTTGCTTCCCTTGCCTTTGGCGATGTTTCTAGGAAGAAGTTGCTGTGGCTGAGGTCAAAGAGGTTGTTGCCTGTGTTCTCCTGTAGGATTTTGATGGACTCCTGTCTCACATTGAGGTCTTTCAACCATTTGGAGTCTATTTTTGTGTGTGGTGTAAGGAAATGGTCCAGTTTCATTCTTCTGCATGTAGCTGTCCAATTTTCCCAACAGCATTTGTTGAAGAGACTGTCTTTTTTCCATTGGACATTCTTTCCTGCTTTGTGGAAGATTAGTTGACCATAGAGGTGAGGGTCCATTTCTGGGCTCTCTATTGTGTTCCATTAATCTGTGTGTCTGTTTTTGTGCCAGTACCGGAAGGCTGGTTTTTAAATGAGACTTAGTAAGCCTCTTTTTAGCTGGTGTTTCATTACCACCAAGGATTTATAATGCAATAACTCTGAGACAGAGCTGGTAAGAATTCAAGCTTCCCTAATATTTAGAGTCATAAAATTCTGGATATTGGACAAGCTCTTAATTACTCTGAACCCACCTTTGTCTTAATAAAAGTTGGATTGTACCCACTTAAAAAAAAAAAGCAACCTGCCATATTTTGTACTGCCCATGGATTTGGCCAAGAGGCAGGTAACTGGTAGTGGCCTCTAGTAAATGAAAAGACCCTCTTGCCAATAGCAAAAAACTAAATCTCTTAGTTCTATAGCTGCAAGGAAATGAATTTTACCAACAAACAATGAATTGGAAGTAGAAATAGATTCTTCTTCAGATGAGAATACAGACCAGCTGACATGTTGAAAACCCAATTATGTCATGCATAGACTCCTGACCCATAGAAACGACAAGATCATAAATGGTGTATTTTAAAATGCAGTTTGTGATAATTTGTTATGCAGCAGTAGAAAACTAATACACCCAGCCTCATGAAATTCTACTCTATTTATATGTGATTTAGTATTCATTAATGGAATCAGGGGGAATTCTCCTTCCTCAGTACAGTCTAGAAAGTTCATTGAGACAGGAAGCCAGGACAACTGTAGTGCCCACCTCAGTTTTATACCTTCTCTCAGTGATCATAATCTTGTACTACCTTTTGTCTAGAGTATCAAAGCATTTGTTTTATTCATCATGTCTAGTTTTCTGGTTGTTTGCAGCCGAAGAGCACATTCAGTCCTAGTCTTTCTAATATGGCAGGGATGGAATTGATGTCATTGATTATCACTGCTTCCTGCATGCTGTCCTTCCTTTTCAGTTCATTTTTCTTCTTGCTGAAGTTCATCCTTCCATGATTCATTCATAGCATTTCCATAAGTGGTAAACTCAACTGCATTACTACTTGAAGGAAAGTACTTTAGTTTGGCTGACCATTTACCATTTTAGAATTATTTTCTGTCACTTTGTGTGTGTTGACAGAAGGTTTCTCATGACTAACATGAGAAATCTGGCTCCCATTCTCCATCATCCATTTATTACTGTTTTTAAATTCCAATAGAGTTGTACAATTGTTTCAGAATTTGTAACCTATACCTTGATGGGGAATACTACCAACTAGAATAGTGCTATGTAGACTTTGTCCTTAGTCTTACAGTTCTCCCCTTATTTCCGAAGTCATTTATGTCAGAACATTTTGTCTCTTACCTTTTTCAGTGATGTTTTATCATACACTTATAATAAAGTTAAATTCTTTTGTCATAGTCTGCCTTTCACTATGGAATCTCCTGCCTTTATAAATTATTTTTAAATTTGCATACATTAAAGTTCACTGTTCTGTATATGTCTATGGGTTTTGAGAGATATTTAGTTTCATGTATCCAATAGTACAAAGTTATACAAAATAGTTTAATTTCCCTTAAATATCTATCCCCTTTGCTTCAGTTTTATTACCCTTTCCAAAACCAGCCCCTGGCAACTGATCTGTTGTTTAGTCTCTAGAATGATGTCTTTTCTAGAATGTCATATAGTTGGAATCATACAGAATATCACCTTTTCAGTCTGTCTTCTTTCATTTAGCAATATACATTTAAAATTTATCCATATTGGTTTCATGTTTTGTTAATTCATGCTTTTTATTATTAATATTGTTGAATTGTATAGATTATAGCTTGTCTATCTGTTTCCCTATGGAAGGACATTTTGGTTATTTTTAGGTTGTGGCAATTATGAATAAAGCTGTTAATAACATTCATAAGCAGGTTTTAGTAGACATAAGTTTTCAAATCAGTTGAATGAATACCCAGGATAATAATTGCTGAATTGTATGCTAAGATTATGTTTAATTTTATAAGAAACTTCCAAATTATCTCTCTGGCTATATGTTTTGTATTTCCACCAGCAATGAATAGGAGTTCCTATTGTTTCTCATCCTCACCAGTATTTGGCATTGCAAGGTTCACATCCTCACCAGTATTTGGCTTTTAACCTTTCCAATTTTTGTGTAGTAGTATTTCCTTGAGGTTTTAATTTGCATTTCCCTAATAATGAATAATGTTGAATATATTCTCATATTCTTATTTTCCGTCTATTCATCTTCTTTGGTAAGATGTCTGTTCAGATCTTTTACACATTTTTGAACTGGATTATTGGTTTCCTTATTGTTGCATTTTACATGTTCTTTGTATATTCTGCACACATTTATTTTAATCAAATAAGTGATTTACATTTTTTTCCAGTCTGTAGCTTGTTTTTTTTTAATCGTCTTAACATTGTTTTAACAATGCTAACAAGATATTTTATATTAGATAAAATCCAACTTATTGTTATTTTTCTTTTATGGATCATGATTTTTCTGTGATATCTAAAAATTTACCAACACTAAGTTCATCTAGGTTTCCTCCTATGATTTATTAGAGAAGTATTATAGTAAGTCTATAATACCTTTTTTTTTTTAGTTAATATTCATGTAAGGTGTGAGGTCTGGATTGAGTTTCAACAATTTGATATGGGCATCCAATTTTCCCAGCACCACTAGTTGAAATGACTATCATTTCTCCACTGAAATACCTTTACACTTAAAAAAAATCAGTTGATTATATTTTTTGTGGGTCTATTTCTAAGCACGCTCTCACTCTCTCTCTCTCGCTGATACCATGCTGTCTTGTTTATGGTAGATTTGTTGAAAATCTTGAAAGTGGGCAATATGATGACTTCAACTTTGTTCTTCCTTAGAATTCTGATGATTGACTATACAAGGCCCTTTACTTTTTGTTAGGTTTGTGTGTGTGTGTGTGTGTGTGTGTGTGTGTGTGTGTGTGTGTAAGACCCATAGTGAGTAAATGAAATAAGCATACTTAAATCTCCATTTCTCAGCAATTTTGAAGTAATATTTCTTAACTCTTGCTTCTTTGTTGTATTATTTTTGCCTATATACATTCTCACTAGCTAATGTTTGAAGTTTTGGAAAGAGCATCTCTCTTATTCTTGCAAATCTTCCACTTTATATAATTACTTTGTATTTGATCTCAGAAATTTTCTTAGCGTTGATGTTCAACCTCACAAATTCATGCTTCAGATATACCCAATGTCCTACTCATAAAAATTTACTTAAAAATCAACAATTATATTTTCATTTATATGATCTATAATTGGATCATTTCTATAATTGTCTTTTCTTCCTTCAATAAGAACTGCCTGCTCTTCTTCACATGTTAACACTATAGTATAGTCATAAAGTATATGGTCTCTTTGTCAAGCTCTAATATTCATTAAATGTGTTACCTTGGGAGGGTTAATCTCTTTTCCTCAAATTGAAAATTATGGTTGTTAGAGTAAAAAAATTTTTTTAAATATGTGAAGTGTTTAGGACAGTGCTAGGCATAAGATAAATGCCAATTAAGTGTTAGAAACTTTTAGAATAGTATTCCAATTACATCTAATCTCTAATTCTGAGGTGTAATACATACTATTACTTCCCTAAGGATCTTAAATGTACTTATTTTTCTCAGGTCATGTCTTACATACTTTACACTTTTCTTAGGAATAATTTATTTCATTTATTGAATTTGATATCTTTCCTTCTTAATGTAGACATTCCTCAGAAGTTAAATTGTTTTTTATTGTGTACTTGCCGTTGCAGTTGAGATTCTGTCAGACTTGGTTTTGCATTTGGTCTGAGATAATGCATTGGTTCTGCTATAGTACATTACAACAATTTTAGAGGAATGTCAGGGATAAGATTTGCCTCAGTTCTGGTCTTTTGAATCTGTGTGCTTCTCGTATTTCCTAGGTGTTTCCAGTCATAAGCATCACTGGCCTCTCCCAAACTCACAGATTCTGTTCCAGCTTAAAACCAGAGGTCTTTCTTGAAATTGGTTTGTTTTGGGAAGAAATTGTGCATTTGTTAGACTAGATGTTTGTCTGCCTTTGTGGAGATAATCCATTGACTCTGTAAACATACACCAAGTCTTCTCCTATTCCTGAATGCCACCACATTAGAATGATGAACACTGTTAAAACTCAGTTCTTGTTGTATTAGAGCTCCTATTCTTGGAGCTGCAACATTCCTCAGTAACATGTTTCATGGATCTTTCTTCCTCAGTTTTATATGTTAAGAATTGCTAAGTGGCTCTAGGTGTATATAGTAACGTGTGTGTATGTATGTTTTATATATGTACGTATATAATGTAAATTTGCTACATCATTATAATTGGTGTGGGATATAAGCCTGCAGCCATGTCTTTCATCTTGACTAGTAAAGTTTATATTTTTCTAAATAGAAACAATAAATATAATATTAATAATGTTAAATTATTTTTTTTCAAAATGTGGTCTATATTTTGTCAACACTACACATTAAATTCATCACGGTAATCCTAAATCTACTAGAATAATAAATTCTTACTATTTAGAATAATAAATTCTGAAGGACACTAATTTTTAAAATGGACTGTGTCTTTTTTTAATTGAGGTAAAATTAGCATATAACATATACATTTCAGGTATACACTATTATAATTTAACATCTGTATGCACTATAAAGTGATCATCACTTAAAGTCTAGTTATCATCCATCACCATACAAATTATCCCCTTTACCTATTTTGCCCACTCCTGACCCTCTTTACCTCTGGTAACCACCAATCTGTTCTCTGTATCTATGAGTTTATTTTTGTTTTGTTTTGTTCTGTTCATTTGCTTTGTTCTTTTTAGGTACCACATATAAGTGAAATCATACACTATTTGTCTTCTCCGTCTGACTTATTCCATTTAGCATAAAACCTTCAATGTTCATTCACACTGTCATAAATGGCAAGGTTTCATTCTTTTTGTGGCTGAGTAATATTTCATTGTGTGCATATATATATGTATATATATATATGCACATATATATATAACATCATCTTTATCCATGTATTGATCAACACTTATGTTGTTTCCATTTCTTGGCTATTGTAAATAATGCTGCGGTGAATGTAGAGATGCATATATCTTTTTTTATATATTTTTGAATAAACATTTCTTTGAATAAGCATTATCTTTGGATAAATAACCAACAATGGAAGAGCAGGATCATATATTCTATCCTTATTTTTTTGAGGACTTTCCATACTATTCCATACTATTTTCCATAGCGGCTGCATCAATTTACATTTCCACCAACAGTGTACAAGTGTTCCCTGTTTTCCACATCCTCATCAACACTTGCTATTTCTGGTCTTTTTTTTTATAATGATCAACCTAATTGGTGTGAGATAATATTGCATTGTGGTTTTGATTTGCATTTCCCTGATAATTAGTAATGTTGAACATCTTTACATATACCTGTTGGCCATCTGTATGCCTTTCTTGGAAAATAGTCTGTTTAGATCCTCTGCCCATCTTAAAAAATCAGATTTTGTTGTTGCTGCTGATTGTATAAGCTCTTTATATATTTTGTATATTAACCCCTTATCAGATGTATGATTTGCAAATATCTTCACCCATTCAGTAGGCTGACTTTCCATTTTAATAATGGTTTTCTTTGCTGTGCTTTTTAGTATCATATAATCCCATTTGTTTATGTTTGCTTTTGTTTCCCTTACCTTTGGAGTCTGATTCACAAAAGCATTGCTAAGACCAATGTCAAAGAGCTTACTGTCTATGTTTTCCTCAAGGAATTTTATGGTTTCAGGTCTTTCATTCATGTCTTTAATCCACTTTGAGTTAATTTTTCTGTATGGGGTAAGTTAGTGGTCTAGTTTAATTCTTTTGCATGTGGCTAACCAGTTTTCCCAACATTATTTATTGAAGGGAAAGTCCTTTCTCCATTATGTTCTTGGATCTTTTGATTGCTATAGCTTTAAAATATAGTTTGGAATCAAGGATAGTAATGCCTTTAGCTTTGTTCTTCTTTCTCAAGATTGATTTGGCTGTTAGGGATCCTTTGTGGTTTCATACAAATTTTATTTATTTATTTGTTGTGGTGGGAGAGAGAAAGAGAGAGCACAAGCAGAGGGAGTGGCAAGCCGAGGGAGAAGCAGACTCCCCAATGAGCAAGGAGCCCGACGCAGGACTCAATGCCAGGAGCCTGGGATCATGACCTGAGCTGAAGGCATAGGCTTAACCACCCGAGACACTCAGGCATCCCTCAATTTCTTTTATCAATATATTATAGCTCTCTGTACAGATATTTTACCTCCTTGGTAAAATTTGTTTCTAGATATTTTATTCTTTTTGATGCAATTGTAAATGTTATTGTTTTTTTAATTCCTCTGATAATTTATTATTAGTCCATAGAAATGTAACAGATTTTGCTAAATAACTTTATATTCTGCAACTTCACTTAATTTATTCATTCTAGAGTTTTTTGGTGGAGTCTTTGTATATATGATATGCCATCCACAAAGGGTGATAGTTTTATTTCTTCTTTCCCACTTTAGAGGCCTTTTCTTTTTGTTGAGTTATTGCTGTGGCTAGGACTTCCAATACTATGTAGAATAAAAGTGGTGAGAGTGGGCATCCTTGTCTTGTTCTTGAACTTCAAGGAAAAGCTTTCAGGTTTTACCCATTGAGGTGTTAGCTGTGGGTTAGGCATATATGGCCTTTCTTATGGTGAGGTACATTTCTTCTATAAACACTTTTCTGAAAGTTTTTATCATAATTGGAGTTGAATTTTATTGAATACTTTTTCTGCATCTATGAAGATGATCATATGATTTTTATCCTTCATTTCACTGAAGTATATATATTGTGTATCACCTTTATTGATTGCAAATGTTGAACCATTCTCATATCCCTGGAATAAATCCCACTTGATTGTGGTGTATGATCATTTCAATGTATTGTTGAATTTGGTTTGCTAATAATTTTTGAGGATTTTTGCATCTATACTAACCAAAGATATTGGCCTATAACTTTATTTTTTCATGGTGTCCTTGTTTGGTTTTGGTATTATGGTAATGCTGGCCTCATAAAATGTATTTGGAAGTGTTTCCTCCTCTTAATTTAAGAATACACATTGTCTTTTTTTTTCTTTTGAATGCATTCACAGACATATCATCCTGGACTTTTATTTGTTGGGAGGTTTTTGATTGTGGATTCAATTTCCTTACTAGTAATAAAACTTTCTGTTTCTTCATGATTCAGTTTTAGAAAATTGTATGTTTCCAAGAACTTATACATTTCTTCTAGGTTGTCCAATTTGTTGGTGTGTAATTGTTCATAATAGTCTCTTATGATCTTTTAGATTTCTGTGCTGTCAGTTTTAACTTCTCTTTCATTTCTGATTTTATCAGTGTCTTCTCTTTTGTTTTGTTTGTTTGGTTTGGTTTGGTTTTGGTTTTGATTTTCTATTGTTGTTAGTCTAGCTAAAAGTTTGTAATTTTGTTTTATCTTTTCAAAGAACCAACTCATAGTTTCATTGATTTTTTTCTAATTTTTGTCTCTTTTCATTTATTTATTCTCTGATCTTTATAATTTTCTTTATTCTATTGACCTAGGGACTTGTTTGGTTGTTTTCTAGCTCCTTTAGGTACAGAGCTAGATTTATACGGTAGGATTGTATTGCTATGATCTCTTTTAGAACCACTTTTGCTGGATCCCAAGGATTTTGATAAGTTGTATTTCTGTATTCATTTATCTCTAGATATTTTTTCTTTAATTTCTTTGAGTGCTCACTAGCATGTTGCTTAATCTCTACCTATTTGTGTTTTTTCTAGTTTTCTTCTTGAAATTGATTTCTACTTTTATACCATTGTGTTTGGAAAAGACACTTGATATGATTTCAGTATTGTGTCTAACATGTGATCTGTCCTGGATAATGTTTTATGTGCATCTGAGAAATATGTATATTCTTTTGTTTTGGGATGGAATACTCTGTAAAACTGTTAAGTCCATCTGGTTTAATGTTTTTTAAGTCTGATATTTCCTTATTGATTTTTTATCTGGTTGATCTATCCATTGAGATAAGTTGGGGTTAAATCTCCTACCTTTTTATATAGTTTTTTTCTTTTTCTTTTTTTTTTTTTTTTTTAGAGAGAGAGAGACAGACAGAGTGCACAGGAGTGGGGAGAGGGGGAGAGAGAGAGAGAGAGAGAATCTCAGGCAGGCTCAAGGAGGTGTGGAGCCGACACAGAGCTCAATCTCAAGACCCTGAGATCATGACCTGAGCTGAAATCGAGTCCAATGCTCAACTGACTGAGCCACCCAAACACCCCTATTTAACTTTTAATTTCTCTGTTTAGATACATTGATATTTGCTTTATGTATCTTGGTGCTCCTATGTTGGGTTCCTATGCATTTATAAATGTTATATCTTATTATTAAATTGACCTCTTTATCATTATGTAATATCTTCATCTATTATTACAGTCTTTGTTTTAAAGTCTATTTTGTTGGTTATGAATATAGCTATGCCAGCTTTTTGTTTGTTTCCATTCATGGAATATCTTTTTCCATCCCTTCAATTTCAGCATGTGAGTGTCCTTTCTTCTGAAATTAATGTGGGTAGAACACAGATAGGTCTTGTTTTTTTAATCCATTCAGCCATCTTATAACTTTTGATTGTAGGGTTCATTTACATTTAAAGTAATTAAAGTAATTACTGATAGGCATGTAGTTATTGCCATTTTGCTAATTGTTTTCTGGTTGTTTTTGTAGTTCTTCTCTGTTCCTTTCTTCTCTTTCTCTTCCCCTGTGGTTTGATGTCTTTTGTTAGTGCTGTTTAGATTTCTTTCTCATTTTTCTTTTGTGTATTTACTTTTTGTATGTATTTGTGATTATTGTGAGGTTTACATATAACTTCCTATTTTATATTTTGAGTTGACAGCAACTTAAATTCGAACATTCCAAAACTGTACATTTTTCTCCTCCTCTCATGTTTTATATTCTTATGTCACATGTTGCATCTTTTATTTTATGTACCCTCTAACTAATTCTTTAGTTTTAGCTAATTTTATTGTTTTTGTCTTTTAACCATCATACTGGCTTTATAAATGATTGACCCACTACCTTTACTATGTGTTTACCTTTTCCAGTGAGCCTTTTTAATTTTGTTTTCTTGTTATTAATTGGTGCCATTTCTTTTCAGTTTAGAGAAGTCCTTTTAACATTTCTTTTAAGGCCGGTTTAGTGGTGATGAACTCCTTTAGGTTTTGCCTAACTGGAAAACTTAATCTCTTTTTCAATTCGGAATAATAGCCTTGCCAGAGAATTATTGGGTGGACGTTTTTCCATTCAACACTTTGAATATGTCATGTTAATCTCTTCTGGCTTGCATAGTTTCTGCTGAAAGATTTATGAGATCTCCTTGCGTGTAGTAAATTGTGTTCTTTTGCTGCTTTTAATAATCTTTAACTTTGACCAGTTTAATTGTAATATATCTTGGTGTAGATTTGTTTGAGTTTATTTTATTTGGGACTATCTAGGCTTCCTGGACCTGTATATCTGTTTCCTTCCTCATTTTAGGGGAATATTCAGTCACTAATTCTTCAAATAAGTTTTCTGGCCCTTTTTTTTTTGAAGATTTTATTTATTTATTTGACAGAGAGAGGCACAGCGAGAGAGGGAATAGAAGCAGTGGGAGTGGGAGTGGGAGAGGGAGAGGGAGAAGCAAGCTTCCTGCGGAGCAGGGAGCCCGATGCGGGGCTCCATCCCAGGACCTGGAATCATGACCTGAGCTGAAGGCAGATGCTTAACGACTGAGCCACCCAGGCGCCCCTCACCCTTTCTCTGTCTCTCTGCTCCTTCTGGGATCATTGTAATCTATTATTCTACTTGATGTTATACCAATGGTTTCTTAGTTATCTTCATGTAAAATTATTTTTTCCCCTGATCTCTCTGGGTGAGTCTTGTTGCTTTGTTTTCCAGCTCAATGATCCAATCTTTGGCTTCATTCAGTGTGCTATTGAACCCCTCTAGTATATTTTTCATTTCAGTTATGGTATTCTTTAGCTCTTTAACTTTTGTTTGGAACCTTCTTATATTTACTGTCTCCTTGTTGAGGACCTCACAGTGTTCATCACTATTCTTCCAAGTTTGTTGAACATCTATTTGACTATTTTAACTCTTTATCAGGTTGATTGTTCATCTGCATTTCATTAATGGCTTTCTGATGTTTTGTCTTTCATTTGGAACATATTTTCCTGTCTCTTCACTTTCCTGATTTTCTGTATTTGTTTTTATGTATTAGGAAAATGAACTACCTCTTCCAATCTTGAAGGATCAGCCTTTTGTAGTTGTCACAAGAAGCCTAAAAGCACAGTCTCCTCTGACTACCAAAGTTACATGCTCAAGGGGTATCACTGTAGAAGTTGTGCACACCCATCTGCAGCACAGGGGTTGGCAGAGCTGGCACCCATGCCAGCCAGGTGCATCACACAGCTACACTGAGGCCCAGGGGTGAGTGGGGCTGGTATCTGGCCTGGCTGTAAAGTATGGCTGTGCTGCCATAGTGTGGACAGGGCTCTTAGTTGGGTGTGCCCAAAGGCTCTAGCAGATTAGAGAGATAGCTCCAAAATGGTGCCCACCCGCCCTGACATTAGCAAAGTAGGATGATGTTGCACATATGGCACCCACTAGTTTCTCTGTCCCCAGAGACAGTTCCAGTAGTTTACCATTTCTCTGTCAGGTGCTTTAAGTTTAGTAAATGGGTCTCCTTCACATATGGTCTAGGTGATTTTCAGATTAGTGTTTTTGCTCTGGGTCCCACGGTCAGTGATTCTGCATGTGATCCCTTTAAGAGTGGGTTCTCCATGCTCTACAGTTCTGTGGTTTTCCTGGTTGTAATCCCTATTGGTTTTCAAAGCCTGGTATTTTGGGGGCTCAACTCTTTTATGTAGGGTCTAACATTTTTTTTTTAAAGATTGATTTATTTTTTTTAATTTTTTATTGTTATGTTAATCACCATATATTACATAATTTGTTTTGGTGTACTGTTCCATGATTCATTGTTTGTTCATAACACCCAGTGCTCCATGCAGAACGTGCCCTCCTCAATACCCATCACCAGGCTAACCCATCCCCCCACCCTCCTCCCCTCCAGAAACCTCAGTTTGTTTTTCAGAGTCCATCATCTCTCCTGGTTCGTCTCCCCCTCTGACTTACTCCCCTTCATTCTTCCTCTCCTGCTATCTTCTTCTTTTTCTTTTTTCTTAACATATGTTGCGTTATTTGTTTCAGAAGTACAGATCTGTGATTCAACAGTCTTACACAATTCACAGCGCTCACCGTAGCACATATCTTCCCCAATGTCTATCACCTAGCCACCCCATCCCTCCCACCCCGCCCCCAATCCAGCAACCCTCAGTTTGTTTCCTGAGATTAAGTCTCTTATGGTTTTTCTCCCTCTCTGGTTTCATCTTGTTTCATTTTTCCCTCCATTCCCCATGATCCTCTGTCTTGTTTCTCAAATTCCTCATATCAGTAAGATAATCTGATACTTGTCTTTCTCTGATTGACTTATTTCGCTTAGCATAATACCCTCTAGTTCCATCCATGTCGTTGCAAATGCCAAGATTTCATTTTGTTGATGGCTACATAATATTCCATTGTATATATATATATATATATATATACAAAGAAATATATATATATACCACTTCTTCTTTATCCATTTATCTGCTGATGGACATCAAGGCTCTTTCCATAGTTTGGTTATTGTGGACATTGCTGCTATAAACATTGGGGTGCATGTGCCCCTTTGGGTCACTACATTTGTATCTTTGGGGTAAATACCCAGTAGTGAATTGCTGGGTCATAGGTAGCTCTATTTTCAACTTTTTGAGGAACCTCCATACTGTTTTCCAGAGTGGCTGCACCAGCTTGCATTCCCACCTACAGTATAGGAGGGTTCCCCTTTCTCCGCATCCTCGCCAACATCTATCATTTCCTGACTTGTTAATTTTAGCCATTCTGACTGGTGTGAGGTGGTATCCAATTGAGGTTTTGATTTGGATTTCCCTGATGCTGACTGATGTGGAGCACTTTTTCATGTGTCTGTTGGCCATTTGGAAATCTTCTTTGCAGAAATGTCTGTTCATGTCTTCTGCTGTAGGGTCTAACATTTGAGGTCTATTGCATAGCACAAACCTCTGATTCCTTTGGAAAATCTTTGTATTTTTGTCTTCCCTCCCAATTATGTATCACCCTGCTGGAGTGTTTTTTGTTTGTTTTGTTTTGTTTTTGGCAAGATAGTATCTCTGCCTCTCCTATCCATCTCAATGCTGTCCTTTTTGTCTTTTTCTGTGAGTCTCTGTTCACCCAGTTTTCCAGTTTTTTTTCAGAGTAAATTGCTCCCTCTGTAGTTGTATATTGTTTGTATCCATGGGAGGGAGTTCAGGATTTTCTTATGTTATTATCTTAAACCCAACCCCCCCAAGTGAGTCTTTTTGTTTACATGAGAGAAAAGTACTGCCTCAGTTTATATATTTCTGATTTACTGAGTCATCTTTATTTATTTGCTTTATTTTAGGTGATTTATATCATTACAATTGATGAGAAGCCATACACTCTGCATCTCAGAAAACAGTAAGATAGAATTTTCCATTAAAGCTTAGATTTTACTTTTTAAATATTTTGGTATAAAATTTAAATTAAAGAATGCAATATAATGTAGACTGTTCAATCAACTTGTTTTTCAATTAGGATTAATTAAGTCTTGAATAATGGAAGAGTAGAATGTTGAATAATAGAATGCTGCATTTTAATTTTCTAGCTTGTTATTTTCACATTAAGAAATAAGTTACTTATTTGTAAATCTTCAATTGAGTATAAAGCCACTCAACCCAAGAACTGCAAGTTATATGTTAAATATGCCTGATGTAAAATCAAACTTAGTCACATCAAGTGGTTTTCGGTGGGAAATTCAACTAATGACATAGTTTATGAATGTATTAATTACATCTCTATTTATTTTTAACAACTTTAATGGGTACATTCATATGTCATAAAACTCACTCGAGTGTATAATTCAATAATTTTTAATAACTGTATGCCGTATTGCAACCATCCACCATTAATCAGTTGTAGAACATTTCATATCCTACATAGGATCTTCATGCCATTTCACATTCAATCCTTGTTCCCACCCACCACTCCAGGCAACAATCAATCTACTTTCTGTCTCCTAATTTGCAGTTTCCCAACATTTCATGCAAGTGGAATCAAACAGCCTCTTCTCTGCCTGCATCTTTGAAAATATATATTGTAACAACTGCATTTTGTCTGCCTTACATCAGTGTAGTTGAACAAGGCTGAAGAAAACTCCTCACTTAATTTATGACTGTTCTCACCTAATTCATGACCATTAAACATATGTTGGTCTTTAATGTCTATAAAACTCCTTTAAAATGTTTTTTGAGAAGACCACCTTGTTTTTTGATAAGAAACATCTTCATGTTTCTGAATGCCAGTTATTTTTTAGTCTTCATTTTTCTTGACCTAATGGCAGTATTTTGTGTAGCTGATCAGTATGTCCTCCAAAAATACTTTCTTCATTTGGCTTCCAGAACACAGCAGACTTCTGGTTTAATTCTTCCTATTGTGTTTATGCTCTCAGTTTTGTTTGTTTATTTGTTTCATCTTGTTTGTTTTTTAGATTCTTCCCCATCTCTCCAATCTTTTCTTGAATCTTGTTTTTCCCTAGCTGCCTTCAATCACCTGATTATTACATCCCCTCTTGCAGCTTTAAATACCATTCATGTATCGATTACTCCCAAGTTATATCTCTACCTTATTCCTCTCCAATGAACACCATATTCATTTATCTGACTGCTTATTTGATATTCAAGTGTTTGATAGAATTCTTATACTTATCATATCCAAAATGTACTTCAGATACTTTTCCAAAACTTATCCTTCCTACAATCATCTCAGTAAATGGCAACTCTACTTTCTTAAAACAAAACCTTGGATGATAAAAAAAGATGACGGAGGAGTAGGGGACCCTATTCAAACTGGTGCCCAGAATTGAGCTTGATATCTACCAGACCACTTTGAACATGCACGAAATCAGCCTGAGATGTAAGAAGATAGATCTGGATCTCTACAAACAGAATATTGTTGGTTTCAAGGTACGAACTGGGGAGCCATGATTCCGTGGGCAGATATCAGAGGATAAACGGAAGGGGGAGGGAGCTGAGCCATCGGGATCCTACACCCCCAGTGAATAATAGTCTCCCATGCTGGGGACAGGGCACAGACTCACAGACCAGTAGCGACAGGGAAGGGATTTTAAGGCAGACCGGAAATGGAAATCCAGAGTGGGACTGCGCATGCAAACTGGGAGCGGCTGGCAGTTTTAGAAGCACAAAATGCAGAGACATTCCCCAACCTGGAGGCGAGGACTGGGAGCCCTACTGAGGGGCGCACAACCTGGGACACTGCAGTTTATAGCAGCACAGACAGAAACAGAGATAGTGTGGCCTGGAGAGCTCATTGAAGAGCAGACTGCGAACTCTCTGCTCTGAGGCAGAGGATTGGAAATGGTCTCTTCTGCTCTGAGTCTAGGAAGAGAGGCAGAAAGCCACCAGGAAAGGCCCCAGAAAACTAAAGCCCTAAAAAACCGGTTTTCATTGAGCCTATCCCCACCAGGGACCTTAGGGTTGCCTGAGTAAAAGTGTGGCAGGCCCCTCCACCAGAAGACAGGCTGGGTAAACAAGAGGCCAGCAACCCTAAGGTCCCTATAAACAGATGCATCTTGCTTGCACTGTGGTCAATAATTTGGACTCTGTACATTCCCTCAACCACCCCTCAACAGAATGACTAGGAGGAGGAACTCCCAAAATAGGAAAGATTCAGAGACTATGACTTATGCTACAGATTTACAAATGGATTCAGATATAACCAAGATGTCAGAGATGGAATTCAGGCTAGCAATTGTGAAGACAATAGCTAGAATGGAGAAATCAATTAATGGCAACATAGAGTCTCTAAGGGCAGAAATGAAAGCTGAATTGGCAGAACTTAAAAATGCTATCAATGAGATCCAATCTAATCTAGATAATCTAACAGCTAGGGTAAGAGAGGCAGAAGAACGAATTAGTGACCTGGAAGACCATTTAACAGATAAAAAGGGAAAAGAGGTGGCCAGGGAAAAACAATTCCGACTCCATGAAAATAGAATCAGAGAAATAAGTGACACCATGAAACATTCCAATGTTAGAATTATTGGGATCCCTAAGGGGGTGGAGAGAGAAAGAGGACTAGAAGATATATTTGAACAAATCATAGCTGAGAACTTCCCTAATCTGGGGAATGAGACAAACATTCCTGTCCTAGAGGCAGAGAGGACCCCTCCCAAGATCAAGGAAAACAGGCCAACACCCCAGCATGTAATAGTAAAACTCGCAAATCTTAGAACCAAAGAAACCATCTTAAGGGCAGTTAGGGGGAAGAGGGAGGAACATTAGAATAACATCAGACCTATCCACAGAGACCGGGCAAAGCAGAAAGGCCTGGCAAGACATATTCAGGGTACTAAACAAGAAAAATATGCAGCCAAGAATACTTTTTTTTTTTAAGATTTTATTTATTTATTTGACAGAGAGATAGACAGAAGAGCACAAGCAGAGGGAATGGCAGAGGGAGAGGGAGAAGCAGGCTCTGCACTGAGCAGGGAGCCTGATGCGGGACTCGATCCCAGGACCCTGGGATCATGACCTGAGCCAAAGGCAGATGTCTAACCATCTGAGTCACCCAGGCGCCCAGCCAAGAATACTTTATCCAGCAAGGCTGTCATTTAGAATGGATGGAGAGATGCAGAGCTTCCATGACCGGCAGAAACTGAGAATATGTGACCACTAAGTCAACCCTGCAAGAAATATTAAGGGGGGTTCTATAAAAGAAGAAAGACCCCAAGAGTGATATACAACAGAAATTTACAGAGACAATCTATAAAAACAAGGTCTTCACATGCAACGTGATGACAATAAATCATATCTTTCAATAATCACTCTCAGTGGGAACAGCCAAAATGCTCCCATAAAACGGCACAGGGTTGCAGATTGGATAAAAAGAAAGGACCCATCCATATGTTGTTTACACGAGACTCATTTTGAACCTAAAGATACATCCAGACTGAAAGTGAAGGGATGGAGATCCATCTTCCATGCCAACGGACCTCAAAAGAAAGCTGGGGTAGCAATTCTTATATCAGACAAATTAGATTTTAAACTAAAGAGTGTAGTTAGAGACACAAAAGGACACTATATCATTCTTAAAGGGTCTGTCCAACAAGGAGATCTAACAATTGTAAATATCTATGGCCCCAACATGGGAGCAGCCATCTACATAAGCCAACTGTTAACCAAAATAGTCATATTGATAACAATACAGTAATTGTAGGAGACCTCAATACTCCACTCTCAGCAATAGACAGATCATCTAAGCAGCAAATCAACAAAGAAACAAGAGCTTTGAATGATACACTGGACCAGATGGACCGCATAGTTATATATATAGAACATCCCACCCTAAAACAACAGAATACTCATTCTTCTCAAGCACACATGGAACTTTATCCAGAATAGATCACATACTGGGTCACAAATTAGGTCTCAACCAATACCAAAATACTGAGATTGTCCCTTGCATATTCTCAGACCATAATGCTCTAAAACTGGAACTTAATCACAAGAAAAAGTTTGGAAGATCTTCAAACACTTGGAAGCTAAAGACCGCTCTGCTCAAGAATATTTGGGTCAACCAGGAAATCCAAGAAGAACTTAAACAATTCATGGAAACCAATGAGAATGAAAACGCATCAGTCAGAAACCTATGGGATACTGCAAAGGGAGTCCTAAGGGTGAAATACATAGCCATCCAATCCTCACTCAAAAAATAGAAAAATCTCGAATTCACCAACTAACTCTACACCTTAAAGAACTAGAGAAAAAGCCACAAATGATGCGTAAGCCACGCATTAGAAGAGAAATAATTAAGATTAGAGCAGAGATCAATGAATTAGAAACCAGAAACACAGTAGATCAGATAAATGAAACTAGAAGCTTATTCTTTGGAAGAATTAATAAGATCAATAAACCACTGACCAGACATAGCCAAAAGAAAAGAGAAAGGACCCAAATTAATAAAATTATGAGTGAAAGGGGAAAGATCACGACTAACACCAAGGAAATAGAAACAATTATTGGAAATTATTATCAGAGGGGCGGAGCAAGATGGCAGAGGAGTAGGAGACCTGGATTTCGTCTGGTCTCAGGAATTCAGCTGAATAGGGATAAACCATTCTGAATACCTACAAACTCAACAGGAGATCGAAGAAAAGAATAGCAACACCTCTCTGAACAGAAAAGCAACCACTTTTTGGAAGGTAGGACGTGTGGAGAAGTGAATCCGAGGCGATATTTGGGAGGATAGACAGCGGGGGAGGGGGCCATCGTCGGCCACTTTTGGCAAGTGATAGAGCCGTGGAGCACAAAATTGGAACTTTTAGAAGTCTGCTCTGCTGAGGGACACTGCTCCAGTGGCTAAGTGGGGGGTGGAACCCCCGCGGGACAGTGTGGTCTCAGGACCCTCGGGGTCACAGAAAGACTGGGGGTGCCCAAGTGCAGCAGAGCTCCCAGGTATCAGAGCGGGGAAGCCAACTGTAGAGATGGAGCTGAGACTCGCGCTCTCAGCTCGGGGTTGCCATAAACTGTGATCCGCAGCACAGTTTGTGCCACTGCTCTTCCAGCAGGGACCCAACAAGCGGCAGATCTGGGGAGACTCCCCTTTCTCCCCTGGGAGGAGTGGCATGGGAGAGCACCACAGGGATTTGCTGGGTTAGGAGACTCCATACCGAGTCGGGTGCCAGAGGTAGAAACTGTCCCAGGCCGGGTGAGCACAGAGTGTGGCTGGAAACCGGGGAGATGGGAGTGATTGACTGCTTTTCTCTGGGGGCTCACTGAGGAGCAGGGCCCCAAGTTCTCGGGTGCCCTGGGATGGAGATTGGGAGGCTGCCATTTTCACCACTCTCTTCTTCCAAAGCTGTACGGAAAGCTTGCAGGGAACAAAAGCTCCCAAGAGCAAACCTGAGCAGATTACTTAGCCCGGACGGGCAAGGGTGGGGCAATTCCGCCTCTGGCAAAGACATTTGGGAACCACAGCAACAAGCCCCTCCCCCAGAAGATCAGTAAGAACAGCTAGCCAAGACCAAGTTTACAGATCAATGAGAATGGCAGAACTCCAGTGCTGGGGGAATACTGCATAGAATCTATAGTTTTTAACCATGATACTTTAGTCTTTCAAAGTTAATTTTTTTAAATGTCTTTTTTTCCTTTTTTTCTTTTTTTTAATATTATGTTATGTTAATCACCATACATTACATCATAGATTTTGATGTAGCGTTCCATGATTCATTGTTTGCTTATAACACCCAGTGCTCCATTCAGTATGTGCCCTCTTTAATACACATCACCAGGCTAATCCATCCCCCGGCCCCCCTCCCCTCTAGAACCCTCAGTTTGTTGGTCAGAGTCCATAGTCTCTCATTGTTCGTCTCCCTCTCTGATTTCCCCCCTTCATTTTTCCCTTCCTGCTATCTTCTTTTTTTTTTTCTTAACATATAATGTATTATTTGTTTCAGAAGTACAGATCTGTGATTCAACAGTCTTGCATAATTCACAGCGCTCACCATAGCACATACCCTACCCAATGTCTATCCCAAGCGACCCCATCCCTCCCACCTCCCACCACTCCAGCAACCCTCAGTTTGCTTCGAGATTAAGAATTCTTAATATCAGTGAGATCATATGATACATGTCTTTCTCTGATTGACTTATTTCGCTTAGCATAATACCCTCCAGTTCCATCCATGTCGTTGCAAATGACAAGCTTTCATTCCTTTTGATGGCTACATAATATTCCATTGTATATATATATATATATCACCTCTTCTTTATCCATTCATCTGTCAATGGAGATCTTGGCTCCTTCCATAGTTTGGCTATTGTGGACATTGCTGCTATAAACATTGGGGTGCATGTACCCCTTCGGATCCCTACATTGTATCTTTGGGGTAACCACCCACTAGTGCAATTGCTGGATCATATGGTAGCTCTATTTTCAACTTTTTGAGGAATCTCCATACTGTTTTCCGGAGAGGCTGCACCAGCTTGCATTCCCACCAAAAGTGTAGGAGGGTTCCCCTTTCTCCGCATCCCTGCCAACATCTGTCATTTCCTGACTTGTAAATTTTAGCCATTCTGACTGGTGTGAGGTGATATCTCACTGAGGTTTTGCTTTGGATTTCCCTGATGCCGAGCGATGCTGAGCACTTTTTCATGTGTCTGTTGGCCATTTGGATGTCTTCTTTGGAAAAATGTCTGTTCATGTCTTCTGCCCATTTCTTGATGGGATCATTTGTTCTTTGGGTGTTGAAATTGATGAATTTTTTATAGATTTTGGATACTAGCCCTTTATCTGATATGTCATTTGCAAATATCTTTTCCCATTCTGTTGGTTGTCTTTTGGTTTTGTGGACTATTTCTTTTGCTGTGCAAAAGTTTTTTATCTTATTGAATACCCAGTACTTCATTTTTGCCCTTGCTTCCCTTGCCTTTGGCAATGTTTCTAGGAAGAAGTTGCTGTGGCTAAGGTCGAAGAGGTTGTTTCCTGTGTTCTCCTTTAGGATGTTGATAGACTCCTGTTTCACACTGAGGTCTTTCGACCATTTTGAGTCTATTTTTGTGTGTTGTGTAAGAAAATGGTCCAGTTTCATTCTCCTGCATGTGGCTGTCCAATTTTCCCAACACCATTTGTTGAAGTGACTGTCTTTTTTCCATTGGACATTCTTTCCTGCTTTGTGGAAGATTAGTTGACCATAGAGTTGAGGGTCCATTTCTGGGCTCTCTGTTGTGTTCCGTTGATCGATGTGTCTCTTTTTGTTCCAGTACCATACCGTTTTGATGATGACAGCTTTGTAATAGAGCTGGAAGTCCGGAATTGTGATGCCACCAGCTTTGCTTTTCTTTTTCAACATCCCACTGGCTACAGCATCCTGGGGTCTTTTCTGGTTCCATACAAATTTTAGGATTATTTGTTCCATTTCTTTGAAAAAAGTGGTTGGTATTTTGATAGGGATTGCTTTAAATGTGTAGACTGCTTCACAATATTTGTTCTTCCAATCCATGAGCATGTAATATTTTTCCATTTCTTTGTGTCTTCCTCAATTTCTTTCATGTGTATTTTATAGTTTTCTGAGTAAAGATTCTTTGTCTCTTTGGTTAGATTCATTCCTAGGTATCTTATGGTTTTGGGTGTAATTTTAAATGAGATCAACTCCTTAATTTCTCTTCCTTCTCTCTTGTTGTTAGTGTATAGGCATGCCACTGATTTCTGTGCATTGATTTTCTATCCTGCCACTTTACTGAATTCCTGTATGAGTTGTAGCAGTTTTGGGGTGGAGTCTTTTGGGTTTTCCACATAAAGTATCATATCATCTGCAAAGTGTGAGAGTTTGACTACTTCTTTGCCAATGTGGATGCCTTTGATTTCTTTTTGTTGTCTGATTGCTGTGGCTAGGACTTATAATACTATGTTGAATAGCAGTGGTGATAGTGGACATCCCTGCTGTGTTCCTGACCTTAGGTAGGGGGAAAGCTCTCAGTTTTTCCCCATTGAGAATGATATTCGTTGTGGGTTTTTCATAGATGGCTTTTATGATATTGAGGTATGTAATCTCTATCTGAAGAGTTTTGATCAAGAGTTTTGATACTTTGTCAAAAGTTTTTTCTGCATCTATTGAGAGGATCATGATTCTTGTTCTTTCTTTTCTTAATGTATCACATTAATTCATTTGTGGATGTTGAACCAAACTTGCATCCCAGGGATAAATCCCACTTGGTCCTGGTGAATAATCCTTTTAATGTACTGTTGGATCCTACTGGCTTGTATTTTGATGAGAATTTTTGATTCCATGTTCATCAAGGTTATGGGTCTGTAATTCTCCTTTTCAATAGGGTCTTTGGTTTTGGGATCAAGGTAATGGTGGCCTCATAAAACGAGTTTGGATGTTTTCCTTCCATTTCTATTTTTTGGAAATTTCGGAATAGGTATTCATTCTTCTTGAAATGTTTGGTAGAATTCCCCTGGGAAGCCACCTGTCCCTGGGCTTTTGTTTGTTGGAGATTTTTGATGACTGCTTCAATTTCCTTAGTGGTTATAGGTCTGTTCGGGTTTTCTATTTCTTCCTGGTTCAATTTTGGTAGTTGATACATCTCTAGGAATGCATCCATTTCTTCCTTATTATCTAATTTGCTGGCATAGAGTTGCTCATCATATGTTCTTATAATTGTTTGTATTTCTTTGGTGTTGGTTGTGATCTCTCCTCTTTCATTCATGATTTTGTTGATTTGGGTTATTTTTCTTTTCTTTTTGATAATTCTGGCCAGGGGTTTATCCATCTTGTTAATTCTTTCAGAGAACCAGCTCCTAGTTTTGTTGATTTGTTCTACTGTTCTTTTGGTTTCTATTTCATTGATTTCTGCTCTGATCTTTATTATTTCTTTTTTTTAAAGATTTTATTATTTATTAGAGAGCAAGCGAGAGAGAAACAGCATGACAGGGGAGAGAGTCAGAGGGAGAAGCAGGCTCCCCACTGAGCTGGGAGCCCGATGTGGGACTCGATCCCAGGACTCCGGGATCATGACCTGAGCTGAAGGCAGTCGCTTAACCAACTGAGCCACCCAGGCGCCCCTGATCTTTATTATTTCTCTTCTCCTGCTGGGTTTAGGCTTTATTTGCTGTTCTTTCTCCAGCTCCTTTAGGTGTAGGGTTAGGTTGTGTATCTGAGACCATTCTTGTTTCTTGAGAAAGGCTTGTATTGCTATATACTTTCCTATTAGTACTGCCTTTGCTGCATCCCAAAGATTTTGAACAGTTGTGTTTTCCTTTTCATTTGTTTCCATGAATGTTTTTAATTCTTCTTTAATTTCCTGTTTCACCCATTCGTTCTTTAGTAGGATGCTCTTTAGCCTCCATGTATTGGAGTTCTTTCCACTTTTTTCTTGTTAATGAGTTCTAGTTTCAAAGCATTGTGGTCTGAACATATGTATGGAATGATCCCACTCTTTTGCAACTGGTTGAGACCTGATTTGTGACCTAGGATTTGATCTATTCTGGAGAATGTGTATTTTGTTGCTTTCAGATGGAATGTTCTGAATAAATCTGTGAAGTCCATTTTGTCCAGTGTGTCATTTAAAGTCTTTATTTCCTTGTTAATCTTTGCTTAGACGATCTGTTCATTTCAGTGAGGGGGGTGTTAAAGTCCCCCACTATTATTGTATTGCCGATGTGTTTTTTTTGCTTTTGTTATTAACTGGCTTATATAATTGGCTGCTCTCATGTTAGGGGCATAGATATTTACAATTGTTAGATATTCTTGTTGGATAGACCCTTTAAGTAGGATATAGTGTCCTTCCTCATCTCTTATTATAGTCTTTGCTTTAAAATCTAATTTGTCTGATATAAGGATTGCCACCCCAGCTTTCTTTTGGTATCCATTAGCATGGTAAATTGTTTTCCACCCCCTCACTTTCAATCTGGTGCTATCTCTGGGTTTAAAATGAGTCTCTTGCATACAGCATATCGATAGGTCTTGTTTTTTTATCCACTCTAATAGCCTGTGTCTTTTGATTGGGGCATTTAGCCCATTACATTCAGGGTAACTATTGAAAGATATGAATTTAGTGCATTGTATTGCCTGTAAGGTGACTGTTACTATATATTGTCTATGTTCTTTTCTGGTCTATGTTGCTTTTAGGCTCTCTATTTACTTAGAGGACCCCTTTTAATATTTCTTGTATGACTGGTATTGTGTTTACAATTTCCTTTAGTTTTTGTTTGTCCTGGAAGCTTTTTATCTCTCCTTCTATTTTCAAGCATAGCCTAGCTGGATATAGTATTCTTGGCTACATATTTTTCTCATTTAGTGCTCCTAATATATCAGTCCAGTCCTTTCTGGTCTGCCATGTCTCTGTGGATAGGTCTGTTGCCAATCTAATATTTCTACCATTGTAGGTTACAGATCTCTTATCCTGAGCTGCTTTTGGGATTTTCTCTTTGTCTCTGAGAGTCATAAGTTTTACTATTAGATGTCAAGGTGTTGACGTATTTTTATTGGTTTTGAGGGGGTTCTCTGTGCCTCCTGGATTTTGATGCCTGTATCCTTCCCAAATTAGGGAAGTTCTCTGCTATAATTTACTCCAGTATACCTCTGTCACTCCCTCTCTTTCTTCTTCTTCTGTGATCCCAATTATTCTAATATTGTTTTGTCTTATGGCATCATTTATCTCTCGAATTCTGCCCTCATGATGCAGTAGTTGTTTATCTCCCTTTTTCTCAGCTTCTTTATTTTCCATCATTTGGTCTTCTATATCACTAATGCTCTCTTCTGCCTCATTTATCCTAGCAGTTAGAGACTCTATTTTTGATTGCACCTCATTAATAGCCTTTTTGATTTCGACTTGGTTAGATTATAGTTCTTTTATTTCTCCAGAAAGGGTTTCTCTTATATCTTCCATGCTTTTTTCAAACCCAGCTAGTATCTTTAAAATCGTCATTCTAAACTCTAGTTCCAAAATCTTACTAATGTCCATATTGATTAGGTCCCTGGTAGTCGGTACTGCATCTTGTTCTTTTTTTTTTTTGAAGTGATTTTTTCCATCTTGTCATTTTTTCCAGAGGAGAATAGATGAATGACAGAATGAAATGCTAGCAAGGTAAAAATGACCCCAGAAAAATATACATAAAGAAATCAGAAGAGATCTGAAACGGGGAAAAGAAAGGGAAAAAAAGAAAAAGAAAAGATAACAACTAACAAACAAACAAACAAAAACAGAACATGATCAAATATGATCAGGCTGGTGCATAGATCAGTGCCACACAGTAGATTTGGGTGTATTTTGGTCTGTTAGGAGAAAGTGCCTCCCAACGTTTTAAAGAAAGAAAAGCTTATATATGTACAAAAATAAGGGTAAATACGATGAAGGGATGGAATATGACTGTAAAGATGAAAATTATAAAAGATTTTATAAGTGGAATTGATAAAATAAGAAGTCGGTTGAAAAAAGAAAGAAGAGGATTGAAAAAAAAAAGGGAGAGATTGTGATCAGGCAGGAGTCTAGAACAAAGCCATACACTAGAGATTTAAGGTATATTTTGGTCTGTTAGAAGAAACTGTATCCCTAAATTTTAAGAAGAGAACAACATATATAAACCAAAAATAGGATTAACTAATCTGAAGGGATAGAATATGACTCTAAAAATGAAAAATAAAAAAGATTTTTAAAAAGGGATCCATAAAATGTTGGTTGAAAAAGGGAAAAAGGAAAATTAAAAAGAAACAGAAACCATGAATTCCTTGTGGAATATTCCCCTAGTGCTGGAGTTCTGCTGTTCTCAGACTTCCAAAAGTTCCGATTTTGTGCTCCACTCTCTATCACTTGCCAGTAGCAGCTGACGGAGGCCTCCCCCCCCGCCATCTATCTTGCCGAATATCACCTCAGATTCACTTCTCCGCATGTGCTACCTTCCAGAAAGTGGTCGCTTTTCTGTTCAGAGTGTTGCTGTTATTCTTTTTTTCGATTTCCTATTGAGTTTGTAGGTGTTCAGAATGGTTTGATCCCTATCTAGCTGAATTTCTGGGACCAGATGAAATTCAGGTCTCCTACTCCTCCGCCATCTTGCTCCTCCCTCTCCTTCAAAATATATTTGTAATTGCACCTCCACCACTGCTACTGTCTTTGTTCAAGTCACTATCATATCTTGCCTAGATGACTGTAATAGCCTAATTGCTCTCTCTGCTTATTTGCCCTACAGATAATTCTCAACACAGCATTCAGTCTGATTCTATTAAAATGGTCTGAGGGATGCCTGGCTGGCTCAGTCAGAAGAGCATGTGACTCTTGAGCTCAGTGTTATGACTTTAAGTCCCATATAGGGTATGAAGATTACTCAAGTAAATAAAAATTTAAAAAAATAACAAAATATTGGTCTGGTCCTATCATATATCTGTTCAAAATCTAATGACTTCTCATCTCTGTGATGCCATCTCTTACTACTATCTCTCATCTTCAATCAACCTTGCATTCCAGGCATATCACCCCCTAGCTGTTCTTTATATACAGAAGGCATATTTTGGCCTCAGTGTCTTTTCATTTTCTCCTAACTCTGTCTCAAATAACATATCTGTGCAAATCCATGTGGCTTGTTTTCAGGCTCAGTCTATTCAGTGAGGTTTTTTATGCCATCCTATCTACACTTTGCAACCAACTTCCCTCACCCAGACTTATTTATAACATTTAACATCTAACATGCTAGCAGTATTTGTCTCTCTGACATATGGGATAAAGGGATATTCTATCCCTTCAGATTAGTTAACCCTATTTTTGGTATATATATGTTGTTCTCTTCTTAAAATTTAGGGATACAGTTTCTTCTAACAGACCAAAATATACCTTAAATCTCTAGTGTATGGCTTTGTTCTAGACTCCTGCCTGATCACATTCTCTCCCTTTTTTTTTCTTTGTCATGAAGACCAGTGTTTTTGTCTTTTGTTTACTGCTGTATCCCAATGCTTAGAAGAGGATCTATCAATAAGTTCCTAGGAAATGTTTGTTGATAAAGACATATATAGGCCCACAGGTTAATATCTGATAGAGAGGCCCAGTCTGCTCTAATTAAATCGTATTATTATATGAATCCTATATATTTCACATTTATTTTTATTTTGACGTTTATATTCATATTAAATTCATGACTCAAACATTTTTTTTTAATTTTTGTTTTTCTTAGCTCATTCTTATCCCAGAACTTTTTGGTTTATACATATAATGAAACTGGATTTTTGCATTTAGAGTCTTCATATTTTAAGGTAAGCTCTAGATGTCTTAGATATTTGTTATCATATGGTTTTTTATTGAAGTGGCCATATCACTACCATTGGGATATATTTGTTCTATGACAATTTAATACAAATATTTCATTCTGTATAATTATGACCCTGTTATGTTGTTGTACATAAAAGTGGTACATGATAGAGATAAAACCCAGGCTGAAAGAATATTTATTGGCACCTTGGTGGTACAAAATAAAGAGGATTGTCAAAAAGCCTTTTTCCTTGAAAATCTGCATTAACAAATCTATATGATACACAGTCTTATTATTTTCAATTATTTTTAACATTTTTAATCTTCTCTAATGTTAGCAAATACATTTTTATTCATAAAGAATTTATTTACTTTTCTATATTGTTTTTCAGATGCATTGTCATTACCAAGGATATATTGCAGATATTCCAAATTCACTTACAACACTCAGCATCTGTTCTGGACTCAGGTAATAGGATCTTACATGATACTTACACATGGAAAACTTTAAAATGAAACTTAGTGGCTAGCAGACATAAATCTGGGAATTTTAAGGGGAATCCAAATCTGAAAGTTTCCTTTATGATGGCCTTACTTTTTAATATCAATATTAGCAGCTGAACTTTAGTGTCCATTCAAATGAAATCATTCCAGGGAATCCTGACTGGAGGTGTTTTTTTCAAGATACTGTGCAAAAGGGGATAGTTTCAGTAAAGGAAACTTTAGAACTAAATAATATCATTGCATTATCTTTCAATTATCTCAAATAGTTATGGAAAATTATATAAATTAATCATTTCAATATGCACATACTATATGCTTTCAGTTTAGGTGCACTCAGTATCAGATAAAAAAAAAACAAAAAACAAAACAACTAATTAAGAAGGTCCCTCAGAGGTAAAAGGGCAGGGATAAGTGATTTTCATCAGTGATGGTGGCAAGAGAAAGGTATTAAGTTTATTAGAGGAAGACTGGTCCAGAGCAAAGGAAAAAAAACTCTCCCTAACTTCCTTTTGGTTTTGGTTGCCTGACTTCTAGAATTTACTCATGTCCACTCAGAAAAAATTGGCATTCATTTAATGTGGTTTTCATAGATATCCACCTCTTTAATTATACACTCTATATACCTGCTTTTCCTTATTCTAAACTCTGTAAGAACATGAACTTTATTCTTGGAATTCTCAACAAGTGATTGATTTTCAACAAATACTTGGTCTTAACTAATGTATCTTGAAT
This sequence comes from Callorhinus ursinus, assembly GCF_003265705.2. Lineage (NCBI taxonomy): Eukaryota > Metazoa > Chordata > Mammalia > Carnivora > Otariidae > Callorhinus > Callorhinus ursinus. The sequence goes on along the minus strand of NW_027397079.1, from coordinate 36,809,912 downwards.
AAATATGACTACTATACACGTAATATAAAATACTTTGCAATATATTTTATTCTTTAATATATGAGCAAAACTAAGGTAGATGTGATATCTCAGTTACTAATGGTAAACCAGAAAAAATGGGAAAATAAAGTGTGTTTATAATGTGTTCCTTACTATATTTCAAACTGGAATTTCTATTGATTTCTTCTCTATAATTTCCATGCCTTTGTTGACATTCTTTATTCATTGAGACATCATTAAACTATTTCCCTTTAGTTGTTTATATATGGTTTCTTTTAGCTCTTTGAAATTATTTAAATACCTAGTTTAAAGTATATAAATTTAATTCTTTAAATTTTTAAAGTTTTTTTCACATTTTAGAGTATAGCTTTTTTTTTTTTTTTAGAGTATAGCTTTGATGGGATCACTTGTAGGGTTTTTATATCATTGCTTTCTAAATATTCAGGGGATTCCTTCAGTTTGAAAACATCAGCTATGGAATTGAGCCATTGGAATCTTCAGCACGATTTGAGCACATAATTTATCAAGTGAAAAATGAGAATCCAAATATACCACTGTTGGCAGAAAATTACAGAAATATTTGGCAGAAAGACCAACCTTACAAAGATAATTTAAGCTCACAGGTAACATGATAATTCTGATGTTATGACATACTGTGAAATTACTTATGTAGAATTTTGTTGATTGTGGAAAGGAGCTACTTAACTGTGGAGTAGAAATATCTAATTTGATATCTTCTTTCTGCACTTTTAAATAAATCATCCATATTCCATCTAAAATATATGAAAAATTACACAGTAATGTATTTCAGGCTTTTTATAATGTATTATGTTACATTTCTTACTTTAGCAAAAATGCAGATTATTGAGTAAAATTTAGAAATATAGGAAGAATGAAGTCACTATATAAAGACAATAAAATAAGTTAAATTACCACTAGCTTGTTAAAATTATTTTTAATATTTTTATATATAGCTTTATGTACTACTAGAACATATCTTTCTAAAATTGATAATCATTTGTATATTATTAAACTCTTAATTTACCTGTTGGCTGTATATAGAGTTCTTGTTTGACAGATGTTTTTCTTTCATCATTTGGAATATTTTAATTCACTGTCATGGCCTCCATGATTGCTGATGAAAAATTAGCTGCCATTAATCTTATGGAGGATTCCTTGTACACGATGAGTCCCTTCTCTGTTGCTTCTTCCAAGTTTCTCTCTTTATCTTTGGCTTACAGCACTTTTTTTATAATGTGTCTTTGAGTGGTTCTTTTTGAGTTTATCTAAATTGGAGTTGACTGAGCTTCTTTTTTTGTACATTAATGTTTTTCACCTAATTTGTGAAATTATGGGCCACTAGTTCTTTGAATATTCTTTGGCCCTTTTATCTATCTCCTCACTTTCTGATGCTTCCATTATGTGTATGCTTGATAATGCACCATAGGTCTATTAGGTTTTGTTTATTTTGCTCCATTCTTGTTTCTTTCTCTTCTTTAGATTGTATAATCTCAATAGATCTATCTTCAGGTTCCTTGATTCTTTCTTCTGTCTGCCCATATCTGATGTGGAGCCACTCTAATGGGTATTTTATTTCAGTTGTATTTTTCAATACCAGAAATTCTATTTACTTCTTTTTAAATAATTTTTTGCCTTTATTGATATTCCATATTTAGTGAGGCATTATTATAATATCCTCCTTCAGTTATTTATACATAACTTCTTTTAGCTCTTTGAAATGACTCAAAATACCTAAAGCATTTTTCTAGTAAGTCCAATGTCTGATCATCCTCAAAGACAGTTTCTATTGATGATCTTTTTCCTGTATATGGGTCAAACTTTAGGTCTTTTTCATGTCTCATAATTTTTTGAAAACTGAAACTAGTCACTCCAAATAATACAGTGTGATAACTCTGGAAATCAGATCCCGCTCCATCAAATATTATTGCTATTCATTGCAGTTGTTATTTGTCTTGTAAATTTTAACTGGTTCTCTAAAATGTGTATTCTGTGTTGTATGTAACCACTGAAGTCTCTATTCTGTTATCTTTTCAGTGTGTTAATGATCAGAGTTCTTTAATTGCTTGGAAACAATAGGTTTCCCAGTTCTTACTGAGAGTCTCTCTGTACCTGTTGGAGCATGACTTTGTCACTCAGTCAGGCAGTTAACAACTGCACCTTTCCTTTCACTTTCTGCTTGCACAGAGCCTCGAGATCAATCAGAGGTGAGAGTTTAGGGTCTTTTCAGGTCTTTCCTTAAGTATGTGTACAGACTTGAGAATGCACTTAGCCTGATACATGTGTGTGGTCTGCTAGATTCCCAGAAATTTATCATAGCTTTTCAAAGCTCTGTTTGAATATCTTATTATCCAGGTTTCTTCTAAGTCTTTTTATTGGTCTACTGTTTGCCCCATGGTCATTCACTGCTCCAGACAACTGTAAAGTTTCAAAAAATTGCCTATAATTGTTTAAAACAAATGCCTTTGGAAAAAGGGCTTTTCACACTGTGTAAAATTTAGGTCAATATTGACAAACAAAATAGGTCTTTTAGGAACAAAATAGGTTAGGTCATGACATTTCTTTGGAAATGAGATTTTGAAGATGTTCCAGCCATATTCTGCTTTTTCTGGAGGTTGCCAGTGTACTGGTATTCACTGCAGATTTGAGCTATTAGTTTTCAACTAATGGGAGAAAATATTAGAGTGAATCCAAATTCCACAAATACCATTATTTTTACCCAGATCAGTTATTTTTCTTGAATAAACACTCCCTTGAAGGCTGCAAGACATTTGTTTATTTCTAGAGATCTGAAAAAAAAGTTGATTCTAACAACTTTTTGCAGTTCTCTTGTTGGTTTTATGTAGGGAGAATTTTTAGTGGTTCTCAACCTGATTTTAATTGATGTATTTTTATTTCTTCAGTTTTATATACCATGTATTTATAATCTTTTAATGTACCATTTTTAAATTTACCTTGTTATTCTTCCATTGACCCATGGGAAATTTAGAAGTGTGCATAATTGGACATTTTCTAGATATCTTTCTTGGTACTTATTTTTAACTGATTTTCATCATGTTCAGATAGTGCATTTGACTTTAGTATATGTGTTTCTCTATCTATCCTGCAGTTGTTTTGTGTAGTGTTTTACAGATGTTCATTAGGACAATTTGTTTGTATTCTTCAAAATTTCTGTTTTCCACAATTTTTTCTTGTAGGAATTTTGTAGTTTATGTCTGCTGTCCTCCTTTGGGGCATTTTTGAGCTTTGTTCTGTATTTTTCATTTTTTATGTGAGATATCATTATTAATTCTTATTTAAAGTAATAGAAGATATATTTGCTGAACTTTCACTAGACAGTACTGTAACCAATAAAAAGCATTGAATTTTCAGTGAAAAATCTCTCAAACACAAAATCTCTCTTGTGTAGATGGTTTTATGTAAAATTTATAATACATGTTAAAAGAAGATATAATGCCAATTCTGTACAATTTCTCCAGCAAAAATTAAGAGGAGTAAACACTTTACAACTAACTTTGTGAGGACAATATTGTCCTGATACTAAAACTGTATGACAGTACAAAACAAACAAACCCATAGACCATATGAATATAGATGTAAAAATTCTGAATAAAATACTATCAAAAGTAATTGAGTAATTTATTAAAAGGATTGCACACTATGATTAAGCATTGTTTATCCAGTGATGGAAGTCTGGTTCAGTATTTGAAAATATACCCAAATTATCTATCATTTAACTAGATTAAAGAAGAAAAGGTGCAGAAAAATAGGACAAAATTCAATTCAAAATTCATTTATGATATAAATTCTCAGTGATGTCGGAAACTTGTTCTAGTGATAAAAAATAATCCTATAAAAGCAGATAGCAGTCTCTGGTCCACCCCATTTGACAGACAACTGAATCTTCTGGTTCAGTGCCAGCCGTGTCCCCGAGACACAATGGTGAAGGTCAGAGTAAATGGATTTGGCAGTACTGGGCTCCTGGTCACCAGGGCTGCTTTTAACTCTGGCAAAGTGGATATTGTGGCCATCAGTGACCCCTTCATTGACCTCAACTACATGGTCTACATGTTCCAATATGATTCCACGGCAAATTCCACAACACAGTCAAGGCCGAGAACGGGAAACTTGTCATCAATGGAAAATCCAACTCCATCTTCCAGGAGGGAGATCCCGCCAATGTCAAATGGGTTGATGCTGGTGCTGAGTATGTTGTGGAGTCCACTGGGGTCTTCACAACCATGAGAAGGCTGGCGCTCACTTGAAGGATGGGGCCAAGAGGGTCATCGTATCTGCTCCTTCTGCTGATGCCCCCATTTTCATGATGAGTGTGAACCATAAGAAGTGACAACTCCCTCAAGATTTTCAGCAATGCCTCCTGTACCACCAACCACTTGGCTTCTCTGGCCAAGGTCATCTGTGACAACTTTGACATTGTGGAGGGACTCATGACCACTGTCCATGCATCACTGCCAACCAGAAGACCGTGGACAGCCCCTCTAGGAAGCTGTGGCCTGATGGCCAAGGGGCTGCCCAGAACATCATCCCTGCTTCCACCAGTGCTGCCAAGACTATAGGCATGGAAATATAGAAAATAACTGCTGGAACTAAGTGAAATCAATGAAGTCACAGAATACTTGATCAAGATACAAAAATCAACCATTTCTACATATTACCAATGGATATGTGGAAACTATAGGAAAAATGTATAACATTTTCAATCACTGAAAGAATAAAATGATACCTTAGTCATTTTAGGCTGCTATAACAAATTACTGTAGACTAGTGGCTTAAACAACAAACATTTATTTCTCACAGTTCTGGAGACTGGAAGTCCAGAATTAGGAGCATGTTCAGATTTTTGGTGAATGTCCTCTTCCTGGTACATAGAGGCCTGTCTTCTTGCTGTATCCTCATATGGTGGAGAGACAACTAGCTAGCTCTTGGTCCCTTCTTATAAGGGCACTAATCCCATTCTTGAGGGCTGTAGCTTCATGACCTAATTAACTTCCAAAGTTCCCACCTCCAAATGGGAGTGTTTTAAAATGAATTTGGGGGGAACACATACATTGCAAGTAGATATATAGCAAAACATGTACAGGTTTTGTATATTGAAAAGTACACAATGTTGATGTAAAAAATCAAATGTAAATAAATCAAAGAAGACATCAAGAAATGAAGATACATACCATGGAATGGAAGACTCAGCATAATAAATATTCCATTTTTCCCCAAGTTAATGTATAGGTTTAACATAATTCCTCCAAAATCCTAGCAAGAATTTTTATAGCTACATATAAACTTGGTCTAAAAGGTATATGGAAAGTCCAAGAAACTTGGATCAGGGAAGAAATATAGAAATTTTTTGAAATTTCTATATGTAAAGCGGAATTTCAGTGTCTTAGAAATACAGCTCATAAAAAATTACCATTGAAGTGTTAAGTAATGATAAAATAAATTGATGATATATACCTGACTGGGTTGACACTATCAAGAATTATTACATCATACCAAATGGGACATAGTCTATACTGAGACTACAGAATTACTTCTGATATCACTCATTTTGTTCTTTCTTGTGTACCCATATGGTTAATAGTATAAAGTATACTATTTACCCAAATTTCTGTGTAGACTAAGAATTCTCAAATATTTCTTATGTTTTTCTGTGAATGAATTAAAAACTTCCAGTGCCTCACGGTTGGTGTTACATAGTCTTTAGGAGGGCAGTGTGTGAAGAGTTTTCAAATGTGAACTGGTAATGTAGGTTTGCAATGAGATGAAGACAACAGAATGTTTATCTTTATATTCATTTTCTTTCTCATTCAGTATTAATAGAGAGTACCTAAGCTCTTATATTACTCCAGCAAGCTCACTGGGACTCTTTTAAACCTGGAATATATTTTCAAATGAAATTTTCTGATTTGTAATTAATTTTTATATTTAATTCCTCATGAAGTTTTTGTATGTGGTCCCCTTCTATACATGTTACTCTTTGCACTTAACAAATTCAATACCTGTTAACATTTGATAAATCCTTTTTTTTTTCCCTTCAGGAAACAAATCTTTCAAAACTATTACCCCAATACCTAGAAATTCACATTATAGTAGAAAAAGCTTTGGTAAGTAAACTTTTACTTCCCTCCTTCCCTCTCTCATTCCTTCTTTCTCTCTTCTCTTTCTTTCTTTGAACTCAATGAAATAATTTTTTTCTTAACTTTAAAAACATAATGTAATTTTTAAACTATTTCCAAGTAAAGATATTTTATTTTAGTTGTTACTGTTATAACTAAAAGCCCAAACTGGCCTAGAATGCCTTACACTATCTACCCTGCCCCCATCCTCAGCTTAGCCCAGTCTCTCCTTGACCTTACTTTCTAGCAGCTTTGACCTTCCCTTAACCTGCTCTAATCTCTCTGGTCACATTACATTTTTAAGCATACCAGATGCTTACCTTCTTGCCAATTTACTTAATGTTTTCTAACTTTACTGAGAAATAATTAACAAACATAATTGTATATATTTTAAGGGTAAAATGTGATGATTTGATATACATTGTGGATTGATTGCCAAGACTAAGATAATTAACACATCTATTACCTAACATAGTTATTTTTTTTTATGTGTCTGTGTGTGTATATGCACAAGCCTGTGTGGTAAGAACACTTAAGATCTATTCTCAGCAACTTTCAAGTATACAATATCATATTGTCACCATGCTGTATGTTAGATCTTCAGAATTTATTCTTTCTTATGACTGAAAGTGTATACCCTTTGACCTATATCTCTCCATTTCCCCTCCCTCCAGCCACTGGCAACCACCATTCTATTTTCTCTTTTCTTTCTTTCTTTTTTTAATTTTACATATAATTGATACCATACAGTTTTTGTCTTTCTCTGTCTAGCTTATTTCACTTAGTGTAATGTGCTCCAGGTTCATCATGTTTTGCAAATAGATTTCCTTCCTTTTTATGACTAATATTCCATTGTGTGTGTGTGTGTATGTGTGTGTGTGTGTGTATCACCTTTTTTATCCATTCATCTGTTGATGGACATTTAGGTAGTTTCCATATCTAATCTGTTATGAATAATGCTGCATTGAACATGGGAGTGCAGATATCTCTGAGATACTTATTTTGTTTCCTTAGTATATATACCCTGAAATGGAACTGCTGGATCACATGGTAGTTTTACTTTTAACTGTTGAAGGAACCATCATACTGTTTTCCATAATGGCTATACCAATCTACATTCTCACCAACAGTGTAGAAGGATTTCTTATTCTTCATATTCTTTTTTTAAAAGCTATGTAAATAAACATATTTATTTGACAGAAAGAGAGAGAGCAAGCACAAGCAGGGGGAGTGGCAGAGGGAGAGGGAGAAGCAGGCTCCCCACTGAGTAAGGAAACCGATGTAGGGCTCTATCCCAGGACGCGGAGATCATGACCTGAGCTGAAGGCAGACACTTAACCAACTGAGCCACCCAGGTGTCCCAGGATTTCCTATTCTTCACATTTTTGCCAACAGTTGAAATCTCTTGTTTTTTGGATAATAGACATTCCAACAGGTGTATGGTGATATCTCATTGTGGTTTTGATTTGCATTACCTTGATGAATAATGATGTTGAGCACCTTTTCGTGTACCTGTTGATCATTTGTATGTCTTCTTTAGAAAAATATCCATTTGGTAGACATAATTTCTTTTGAATATCTACCTAGGAGTGAAATCCTTATGTCATAGGGTTAGTATATGATACTTTAGGAGATATTGACAGTTTTCAAAAAAGATTATAACAATTTGTTCTCCCATCAACAATTTACGAAAGATCCATATCCCCACAAACAATTGGTATTAATAGTCTTTTTTAAATTTTAGCTATTCTGGTATATGTATAATGAGATCATATTGTGGTTTCTATTAGCATTAACCTGATGACTAATGAGTTTGAAAACATTTGATGATATTCTCTTTAAGAGAAAATATGTGCTTTCCATTTTATTTATTTATTTTTTATTTTATTTGAGACAGAAAGAGAGATAGAGAGAATATATAGGGGAGGAGCAGAGAGAGAGACTCTTGAAATAGACTCCCTGCTGAGTGTGGAGCCCAATATGGGGCTTTATCCCACAACCCATGAGATCATGACCTGAGCTGAAACCAAGAGCTGGACACTTAACCAACTGAGCCACTCAGGCGCCCCTTCTCATTTTAATATTTTTATTAATGTTTTGTGGGATTTTATTTATTTTGAATATTAATTTTTTGTCAGATGGTATATTGGGGATATCTTTCCAGTTTGAGTCTTGTTTTTTCACTCTCTGAATGGTGTATTTTTTTTAAGACTTTATTTATGTATTTGACAGAGAGAGAGAGCACAAGCAGGGGGAGCAGGAGAGGGAGAAGCAGGCTCCCACTGAGCAGGGAGCCCAATGTGTGGCTCGATTCCAGGACCCTGAGATCATGACCTGAGCCAAAGGCAGTTGCTTAACCAATTGAGCCACCCAGGCACCCCTTAATGGTGTTTTTTGATGGACATATTTCTTAATTATTATGCATCTAAATCCAATATATGATTTTTATCATTATCTTTTCCTTCTAAGAAATACTTTCTTACTCTAAGGACATAGATATTTTTACTTTTGTTTTGGAATTTATTTTTATTTACCTTTTCACATACACTTTTATGATCATCTCTAGTTGATAAAAATGTGTGGTGTGAGGTAGGGGTTAAAGTTTATTTTTTCCATATTCACTTGCTCCAACACTATCTAGAAAGACCTGTCTTATCTCATTCATTTGTGCTGGCAATTTTTAAAAAGTCAAGTAATGGAATATGTACGGCCTATTTCTCAAATCTCTGTTTTCTTTTCTCCCCACTGGCTAATTTATATTTTGTTGAATACGATACAGTGTAGAAATACTACACTGTACTGATTACTGTAGCTTTATTGCCATTTAATCTATTTGTTTAAATCCTCTTCTTATTCTTCACTATTGCTTTGACTATTCTGGGTCTTTTTCCTTTGAACATATTTTAGAATTACTCTAAATTTACACACACACACACACACACACACACACACACAAACACAATACAACTGTGACTTTGGTTTGGGGATTTCATTGAATGCTTATATCACTTTGGGGAGAAGTGTCATCTTAACAGTATTGAGTCTTCCAATCTAATACACACACAATTTTACATTTTTTGTTAATTTCTTTCACCAGTATTCTGTTGTTGTCTGGAACATCCTTTTTAGTTTTATTGTTAATGCATTTGATGGTCTATAGTATTTTTTTTTTTACTTTAACATTTCAATTTTTCTTGCTAGTTTATGGAAATACCATTGGTACGTATATACTCATCTTATATCCTATGATCATGCCTAATTCAATTGTTAACTCTTTTGAGGATTTTTTTTTTTTAGTTTCTTATCTGAATAATGATACTTTTAATTTCTCTTTTTTAATCTTAGAATTCCTTTTCTAGTTTTTATATTTTTTGCTTCTTTACTTGTACTTCCTTTTCTTGCTTTATTGTCTTAGCTTGGCTCTCTAATACATATGAATGTATTGTGTATATTCCTAACTTCCCCCCCTACATTATAAAGTAGCTATTTTATATACTACTTAATCATTATATTTTACTCATTTTTACAAACCATGGATTTTTTTTTACTTAATATTCTGTTTAGGATTTTAGGGTTTATGTTTAGGAAATAATGATATGCAATGTCCTTCCTTATAATGTTTCATTTCATTGTATTAAGCTTACACAAGCCTCATAAAATGAATACTGTGTTTTGTTCAAGACTTTATACATTATGGGTTTGATCTCTTCCATATGTATTTGGAAACATTCACATTTGAAGCCATGTTTTCTTAAGTTTTCTTAAAGGGAATATTTTTAAGTACTGATTTAATTGCTTTGGCATATGTAAAGTAGTTCAGATTTCTTTATTTTTGTTTCACTTTCTGTAAGTTAGGTTTTCAAGGAATTTTTTTCATATCATTTAAGTTTTCAAATTATTGAAATACATTTATTGAAAATACCTTCTTTTTATCTTTAAAAGGTTGGTAACTTTGTAATAATATCACCATTTCTATTGCTCACCATTGCTATCAGTGATCTCTTTTCACTCCTAAGTTTTATAATGAAGTCATCAAATATGAAAATTAACATTCCCACAAAACTATTTACTAGTCTATAGATTTTGTTTGAGTTTTGATAGTTTCCCCACAAATGTTGTTTTTCTTGTGCAACCTCCAGTCCAGGATCCTACACTCCATTGAGGTGTCATGTCCTTATTCTCTTCTAATATGTTATAGTGTTATGGTATTTCTTTGTGTTTCCTATACCTTGGAACCTTTCTTGTCTTTCCTGATACCATTCTTGTATTGGAGAATACTTTCCAGTTACCTTGCTGAATGTACCTCAATATGAGTTTGTCCCATATTTCCTCATGATTATATCGAGATTGTATTTTTTATAAGGATACCAAGAATGTGATCTTTTCTTTTTAAGCTGTTGTTAAGGTAGTGCTGGTTTCATAACATGAATTAGGATGTTTTTACCCTTTTCTTATATTCTGGAAGATTTTGTGTATAGATATTTTAATTTCTTCTCTAAATGTCTGTAAGAATTCACTCTTGTAGCTTTCTCAGGCTAGTGATTCATTTTTTTGGAAAGTTTTATTGCATATTCCATTTTGATGGTGATATGATTATATATTTTTCAACTTTGTATAATTTTTGGTAAACAGTGTTTTTAAATTTATCAACATTAAAAAAATATTGCAGAGTTAAGATGGTAGAGTAGTAGGGGGACCCAAGATTGCCTTGTCCCTTGAACAAAGCTAATAAATATCAAATCATTCTGAACACGCAAGAAATCAATCTGAGGACTGGCAGAACAAACTGCCCAACTATAGGGATAAAAAAGATCACACCACTGGAAGGTAGGAGATACGGAGACAAGATTTGAGGAAAAAAAGAATTGAGCGCTACAGAAGAGAAAGAGCTCTGATCACAGAAAAAGAAGAGAAAGCAGTGCGCATAGGGATTTGCACAAGAAAAACATTTCCCTAAAACCACTGACTGGAAAAATGAGAAGGGCTGATTGCTGAAAGTGTTTATAGTCAGTAGAGCTCAAAGTCTGAAGTTTTAGAAGTTCATGCCATCGCCGGGAAAGAGCCTGGCAGGCCTAACAGTGCTCCTGTGGAGAAGGAGGTCAGAGGCCCAGGAGCTGAGAGTTTTGTCTGAGGATCCTCTGAATTGCACTGGGAGAGACAATTCCCCTTCTTGGAGTGAATTTGGGAGAGGTGACACTGCCTCTTACAGGACAAAAGAGATGGCGGGCACCATTGAGATGCCTCATTCATTAGCATAGGCACAGAGGCACCTGTTGAGGGCAGTTTACCTGAACACTGGCTTGCTGCACTTCACCATAAATCTCAAGCCTCTGCATGTTCATTCAATTGCCCATCTGGGACAAACCAGCCCCAGGTACAGTGTGGCAAGACCCTCCCCCAGAGGATCAGTGTGGGTCTGCACTGCATCATGTTCCTAAAATTTGAAGTTTTGAATCCCAGCTGCCATGCCTGAAATAAAAGACAGGAGCACTGAGCAACTGCATGGGCAGAAGGCTTGGACACAGACAGGGTGAAGGGAGGGATCTGAGAGACCCCTGGGACACATGAAGGGAGATTTTTCACTCTTTTGGGAGGGTTTCCTGAACAGTGGCAGGTGCAAACTCCCCTCTCTGGGGACAAGAGAGTGGGCTGATGCCAATTTTATCCCCAGCCCATCAACAAGGATGGACTTGAATGATGAGCACAGTGCCCACAGTGCAGGCCCTAAATCATACTAAAGGGGTATAACCAACAAGAACATCTAACAATTGTAAGTATTTATGCCCCCATCTTGGGAGCACCCAATATATAAATCAATTAATAACAAACACAAAGAAACTCATCAATAATAATACGATAATAGTAGGGGACTTTAACACCTCACTTACAGCAATGGGCAGATCATCTAAGCAGAAAATCAAAAAGGAAACAATGGCTTTGAATGACACACTCAACCAGATGAACTTAACAGATATCTTCAGAACATTTCATCCTAAAACAGCAGAATACACATTCTTCTCGAGGGCACATGGAACATTCTCCAGAATAGATCACATACTGAGTCACAAATCAGGTTTCAACTAGTACAAAAAACTGAGATTATACCATGCATATTTTCAGGCAACAGTGCTATGACATTAGAAGTCAACCACAGAAAAAATTTGGAAAGACCACAAGTACATGGAGGTTAAAGAACATCCTACTGAAGAATGAATGGGTTAACAAGGAAATTAAAGAAGAAATGAAGAAATACATGGAAGCAAATGAAAATGAAAACACAACAGTTGAAGTTTGGGGATGCAGAAAAAGCAGTCAAAAGAAGGAAGAATATAGCAATATAGGCCTTCCTCTAAAAACAAGAAAAGTCTCAAATATACAACCTAAACTACCTAAAGGAGCATGAAAAAGAATAGCAAATAAAACCTAAGTCAGCAAAAGAAGGGTGATAATAAATATTAGAGCAGAAATCAATGATATACAAACAAACAAACAAAATCCAGGATGGATCAGTGAATCTAGGAGCTGGTTCTTTGAAATAATTAATAAGATTGATAAACGCCTAGCCAGACTTATCAAAAAGAAAAGAGAAAGGACCCAAATAAATAAAATCCAATGAATGAAAGAGGAGAGATCACAACCAACACCACAGAAATACAAGCAATCATAAGGGAATATTATGAAAAATTTGCCAAAAATTGCAAATTGGGAAGAAATAGATAAGTTACTATAAATATATAAACTACCAAAATTGAAACAGGATGAAATAGAAAATTTGAACAGACCCATAACCAGCAAAGAATTTGAAGCAATAATCATAAATCTCCCAAGAGAGTCCAGGGCCAGATGACCTCCCAGCAGAACTCTACCAAACACTTAAAGAAGCATTAATACCTATTCTTTGGAAGTTATTTCAAAAAATGGAAATGGAAGGAAAACTTCCAAACTCATCCTATGAAGCCAGCATTTCCTTGATCCCAAAACATAGATGCCAAAATTCTCCCCAAGATACTAGTTAATAGGATCGAACAGTACATTAAAAGGATTATTCACCGTGCCAGAATGGGATTTATTCCTGGGCTGCAAGCATGGTTCAACATCCAGAAATCAATGTGATACACCACATTAATAAAAGAAAGGAAAAGAACCTTATGATTCTCTCAATAGATGCAGAAAAAGCATTTCACAAAATACAGCATCCTTTTTTGATAAAAACTCTCTGCAGTGTAGGGATAGAGGGAACACACCTCAATATCATAAAAAGCACATATGAAAGACCCACAGCTAATGCCATCCTCAATGGGGAAAAACTGAGAGCTTTTCCTCTGTGGTCAGGACCAATATAGGCCTTCCTCTAAAAACAAGAAAACAACACCATCACCATTGTTTTTTAACATAGTACTGGAAGTACTGACCTCAGCAACCAGACAACAAAAAGATATAAAAGGCATCCAAATCAGCAAGGAAGAAATCAAACTTTTGCTATTTGTAAATGACATGATACTCTATGTAGAAAACCCAAAAGACTCCACCAAAAATTTGCTGGAACTGATACACTAATTCAGTAAAGTCACAGGCTACAAAATTAACATAAAGAAATATGTTGTATTTCTATATGCTAATAATGAAGCAAAAGAAAGAGAAACCAAGGAATTGATCCCATTTAGAATTGCACCAAAACCCATAAGTTAGCTAGGAATAAATGTAACTATAGAGAGACTATAGAACATTTATGAAAGAAATTGAAGAGGAATGGGAAAACATTCCATGCTCATGATTTGGAAGAACAAATAGTTAAAACTTCTATACCACCCAAAGTGATCTATACATTTAATACAATCCCTACTAAATACCATTAGCACTTTTCACAGAGCTAGATCAAACAATGCTAAAATTTGTACGGAACCACAAAAGACCCTGAATAGCCAAAGCAATCTTGAAAAAGAAAAGCAGAGCTGCAGGCATCACAATTCTGGATTTCAAAGTATATTAACAAAGCTCTAGTCATCAAGACAGAATGGTACTGGTACAGAAAAAGACACATAGATGAATGTAACAGAATAGAAAACCCAGAAGTGGACCCTCAATGCTATGGTCAAATAATCTTCAACAAATTAGGAAAGAATATTCTATCAAAAAAAAAAAAGAGTCTCTTCAACAAATGGTGTTGGGCAAACTGGAAGAGACTGGACCACTTTCTACACCATCCACAAAAATAAATTCAAAATTTGTGGAAGACTTAAATATGAGAAAACAAACTATCAAAATCCTAAAGGAGAACACAGGCAGCAACCTCTCTGACATTGGCTGTAGCAACTTTTTACTGGACACATCTCTGGAGGCAAGAAAAACAAAAGCAAAACTTAACTATTTGGACTTCATCAATATAAAAAAAACTTCTGTGCAGTGAAGGAAACATTAAACAAAACTAAAAGGCAACCTATGGAATGGGAGATGATATTTGCAAATGACATATCTGATAAAAGGGTTAGTATCCAAAATGTATAAAGAATTTATTAAACTCAACAACCAAAAACCAAATAATCCAGTTAAGAAATGGTCAGAAGACACGAATAGATATTTTCCCGAAGAAGATATACAGATGGCTAACAAACACATGAAAAGATGCTCAACATCACTCATCACCAGGGAAATACAAATCAAAACCATGATGAGATATCATCTCACACCTGTCAGAATGGCTAAAATTAACAACACAGGAAGCAACAGATGTAGCTGAGGAAGTGGAGAAAGGGGAACCCTCTTACACCGTTGGTGGGAAACTGTGAGAGACTATAGAGAACAAACTGAAGGTTGATGGGGGGGGATGGGCTAGATGGGTGTTGGGTATTAAGGAGGGAACTTATTGTGGTGAGCCCTGGCTGTTATATATAAGTGATGAATCACTAACTTCTACTCCTGAAACCAATATTACAGTGTATGTTAACCAACTAGAATTTAAACAAAAACTTGAAACCTACAAAAGATAAAAAAATAAAACAATTATTGGGATAAACATTTTAATAGTCCATTATTATCCTTTTATCTTGTAGGGTGTATATTTTGGTCTCTCTTTTATATGCCTGATATATATATCATATATATATCTCATTTTCTTAATAGTACTTATTAGGGTTATATCAATTATATTCATCTTTTTCAAAGAACCTTTATTTTTTATTCCTTGATTTTTATGTTTATTTCCCAGTTTATTGCTTTTATTTATTGCCTCCCTTTCAGTTTCTTTCATTTAGATAAGATCACGGATTTTATGCATTTTTTTAATTTTCTAATATATACACGGTTAAAAATTTATCTCTAGTCAATGAGTAACTGTATAATACAAGGGTTTTTGTTTGTTTTTAGCAACACAAGTTTTGATAAGTCTGATTTTTATCAACATTTCAGTTTTTCTAAATCATTTTCTAATTCGTGTGTGTGTGTGTATGTGTGTGTGTGCGCACGCGCATGTGCGTGCGTGTGTCTGTGACCCTTGGGTGATTTAGAATTGCATTGGTTAGATTCAAAATATTTGTGAATTTTCAAGTTATATTTTAGTTGCTAATATCTAGTTTTATTCCATATTGGTAAAAGAACATAATCTGAATGATGTAAAATCTTGGAAATCTGTTAAGACTTCCATTATGGCCTAGTATATTGTCAATTTTGTAAATGGTCCACGTGCATTTGAAAAGGATTTATTACATTCTGCCCTTATTAGATGCAGTGCTCTCTGTATACTAGTCAAATATTTTAGTGGTATTGTTCAGACCTTCTATATTTATTTCATTTTTGCCCTCTCATCTTATCAGTTACTAAGAGAGTTATCTTAACACTGGAACAATTATTGTGGGTTTCTTAAATTCTCCTTTTAATTGTGTCCATTTTGTTTTCCATATTTTGGCAATGTGTATTATTCCTACTAATTAAGCATTGCTATGTCTTCCTTATATATTGAGAATTTTTACCTTGTGAAATAAACCTTTGGAGCTAGTGATATCTTCCAAAGTGTCATGACATTTAGTACATGAAATTATACTCCTACTCTGATGATCTTAAGTATTCTCAGATTGTCATAAATAAGGATTTTTCTATTTGTGTGTTTTATGGGGATATATTTCATATATATAACACCTGTCTAATGCACTGTTTCTTCTATTATAAGGAAAACATTTTGACTAGAATATATTTAACTTTTAATTCATCCAATGGAAATATATAATTAATTTTCCATTACTTTTATTATCAACAGTTGTAACAAGTAATCCATGTCAATAATTATCATAATTTTGAGTAAACAAGCTATACAGGTTTCTAAGATTTGGTAGGATTCCAATTTTTTATTAAAAAAATAGCAACTTTTGCAGAAGTATTAAGCATTTTCCAAAATATGACTCCAAAGAACATGTGTTAAGTTCCCAAATAAGTAAGAATTTATGTCCTCTCACCTGGGTGGCTCAGTCAGTTAAGCATCTGCCAATGGCTCAGGTCATGATGCCAGGATCCTGGGATCGAGTCCCACATCCAGCCCTTGCTCAGTGGGGAGCCTGCTTCCCTCTGCCTGCAGCTCCTCCTGCTTGTGCTCTCTCTCTCTCTTTCTCTGACAAATAAATGAATAAAATCTTAAGAAAAAAGAATTTATGTCCTCTCAAGAATTTACCAGTTTCAAAGGACAACTTATTTCTTTTCTCCTTGCCTTTACATAATTTCATTTTATTTATCAAAACTTTTCAAATCCTTATTTAAAGGAAACAGTCAACAAAACAAAGAGACAACCCACAGAATGGGAAAAGATATTTGCAAATGACACTACAGATAAAGGGCTGGTATCCAAGATTTATAAAGAACTTCTCAAACTCAACACCCAAAAAACAAAGAATCAAGTCAAAAAATGGGCAGAAGACATCAAAAGACACTTCTCTCAAGAAGACATACAAATGGCTAATAAACACATGAAAAAAATGTTCATCATCATTAGCCATCAGGGAAATTCAAATCAAAACCACATTGAGATATCTCCTTAAACCAGTTAGAATGGCAAAAATGGACAGGGAAAGAAACAACAAATGTTGGAGAGGTTGTGGAGAAAGGGGAACCCTCTTACACTGTTGGTGGGAATGCAAGTTAGTACAGCCACTTTGGAAAACAGTGTGAAGGTGCCTCAAAAATTTAAAAATAGAGCTACTGTATGACCCAGCAATTGCACTACTAGGTATTTACCCCAAAGACACAGATGTAGTGAAAAGAAGGGCCCTATGCACCCCAATGTTCGTAGCAGCAATGTCCACAACAGCCAAACTGTGGAAAGAGCTGAGATGCTCTTCAACAGATGAATAGATAAAGAAGATGGGGTCCATATATACAATGGAATATGACTCAGCCATCAGAAAGGACGAATACCCAACTTTCACATCAACATGGATGGGACTGGAGGAGATGATGCTAAGTGAAATAAGTCAAGCAGAGAAAGTCAATTATCATATGGTTTCACTTATTTGTGGCACATAAGGAATAGCATGGAGGACATTAGGAGAAGGAAGGGAAAAATGAAGGGGGGGAAATCGGAGGGAGAGATGAACCATGACAGACTATGGATGCTGAGAAACAAAGAGGGTTTTAGAGGGGAGCGGGGAGGGGGTACTGGTTAGCTTAGTGATGGGTATTAAGGAGGGCATGTACTGCATGGAACACTAGGTGTTATACGAAAACAATGGATCGTGGATCACCACATCAAAAACGAATGATGTATTGTATGGTGACTAACATAACATATTAAAATTTTAAAAAAATAAAAAACAAAAAATAGAAAAAAATCCTTATGCCTCATAATTTTTTAATTATGTTAATTTTTTTATTTTTATTATTTTAATTTTTTATAACTGTGATTTCTGTTTTTTTCCATAGAAATATTTGAGCATTTTGATTTTTAAATGTTTATTTGATTTTTTTTAACCAACCATGTGACAGGAGGTTTTGTGATTCCCTCTGCTTCATAGAAAATGACTGTTATTTTCTGAGTGTCTAGCTGAAGAAATCTCATTATAGTAAGGAGGAATCTGTGAAGTTATTTTAGGACCTCTTGATTTCAATTTTTTCTGTTTGAGAGTGTCTTTAAAATATGAACAATTGAGAATCTATTTCAAAAACCTAACTATGATTTTTGTTGTTTCTTTTTTTATAAATGTTATCATCTTTGTATTAATATGCTTTATATTGTTTGACAAATCCTGTGGTTTACCTGGCTAGTATAAGCAAGATATATGCACCATAAAAAATTGCTATCACTCACATTTTTTAAAAAATCACTTAAAATTGTTTTTCAGTATGATCATATGGGATCAGAAATGATGGCTGTAACACAGAAAATTATCCAAATTATTGGCCTTGTCAACACTGTAAGTTTTGTTTTTTACATTTACAGTTTTATGAAAAATCATTGAAACCAATTTCTAATCATTACAAATTAATGACTTAAAAATCTTCGATTATTAATATCCAAAATAATAAATTGAACTTATTCTTTATTTTTATGTAGTCTTGAAGTAATGACTAATGTTATTTGAACAAGTATGCCATAAATTTTATTTTAGATGTTTACTCAGTTCAAATTGACTGTGATGCTATCCTCCTTGGAATTGTGGTCAGATAAAAACAAAATGTCTACCAACGGGGATGCTGATGATTTATTACAAAGATTTTTCACATGGAAACGAGACTATCTTATCCTACGGCCCCATGACATAGCATTCTTACTTATGTAAGCACAATGTTCTACATTAAAAAAGAAATATTAAATAAGTTCATTAATTTGATAACTTAATGCATAAATGTGTAAATGTAAACTGTGTTCTTCAACTTTCTGTAGGCCCCTCTGAAAATTTTAAACAAACTAGCTGCTGCAATGGATGCAGTAGTATAGTTGAAAATACGATAAAAACAAAAACAGCATAAAGAAGTTATATAAAAATGTATTTTGGAATATAATTTATGTAAAAGACTTGCCTTTCATAAACTTTTATGATGTTAACTATACTACAGAACACATATAAGCTTTAGCTTCTTAATAATGTAAAAATTGGCACTATTCAGTTAATATTACCTATAATATGTTAATACATTTCGTGTCTACTCTGATTAAAAAGGATATTTTTGGTAATAATTAAGAAAATGCTTATATTTCAGACAGGCAAGACTTCTTATTCCACAGTTAAAAACCCCTTTTGTTTTAACTTTTAGTAACCAAAAGAGTGCATGCAGTACAAGCGAAACTGAGGAGAATTCAAGATAGTAAAATTTTATCAAGTCTAGGAGTTAGGTGAGGAGAGGAAATTGGATTTAAAGTGAATTGTATGGGCGCCTGGTGGCTCAGTTGGTTAAGCGTCCAGCTCCGGTTTGGCCTGGGTCATGATCTCAGGGTCGTGAGATGGAGCCCTGGCTATGCACTCAGAGAGGAGTCTGCTTGAGATTCTCTTCCTCTCCCTCTCCCTCTGCTCCTCCCCCCAAATAAATAAATAAATCTTTAATTTAAAAAAGTGAATTACAGTTTTCAATGATTTGAGCATTTTGTATAATATATAAGAGAATATCCAGATCAAAAATTGGTTTGTTTGAAAAATCATTTTAAATTTTATGAGACATTTAATTTTATAAATAAGCTAATAAATTGTTCTGAATAAGTATGGCAATAAAATAGGCTATACTATAATGATGTAGTTACAGGAAACGTCCTAGATATTTGGGAGCAACATTTCCTGGCACAATATGCAATAAAAGCTATGATGCAGATATTGTTATGGTATGTAATTTTTATCCTTCTTTATTATTTTTTCTAAACTTTCTATTGTATTTTATATTATCTTATATAGCTAAATAGTGTATAATAAAAGTAGTGCATATTAACTTGACATTTTCTTCTATATGTGTATTTATTTTTTTGTTGGTACCAAATTATTTTAATTTCAGAAAGTTTAATTATAAATTATAACATAAATCAAAAGTGTAGCATACAAAAAAAAAGTGTAGCATACATTAATACACTTATTCACCAGGTAGGCAAAATGACTAACATTTATATCAGATTTTCTAAGGATGTAAAATCATAGAACAAAGTTAAAGCCTCCTGTATGTCTACTTTAAATTCAAGAAATAGCAAAAATCACGAATTTGTGTTTCCATTTTATGTCTACTTTATGCAATTGTTACAAATGTATGTATATATTAACTAAATATCATTGTTCTGCATTGTTCTTATTTTATGCATCATTTTCATACTATTTTGAACAGCTTTTAAAAAGATGCATATATGTTGAATCATACAGCTCTACTTTTAAAACTTTTAGTTTTAAAGTAGTAATACACATTCACTAATTATAAATACAAGTGGTTTTACAGGACTAATACTGAAAAACTGAATGAGCCCCTTGCATAAACTACAGTCCCTGAATTATTTTTTTCATTTTTTTAAAATTTTTCCTCCCGGTTTATACTTTCACTTTCATTTACTCATAAATAAAATTTTATTGGAGTATATCATATATAGAGAACTTTGCAAAAATCATAAATATATAGGACATTTAATTTTCACTAAGTCAATATGTAGACATAAACATCACAGAGATCAAAAAATAAAATATTTCAGCATTTCAGAAGACCACTATGAATCACATACCTTGTTCCACTTACTATCCATACCAAAGAAAACCACTTTCCTGACACTTACCACCAATGGTTAGTTTGGCCTCTTTTTGAACTTTATATAAATGAAATAATGCAGTGTGTATTCTTGTGTCTGCCATTTATTTGCTCAAAATTATGTCTGTGAAAATTATCCTGTTTATATGTGTAGGAATAGTTTATTCATTTTGTACTCCATATTTCTAAATAATATTCCCATGAAATTTCTTGAGTCTTCAAATTTATACATCTATTGACTTCCTATCATTGAAGTCAGAATTTAAGACCCTAATAGCTCATCATATTTACATGCCACTTCTTCTATTCTTCCTCTGTAATTATATAACTGATTAGAATTTTGTTTTATTCTCTGATGGACCAAATAATGAACTAAAATTAAATTGTCTTCATTGCATAACTTTTGCTTCTTCCAAAATTTGTAATTGTATCATATTGCTTTTGCCCAAATTCTCTAATAAAATTAAAAATTGCCTCTACTTCTCCACATGTTTCAAAAAGTGCTCTTTTTAACACTAGAGACCTATCATTATTCCCCCTCAATCTCTGTTAGACTTTTTGCATAGGTGTTTTTTACAAATTTTCTATTGTGTCTTCTTTGGAGCATGTGTAGTCTTTTTTCATAACTTGCTTACTCATTTTGATAGGCTATATGCCCCTATAATTTACTAAAAAAAAATTGATGTGTATTAAATTGTTTGAAAGTGACATGATTGAAAATATATTTAATTATTTCAAAGATTGGTTAATTTTACTTTTAAAATAATTGTACCTTGGAATTTTAAAGGTCTTTTGTTTTTTACCATTTCTTTAGAAATTTAATGCTATTCTTATTCTCATTCATTTGTGTGTGTTTTGCTTGTTTTGTCTATGGAAATATTTAAGATCTTTTCATCCTTATATGGTGTTTTTTATATCCAATATGCTGGTTATACTGAAGCCCTTTCAATTGGGATACTATTTACTTCTGATCTGAGAAATTTTACTGTATTACATTTGATCATTTTTTCCCCTTTTCTCTCTGGAACTTTGTTAATTAAAGCATTTTGATTCATCATCTAATTTATTTTCTTATTTAATTTTTCTTTTATTTCTACATCTTCTAATATTTCTTTATATTTATACTTTGGAGCAGTCACTCACGTAAGTGTTCTCAGATCCATTTTATACTAATCCTCTGCTCTGGGGAATTATTGCACAGGGAACTATATATATATATATTCCCTGGGCTTCCTTGCTTTCATGCTTTTGTATATTCAGCAAATATGCATGATTGAATGGGGGCAGGCAGAGAAATATCTTAGTATCTCTACATACTGACCCTGCTTAAAACAATGTCTCAGAACTATTGCTTCCTATTCCTGTGAACATGCTCCCCCTTCTGTCGGTAGCTCCTGCTGAATAGCACTTGTTTATGGAATCTAATAATAGCTTTTTATTCATTCATCCTGTTCTGGTGTTGGTAGCAACATTCAGCTTTTCTAATCTCAGAGTTGCCTCTCACTTCTCTTGTGTAAAGGTCCTGTAATAACTTCATTTGAATTGGATGCCTTATGATGACACCTATTCACTTTAAGCTCTATCTTAAGGATTAGAAAACTTTATAAAGAAACAGGTAGTAAATGTTTTAAGCTTTATAGACCATGTGAACTATATCACAGGTACTCAACTCTGCCATTGTAAAGCAAAAGCCAATATAGAAAGAATATAAATTTATGAGCATGGTGATGTTCTAATAAAATTTTGTTCATGAATAACTGAAATTTAAACCTCATAAAACTTCATTTGTCACAAAATGTTAATTTTTTTGTTTTTTCAACCATTTAAAAATACAAAACCATCCTTATTTGCAGACTGTACTGGTCATTCACCAGATTGGGTCTTTGGACCCTAGTTTACCCTGCCCTACTTTAATCCCATCAGCCCTTATCCTCACAGATTAATATTAAAAGTTGTCAGGGCTTTCCTGGAAAAATGATAATTATAAACCAAAGCAACTTATAAGATCTTGCTAATTTATGTTAACATTTTCCTGGGAAACAAGTGAGGGAATAAAAACTAAGGGTTCTGGACAAACAAGAACAGAATAATCTTTATTTAATAGTAAATTTATTAATCTAGGCAAATATACTTGAGTTTTTTAATTTAGTGTGCCAGCTCAAACATTTGAGAGTGGTTTTAATAGTTTTATCAATTGACTGAAACATGTGAGCAATCATGGTCTATTTGCAATGAAGTTCTGTCTTGAAAAGAAAGAAATTCATAGACTTATAGACATGGTTGTATTTGAATATATTTATTTTGTTCATCAAACTCACCCATCTCTTGACTATGCTTTTTGTGTTCACTATACTCTGTAAGTTAGGACACACAGTTAGTTATATGAATTGTTTGATAGACTTTGGAATTCTTTAGATAGATAGGTAGTTCAGAAAGATTAGATGATTGATAGACGACAGTTCACCTGAGAGTAGAGACAATTTTATTTATTCCATTCTAATATGAATGCTTTTCATTTTTTTCTTGACTTATTCCATCAACTAGAATCCTCAGTAAAATATTCAATAGAAATTCTGAGATTCTCAACCCTTACCTTGTTTGTAATCTTAGAGGGAATGCATTCCATCTTTCATGATTTTGTATAACATTAGCTTTAGGTTTTTTATAGAGGCCCTTTGAGTATAAGGATGCTCCCTTTGATTACCATTTAGTTGATAGTTTTTTCTTTCTTTGTTTTTACCAGAAATGGATATTGGATTTTGTCAAATGCATCTATTCTCTTCTCTTATTGAAAACTCATTTGGCTTTTTTCTTGAGTTTGTTGAGTGACTGTATTATTGTTGGATTTTCAATTGGTGAACCAGTTTTGCATTCCTAGAATAAATCCCACCTGTCTTGATGTATTGTCTTTTTTTATATATTGTTGGATTCAAATTGGTAAACTTTTGTTTTTTTGTTTTTGCTTTTTGTTTTTAAGATGTTATTTATTTATTTGACAGAAAGAGAGAGACAGTGAGCAATGGAACACAAGCAGGGGGAGTAGGAGAGGGAGAAGCAAGCTTTCTCCTGGGCAGGGAGCCTGATGCGGGACTCGATCCTGGGACTCCAGGATCATGACCTGAGCTGAAGGCAGACGCTTAATGAGTGAGTCACCCAGGAGCCCCAAGTTGGTAAACTTTTGTTAAGAAATTTTGCATTTGTGATGATTGGGTATATCAAACTATAGTTATCTTTTCTGATAATGACTATTTCTGGATTTTCTATCAAGGTAATAATGAGTTCCTAAAATGAGTTATGTTTTCTCTATTTCTGGATGTTTTGAAGAGTTTGTGTAAAGAAGAAATAGAGAATAGAAAAACAATAGAAAAAACTGGCAAAAGTAAAAGCTGGTTTTTTGAAAAGATAAATAAAACTGAGAAACTCTTACTTAAAACAATTAAGAAAAATATAGAGGGAAGACTCAGATAAATAAAATCAGACATGAAAGAGGAGACATTACAATGGATAAATAAAAAGGTAACAAAGGACTATTAATAATTATATGCCAACAAATTAGACAACCCCAGAGAAATGGATACATTCCTGGAAAAATACAACCTACTAAAACTGAATCAAGAAAAATAGAAAGCTTGAACAAATCAATAACAAATAGAGGTTAAATTAATAGTCAAAAACCTCCCAACAAAGAAAAACCCAGCTTTACTGGCAATTTCTACCAAAAATTCAAGGAAAAATTAACATCAATCCTTCTGAAACTCTTCCAAAAAACTGAAGAGAGAACACTTCCAACTGCTTTTTAAGGGACCAGCATCACCCCAATATGAAAGCCAGAAAAAAAAGATACTACAAGAAAATAAAACTACAGGCCAATATCCCTGGACATAAATGCAGGTGAATTAAGATAGTGGAGTAGTAGGGGGACCCTGAGCTTGCCTCGTCCTTCAAACACAGCTAGATCAACATCCAGCTATTTTGAACAACTAGGAATATGATCTGAGGATTAAGAAAACAATCTGCACAGTTGGAGGGAGAGAATGTGTCAGATGTAAGTTTGGATTGTGAATTAGGAGACAGGGAAGCTGTAGTGCCCCAAAAGGGAGGGAACCCTTTTCACAGAGCAAAGTCTGGGAGAGAGAGAGAGAGACTGGGAAAGAGTGCAGCTGGTAGGTATTGCACAATCATCTGTGGTGAGGAGATCCCCTGAGTCGCACTGAGAGAGATCCCTCCCCTTCCCAGAGTACATTTGGAGGAGGGTATTTTGCCTCTCCAAGGACAAAAGGCCAGCTGGGAGCCATTGAGCAGCCCTCAACAGCAGGGTCAGAGGTGTGCACAGAGGGCAGAAAACCTCAACAACATTTCGCTGTAAGCCACAATAGGCTTAAACCCCTGTGTATATGCAGAGATGCTGCTTTTCTGCAGCAGAACTGAGCAGAGAGCAGAGACACTGGCAGACTGCAGATAACGTGGCTGCCGCTTTTCCTTGTCTGCCACAGTAGAGTCAAGCCTCTGTGTGACTGTTTTTTTGGGACAGAACGGAGTAGGGGACTGAATCCGACACAGACAACTGATTAACTTGGTTCCAGCTTTTTGATGAGCATTACAATAAACTCTAACCTCTGCTCACACACTGTGCAACTGTTTTCTGGTACTGGGCATGCTGGAAGTCTCCCCTCCAGGGGAGGGGAGTGGGCCCACACCTTGTCAGGCTCTTTAAAACTTGGGAGTTTGGGATCCCAGACAGCAGCCAGGGATAAAATAGTGGAGATATGTGGTACCGGGTTGCTGACGGTGCAGGAACAGACAGGCTAATGGCAGGGAACTAACAAAAGCCCAAGACACAGGAGATTGTTCACTTTTTTTTTTTTAAGATTTCTATTTATTTGAGAGAGAGAGAGAGAGAGAAAGACAACACAGAAGGAGAGTGAGGGAGAAGCAAACTCTCTGCTGAGCAGAGAGACTGAGGTGGGGCTCGATCCCAGCACTGTGGGACCATGGCCTGAGCCAACGGCGACGCTTAACCAACTGAGCCACCCAGGTGCCCTGGTTGTCCACTTTTCTGAGAGGGCATCCAGAACAACAGTAGTCAGGCGTTCCTCTTCCCGGGGACAAGAGGGTGGGGTGGCGCCATACTCTTCCTCCTCCACAAACCCTTCCCTGCCCCCCGCCACCCACCAGCACAGTTGGACTTCAGAGACAAACACAGCACCTCCAGTGGGGACTGGAGTCCCCTACACTAACACCCTTTACCCCTCACCTGGCAGGAAGCATCATTATAAGGGCAAGTCAGCTTGTGAATCAGCCCAACAGCCCTCTCTCTCAGAAGACCAACACAGGCCTCCACGTGTACCAAGTATACTGATTAAAAAATGCTCCAAAGCACTGGAGACACATGTTTCTCTTTTCTTAATTTTTTAAATTTTCAAATTTTATTTTTTTATCTTTTATTTTATATTTATATATATATATACACACACACACACATACACACTTTCTTTTTTTTCTCTTCTTTTTCTTTTTTTTTGGTATCAGGCTTATAATTTTTTGTTTATTTGTTCGTTTGTGTCTTTCTCTTATTTTTCAGATCAGGCTTCTTATTTTTTTCTCTTTGGAATCAGGCTTATAATTTTCTGTTTGTCTGTTTGCATTTTTGTTCCTTTTCCCTTTCTCTTGTCTTGGATCAGTCTTCTTCTTCTTCTTCTTCTTCTTCTTCTTCTTCTTCTTCTTCTTC